>NC_087349.1:48556123-48861678 GCF_030014295.1 Loxodonta africana | reverse complement strand
CTGAACATTTTGATCAAAGATTCTACAGAAGGATCTTAATCAATAGGGGGAAAATATAGAACAGAATTTCAAATTCTAATGGACTCCAGACTTCCTGGAGCCACGAAGTTGGGATAAACCTTTAAACTATTGCCTTGAGGTAATCTTTAAACCTTAAACCAAAAATATCCCTTGAAGTCTTCTTAAAACCAAATAGAACTTTAGCTTAACTAGTAAAAAATGTCTTACCTTGAACATTATGCTCTTTTAAAAACTATCTGTATGGGATCATATTGACAATGTCAACTCGAAAGATTAGATAGGAATCTTCTGGGGCAGTGAATTTATGTTAATGCGGAAGAAACAGTTCAGAAAATGAGGGTGAGAATGATTGTACAACTTGAAGAAAGTACTCAGTGTCACTAAATGGTACATGTAGAAATTATTGAATTGGTGTATATTTTTCTGTGCATATTCTCAACAACAACAAAGTAAGTGAAATTAAGACAAAAGATAAATGTGAATAGGGATTTCTTTTTCTGAATTTATAAAATATGGAATTTTGTCAATGCCGTCTGAACACTCTGTTCTTCTTTTCTTATTCACTTAAAATCCCAAGAGAGAAAGTAAAATTTTGACAAGCAGAGAAGGAAGCACAAGGTTCTCTGATGTACTTTATGAGTGATAACTTTTTGAGCAAGCAAATTCAATTGGTCGTCTTTAAGCCTACCCCAAACATTTCCATGGCCTGGAGCAAAAGTAAATATAAAGGCCCTTAAAAGTCTAAATATTTAAAAGTTATAAGTCAAGCTAACAGACTGTGAAATAAAACATGGTCTATCTCCTCTCTTCAGACATATGACTTTGTAATGACTTGAAAGGCCAGGTTCAAATTTAGAATGTTCTGACACGTTGTAGTTTCATTCAGGAATCTGTCCTCTTCTTCTGCCCAATTGCCTGCTCCTTTTCTCTTCCTACCCTGACTTTGTCCAGCACCCTGAGGGAACACATGTACACACATGTAGGTGCTTCAGCCTGCACGGCCAAGCTCCATCCATACTCTCACCCCCTTGTCCCTAGATGTATGAGCGTGAGTAGTGCGGTTCTCCTTTAGAGGAATGGACTTAATGAAGATCCGTGGGAGTATCACAGGGCCATATAAAAAGGGAATTTGAGCGTTCCGCACATTCAGACAATGGCCTATAATGTAGGTTATGGACTTTGGATAGGAAACCCTGAGCCCATAAACCCTTTGTTCCTTGGGAGGTTTGTGACTGGAGGAAAACCAGCATCCATGGACTAAGGCAGGAGCTCCTCTTGCCTGAGTCTAAGGACAGTATGGCTTTCTTTGAATGTGTATCTCCCAGAATGAGAGATTGTCTCTGGGAAATACATAAATGCATGTGATAAAGACAGTGCTCGAATTGTGGTTTCTGAAAATAAAAACGTATGTATGTAACTAAAAAATAAATAGAAAGCTAATGCAAATAGGGATCTGGCCTATTTGTTCTTGATATTCTTTATCATTTACCTTGATCAAGGTTTCCTGTTCATAAATAGAGATACTAATGAGACCATACACCACCTACCTATCATTGCTAGAAAAATGGAGAATGAAGTCCAGAGTTGCAGTGTCCTTGTCACATGTCATTTTGCCAGCTGCTGGGGTCATAAGAGTAGGCTGACAGTTTGAGATCCAGGTGGCTATGACTGCGTCTTTAGGTAAGCATTAACGTTGTCATCCTTAGGACAGGAAGGTTGAGGAGAGTTTTTTTCAATTCTCTTGTTGGTCCTTAAAGATGCCTCTGGCTTTTTGTTGCCAAATTCCAGCAGATGCCAAAGTACTTCAGTTTTCATCTATAGAAACGCGTATCATACATTGGTCTATTCCACTGCGGTTGCTCATGTTTTATATAACAATCTTCTGTGTCAGGTTTAATGTTGACTTATCAGATTAACTTCATACTCAGTTATTTTGATAATGTCTTTTCTTCAAAGTTTTAATAATAGTCATTTTCAAATTGGCTAGAATAAATTTAAGATGACTTCCGTGTGTGCTTGGAAAGTAGAATGAGTTTAGAATTTAAAATTTTCATTTTTTGGCAAGCATAGTGCAGGATGTGGCCTAGTTTCAAAATGTTTATTGAAACAAAAATTTAACTGGAATTGAATACTGTGCTTTCTGGAAAGGGTTCATAAAATTTTTGACTGTGGTTATTTTTTACACCTAAAATATGTATTCTCACACTTGATCCAGAAGTTGTTACTTTTTTTAATCACTTTTACAGGGGTTACTACTGAGCTTTTTAAAAAGAGGGTAAGAGAGGCTTTCTTCAAGGTGTCTGCATTTTGTCTCTGTTTTGCATGTTATATATGAACATGTCATGTAATCAAAAAATTAATAGTTGATACATCAATGGATTAAATATTAAAGTATGCTTTAAATCTCCCTTTTTAATACTATTAATAAACTTTACATAAGGAGAAATCTTCATTAAAAATATAAGAAACAAATATATGAAAATATAAGAAACAAATATATGCAAAAAAATTTCTTTCCTTACATACTATGTGCACACAGGGGTGTGTGTGTGCATGTGTGTGTGTGTGTGTGCGTATTAGGCACTGTTCAAAGCACTTAATGTGCCTTATCCTATTTAATTTTCACAAACAACCCCAAAGAAGTAGGTGCCATTTTTATCTCCATGTTGCAGATAAGGAAACTGAGGCACAGAGTACACAAACGACTTGTCCAAGGTCACACACTACTGTGTGGCGGAATTCAAGTTTGAACCAGGCAGTCTTGCCCTTGGAAAGTTATGGAATTTATAAAGCATGATATTCAATAGACACTGAACATATTTTTAAACGAGGAAAACAGTGGACAGAATAGTAGCTCTAAGAGAAAGGAGACACAATTTTGACCTCAGTTTTGCCTCATTTATATATAAAAGGCTTTATATATATAGCCTTTTATATATAAATGAGGCAAAACTGAGGTCAAAATTGTGTCTCCTTTCTCTTGAACAAGTTATCTGACCCTCTCTGAGCTTCAGTTTTCTCATTCATGAAACATGGAGAGGAATAATTGTTTCAGTGAGTTGGCATGAGGGTTACGTAGTGTGTAAGCTACCTTCTCCATGGTAGTTTATAGAACTTAGTTAGGCCTCTTTGGCCCCTGCCTTTCTCTCTCTTTGAGTCTTAACTTAGTTTTCAATGAAAAATGGGAGATATGAACCAGATGACATCACAATTTTCTAGTGTCTCTCTAATCCTGTGGTTTCTATAAAAATCACAGCTTCTTTTTAAAATCAACTATTTTATTGCATCTAATATTGCATCTAATAATCAGCTACTTCTTTGAAAGAGTCCCTCGGTGGTACGAACGGGTTGTGCTTGACCACTAACCTAGAGTTTAGTCATTCAAAGCCCCCGTGGTACCTTGGAAGGTTAAAGCCAAGAAAACCCTATGGAGAAGTCCTACCCTGTAACATATGGGCTTGTTAGGAGTCAGAATCAACTCGATGGTGATAGGTTTGGTTTTATTTTTTGGGGTGATGCAAATGTTTAATGCTTTTGTCTGGTAACCGTGAGGTTGGAGGTTTGAGTCTACTCAGAGGCAACACAGAAGAGATACCTGGTGATCTACGTTCAGAAAGTTAGCCACTGACAACCCTGTGGAGCACAGTTCTGCTCTGATGCACACAGGCTTGCCCTGAGTTGTAGTCAATTCAAAAACAACTAGGAAAGATCGTTGGAACATAATCTTTTATAGTGATCCTAGAACACTAAGGCTTAGAAAGGACTCAGAAGGTTTCTACTGAACACAAAATTCTAGGAGAGCTGGAAGCATACCAGGTTTCTGTAGAACCTTGTGTTAGGAGATTTTGGCAAAGCTCGTTCTAATATTGAGAAAATGTACAACCTGCAATGTCCTTTTATCCTTCATCTAAATCTCCCTTATGACAGTTAAGTTCATTCTTGATTTGTGGCAAGGCATATAGTGAGTTAAGGAGACATGCATTCATTTAGCTAAGTCACTTTTCAATGTCTTCATCTGTGTACTAAGAGAAGCTGTTTTCTATTCTTTTTTTCATTCGTTTTATTTTTCAGAGACTTTCTGTTAGGCATATGTAGAGGCTCAAACTGATCAGTAAACATATACTGATAAATGTATCCTACTGTTTCTGCATAGGCCTCATTTTTTTTTTTGAAATCTCAGCATCCTTATAGTAGGAGAACAATATAGTAATTTTCGCGTGCCCATTGCTGTTACCGTTTTGGAGTTCTATACCATTACTTGGGCTCTGTTGTTGAGTTTGGATTTTTATCCCTAAAGCTTGCCTGGCATCTACTCAACTTCTAGTGGTTGAGGGCATGTGCCTTTCTCCCAAGTTAATTAAAGTCAACAAATAACAAACGAGCAGTATGGCATAGTTATAATTTATTAGAAAACGACAGCTCAAAATAGACCCACATTCCTTGCATTCTATGTCACTCTTCAAGTGAGGATGACACTCTTCAAGTGAAGATATCCTGTTTCCTGAAAAGTGATGTTGCCAGAAGGAGAGAAGCAGCATATCCTTCAATTATTCATTCAATAAAATTTGCTGTGACACTATGTAGGTGAAAACAGGTATTATTAAAACAGGTGCTAAACCTGAGAAGTGATTTGAGTGCATATTAACCAAGGAATATGCTTAAAATGAAAAAGATTGCACATCTCATGTGTAGCCACACGCCAGTGAATGCTGTTGGGTGTTTTCAAACATAAATATTATCTGTATTTGATAGAGTATAGCTTTTTTATTTTGACATTTGTCCAGAAGAATGTAAAAATCCTTAGAAATTCCTCCTTAAATATAATTTGAAAATATACTTCTCTGTCACTGTATATTCAAGTTGGTTGTGTGTGATTTGATCAGAGTATGTGGAAAAAAATTAAACATTCTTATCTCCATGACCATAGTCAAGATCTGGGTGTCAGGCGACCATACTTCATGTTTCATCAACCATAATAACTGTAATGGGTGCAACCACTTCTAAAGAACTCAGCATTTAGGAAGCTGTGCTTGTAGAAAATGAATAAGTCTATTATAGTTAGAGGAAAATTATGTGCTATACCAAGAGGGTATGTCATTTTAGGAAAATTATTTTTTATCTGACAGGTATAGTTTTATGAATTGGATAAAACAAAGATATTTGAAAACAGTAGACATTATAATGTATGCCATGACAAGGAAATATAAAATTGCTGAAAAGCAGGTAAGAAATGCTTTGCTAACCATTGCCCTTTTTACTAGGTTATTCTGTAGTGAAAGCCGTAGGACAAGGATTTTATTCTGCTGCTGTGCTACGTACATTTATCCCTTTGAGTATATGCTAACTGTGGGCTATAAATCGCTTGCCTTTGCAAAAAGCTTGTGCAACTCTAAAGATGAAATGCAAAGTCAGCATGATGTCCTTTTTTTTTTTTTGTAAAAAGGAATGAATTTTCATCAAAGTGTATTTGATTTTCATCTTCCAAAGTGTTTATTTTGTATGTACACATATATTTAATGTGTATGTATAAGTTAAATTTTTACATATATGTACAAGATAGAAGGTTAAAAATATGACTTCACTGATTCAGTAGTAGTACGCACGTTGGTAACATTGTTGAATATTCATTCTGCAATATGTATCATTTTTGTGAGAGCCCCTCTTCCTGTTCTTAGGAATGCTTGTTTATTGAAGAGACAAAAAAAAAAAACAAACCCATTGCCATAGAGTTGATTTTGACTCATAGCAACCCTATAGAAGGATAGTGGAAAATAAGAAAGGGAAGAGAAAAATGGGTTTGTATTGAGATAGAGCATTGTGGCCTGTAAATACATATTTGTAATTGTTACTTTCTCCGGTAGCCTTTGCTAAATTCACATATATTTCCCATTCTAATTTTTCTCACTGGATTCAATAAAATTTGACTGAAATATCCTTATTCTAAAGCCTTTGAATGTATAAATAAATTAATGCTAAATAGGCACTATATGATAGTATTTAAAGTATAACTAACAGATATATTTGTCTTTGGTTATGTGTGTGATTGGCAGAAGACAGTTTGATTTAGTACCCTTTATAAACTAGCATGTTTTTCAGACAAGTGCTTAATATTTGCTGCATCTTTCACTCTCAGACTGGATTTAATGTACCAATGTTGTGAGTATAATTTATTAGAACACAGAGGAAACATAGCTTCAGTAATCAAGCCTTAGGGTCCGTCAAGAAATTTAGGGTTTTTAAAATATAGCATAATCTATCAGCGAAAAGATGGAAAGAGTACCACTATAGATAGAATTTCTCTTAGAAGCACTCAGTTTACACTACAGCTTTTCCATTGTGGGTCTAGGATATGCATTTACAGTAATCCAATTACTGTACCTAATCTTTACCTTAGAAGAAAGGATGGCGAGACTGCGTCTTACATACTTTGGACATGTTGTCAGGAGGGATCAGTCTCTGGAGAAGGACATCATGCTTGGCAAAGTACAGGGTCAGTGGAAAAGAGGAAGACCCTCAAAGAGATGGAGTGACACAGTGGCTGCAACACTGGGCTCAAGCATAACAACTATTGTAAGCGTGGCTCAGGACCAGGCAGTGTTTCATTCTGTTGTGCATAGGGTCACTATGAGTTGGAACCGACTCAACGGCACCTGACAACAACAACAACAACAACAATCTTTACCCAACTCAAGGCAGCTCTTTTCAACTCTGCCATCATGCAAGTGAATCTCCCACCCATTAGGAGACAAGCCTGGATCTTGTGATTCTTGTATGAGTTGAAGTGATACATTCAGTTGAATGGAAAGAAACCCTAGATTCAGTGATCAGTGATTCTGAATGAGGTGGTTTTAGAAAAACAGAATGTGGTTTCCTGAACCCTGTTAAAAGGAAAGGGAATATTCTGAACCTGGAAGTATCTGGGTTCATTTAGGGTTTTTAGATGAAGAGATTTGATCTGGACTCAACGGCAATAACACACTATATGAACAAAGTGTTTTATCTCCTTTACGTCTATACTTTGCTATAAATCAGTTCTTTTTTTTTTTTTTTTTTACTTGTAGGTTCTTTGGTAATAATAGGCCTTTTGAAACAGAGAAAAATTAGTTCAGGAGAAAAATAAACCTGATAACCTCAATCCTTTTGATGAACACTTTAAATGAGCTATAGAAAACCTACATTTAAATTTCATGACCATTTTGAAGGCAGATGGTAAACATGAATTTTCCATGGCTGGAATTTCACTGGTAGTAGAAGGGATTTTACTGGTATGGAAGTAATTGGTTTAGGTTTAGGGAAAACAATTTCCTATCCAGATGAATTAATCACTGATGAAAAACAGTACTACCAAATACTTAGCTGAAGCCTACTTTGTTCAGTTATACTTGGCTGCTTTTTATCAGGAAAATCACAGTCTGTAGTGACTTTGACAGATTCAGGGATTTGTCTCAGGACATGCCTCTCTTACAAATGTCTGGAGCCCACTGCATATGAGAAGATTACAGCCTTCTATTCAGCCAGTACAATCCATGAGGAAAATCTGGGCCTTAAGACAAAGAATGAAAGGCACAAAAGAAAGAAAATGTGACAAAGACCAAATAAGTACTGGACTGTGCTTTCTACTAAGCTTCTAAGCAACAGGAGCTTGGTATGAAAACAACTAAATCCTCATGTGTGTGGTTTGCTTGTAGTCAGTCATTCATGTTTGGCTACCAGATAGTAGTAAATTGAAAGTTGTAGCTTTATTTCCAACACTAAATGACTTTTAAATTAAGCTTGTTTCTTTTAAAGTTCTAATGGCAGAGTTCTAATTAGATATTTTTGAAGGAAAACATTTCAGTTTAGATGGACCCCTGATGACTTAATTTCACTGCATTGAGGCCACATGTTGCTGCATGTCTGACGGGTTGTACTGGTCACTGTGTTACTAACAGAAAGCAGGTAAGCTAGGAGAATGCATGTGACTAGGGACTCCCAAGTAAGGATTAAGTGACCATTTCCTACAGCAAATTATATATTAAAGAGATGAAAGCCAAGCAAAACAAAACCGAAAAGCACATACACTAAAATGTGTGAGAATACTTACATTGTCTCATATTAGGGAAAGACGTACTAAGCACAAAAACAAAGGAAGATATTAGGAAAGAAAAGTTCATATAAATTTGATTTTATCTAAAAATTTGCAACTACTTTATATGTTAAAATATCATCATGTCATACTGAAATAAGATATTGTGATATATATGATAGCTGAAGGCTAATAATATATAGCGAGCACTTTTAAATCACAAAAGGTCATGCATCCGGATGAAGGAGTGGGGAGTGAACAAAAGGCATGAAGAAACAACTCATAAAAGAAGAAATAAAACTAAAAATTTTTTTTCAAATTAGTAAACAAATAATTACTAATGTATGAGATCATTATTACCTATCAAATTATAAAGATCAAGGAATTTTAGTACTAAATGCTCATTAGAATATGAGAGAATTAATATATACATATACCACTCCAGGGGGTATTTTTAGAAATCGGCTTAAAGTTATGAGTCAAGAACTTTAAAAACAATTACATTTTTGACCCAGTAACCCCAAATCTAGGAAGCCTTCCTGAGGAAATAATCAGAAAAGTGCATAAATACATATAAAATATTACAGTAAAATCTGAAGTCAACATAAATATCAACAACAGGAGGTAAATAGTGGTGCCTTGAAACAGGAAATTTTAGGCAGCTATTAAAAATAATTTTAAAGACTATTTACTGATGTGAGAAAATTGAACTATGTTGATAAGTTTGATGCCAATTTTATTTTTAGCACACACATATCTATAAAAAAATACACCTATATATTCATATATACATATATGGAGCTCATCTACACCTTATAAAATCCCAGGGTATGTATTTTGAAAGCAACAGACTATCTTGGTTATAAAATGTATGATATATTCAAAAACATTAATGAATATAATACTACTACTGTATGCCAGGTGGGTAAATAATATACGATTCCTAAACCATGAATCTTGTGGGTCAATTTTTTCTCTGATTTTCAAATTTGTTAACAACCACACACACACACACACACACACATTACTTTTGTAATCAGAGATAAAAGGAAAATGTTACTAAAGAAATAAGAACTAACGTATTATTTATATCGTTAGTAGGGGTGTAAAGAAATAATTTCAATTCATATTCTAATGTATATCTCTCTTTAAATTATCACACTTCTGAACTTTATTTTTTTAAACCCATTTTAAGGTTTAATGTTCAAAGTAATCCATTGGGTACAAGTGGAATGTGATTCTATGTGCCAGATTAGTGTTACCATTTTTAAGAAGCATAATGCACGTGAATCATGTGAATAGTTCCATTGAGTAAGTCTTTTTAAAGGAATTTCCATTGGGTCTTAAAGTAGCCATTTCTTTTGTGTCATAGAAACAAATTTTGAATCCTGTGTGTTAAGAGTCTAGTTTGCTACCTAACCACGGTAATCAAGGTAGTATATGCTCCTCAAACCCAGAGGAGATTAATTGGCATAATTAAGATTAATTTCCACTTTCAAATTGGAGCTGTATATGGCTGCGGGAAAGTTTATGAAGTGGAACAAAGCCCTTGGTCCTCAGCAGGAATCTCTCTCAGAAATGAATTATATTTAGAATGTTGTCTAAGGCAGGAGCTCAAGGGCCTGAGGGCGAGTGCCTCCTTAAATTTTGTGCCCTGTGTCCCTCTCTTGCTTGCTGCTCTCCCACGTCTGGCTGGTAGATACTGGTGTTTGTATTGACTCGTGTTACATAAAAGAGATTAAAATAGAGATGAGGTCCAGTTAAAGTATGTGCGTTTGGGTGTGGAGTGGGAGAGGCAGACACGTGGGCATGAGCCCCATCCTCTTCATCTCCAACTTGCCCTGTAGAACTGTTTGTGGAGCTCATCTACACCTTATAAAATCCCAGAGTATGTATTTTGAAAGCCACAGACTATCTTGGTTTTAAATTGTATGATATATTCAAAAACATTAATAAATATAATACTACTACTATAGTATTATACTTAGGGTATGCTTAAGCATAAAGTATGCAACAACAAAAATTAGTAATTAGCTAAAATACAATACAAAACTTATTTCTTCATCACGTAACAAGACAGAAAAACTTGGTCATCAGGCATTTCTCCCCCAGCTGATTAAGGGACTGGCTTCATCTATCCTATGGCTTTGCCACCCTTGGGGTGTCATTGTCCTTTGTATCCATCAGATGGAAGGGAAAAGAGTGCATGGAACAAACAGACCCTTCGTGAAAGCATAGTAGGGGTGTGACACATTCTGTTGCTGAGAACTAGTCACATGGCTGGACCTAACTTCAGAGGAAGCTGACAAAGTTACCCTAGTTGTGTCTAGGATGGAGAGGAAATGAATTTTTCATGAAAGCAAGCAGATTACTATTATACCATTTGCTGAGCTAAATGGTGGGGTAACAGATGACTGACTCAAGTCTCAATAGACTCTAGAGGACTGCCAGTGTCGCAGAATAAGACAACTATATGTAATTCCCATGGCGGGGGTGAGGGGGCGGGAAACAGAATAGATGCCATTATATTCAGACTCTTCTACTCTAAGGGCAATATCTATTTACCTTTTAGTCTGACTGTTTTTAGACTAGTCTGACTGTTTTTAGTCGTTTGTTTCTTTGTTCATTCATTCAGCATTCTTCTCACACTGAACAGTCTGCATAGCTCCTCTAGAGCATATGAAGAAAGGAGTGAGAAAAACTAACTTGAATGCCTGACACAAACAGGGGGTAGCTGCAGGTGATGTAGAATCACATACTGGACTTTATACTGAGGTTAGGTGTGTTACCTGTATGTTTTGCAGAAGCTGGAAGTGATGGCATGTTTATGACATATTGGAATGACCTTAATAAAAGTGGTTACATGTAAATAAAACCTTGATGGAATTGCAGGACTTAGATTTTTATAGGTGAGAATAGGAGATGATGTTCTAAACTAGAGGAGCAATGTGAGTTATTGTACTTCTGGGGCCCTGACGCTTTGCTCTCTGGGTCCCCCTGAGAGGAGTGGAAGAGTCAAATCACAGGGCATGGTCAGCAGAGTTTGCTCCTGTACTTCCTATGTCACATTGTGAGATGATGAAGCTCTTCTATTTTCTCACTACCTGTCTTCAGACATAACCTGTTGTTTGTTGGGTGCCATCGAGTAGGTTCAGACTCCTAGCACCCTGTGCACAACAGAACAAAACACTGCCATCCTCACAGTCATTTGTTATGCTTGAGCCCATTGCTTCAGCCACTATGTCAATCCATCTTGTTGAGGGTCTTCCTTTTTTTGCTGAACTCTACTTTACTAAGCATGATGTCTTTCTGCAGGGACTGGTCCTTCCTGATAATATGCCCAAAGTATGTGAGACGTAGTCTCACCATCCTTGCTTCTAAGGAGCAGTCTGGCCGTACTCCAGAGACAGATCTGTTTGTTCTTTTGGCAGTCCATGGTATATTCGATATTCTTTGCCAACACCATAATTCAAAGGCATCAAGTCTTCTTTGCTCTTCCTTATTCATTGTCCAGTTTTCACATGTATATGAGGTGAGTGAAAACACCATGGCTGGGGTCAGGTGCATCTTAGTCTTCAGAGTGACATCTTTGCTTTTTAATACTTTAAAGAGGTCTCTTGCAGCAGATTTGCCCAATGCAATATGTCGTTTGATTTCTTGACTGCTGCTTCCATGGGCATTGATTATGGATCCAAGTAAAATGAAATCCTTGACAACTTCAGTCTTTTCTCCATTTGTCGTGATGTTGCTTTTTGGTTCAGTTGTGTGGATTTTTGTTTTCTTCATGTTGAGGTGTAACCCATACTGAAGGCTGTGGTCTTTGATCTTCATCAGTAAGTACTTCAAGTCTTCTGACTTTCAGCAAGCAAGGTTGTGTCATCTGCGTATCACAGTATGCTAGAGTCTTCCTCCAATCCTGATGCCCCGTTCTTCTTCATAGAGTCCAGCTTCTCAAATTATTTTCTCAGCATACAGATTGAACAAGTACAGCAAAAGGAGACAAGCTGACTCACACCTTTCCTGGCTTTAAACTACACACTATCCCCTTGTTCTCTTCAAATGACTGCCTCTTGATCTATGTACAGATTCCTAATGAGCACAATTAAGTGTTCTAGAACTCCTGTACTTCACAATGTTATCCATAATTTATTACGATCCACACAGTCAAATGCTTTTGCATAGTAAATAAAACACAGGCAAACATCTGTCTGGTATTCTCTGCTTTCAGCCAGAATCCATCTGACATCAGCAATGATATTCCTCATTCCATGTCCTCTTCTGAATCCGGCTTGAATTTCTGGCAGTTCCTTGTGGGTGTACTGCTGTAGCTGCTTTTGAATGATCTTCAGCAAAATTTTACTTGTGTGTGATATTAATGATATTGTTCAATAATTGCTGCATTCGGTAGGATCACTTTTCTTTGGAATAGGTATAAATATGGATCACTTCCAGTTGGTTAACCAGATAATTGTCTTTCAAATTTCTTGGCATGGATGAGTGAGCCCATCCAGTGCTGCATCAGTTTGTCGAAATATCTCAACTGGGATTTCATCAATTTGTGGAGCCTTGCTTTTTGCCAATGTCTTCAGTGCAGCTTGGACTTCTTCCTTCAGTACCATTGGTTCTTGATCATATGCTACTTCCTGAAATGGTTGAACCTTGACCAATTCTTTTGGTAGGTGACTCTTTTGATGCTTCCTGTGACTTTCAGTATTTGGCCTATAGAACCCTTCACTGTTACAACTGGGGCTTGAAATTTTTCTTCAGTTCTTTCAGCTTGAGAAATGTCAAGTGTGCTCTTCCTTTGGTTTCCTAACTCCAGGTCTTTGCACATGTCATTATAACACTTTACTTTGTCTTTTTGGGCTGCCCTTTGAAATCTTCTGATTTGCTCAGATGAAGGGAAAACAAAATTGCTGTTAAACAGAAATCTGTGCAATCATGCAATGAACACGAAATAGTAATTGTTTGAAATGATATAATCAAAGGAAAATATAAAATTTTAACTGTGACGTTGGATAATGATTAGGAAAATGTGTAGTATGATGGTTTTTAGAAGTCTAGTGTTACGTTACATCAATTTCAGACTGTAGCTGATCAAAATCTTCAATTTCTACATCTTTGTAGAAGTTTCAGAGTCTCTTCTGACATCCATTTTAGTCTTTTCTGTCTTTTTAATGACCTCTTACTTTCTTCATGTATGAGTCCCCTTAATGTCATTCCTCAAATCATCTGGTCTTTGGTCATTAGTATTCAATGCATCAAATCTATTCTTGAAATGAATCTAGGAAAATTAGAAATTGACAAAAGTGAAATGCATAAAGATCAATATCCTAGGCATTAGTTAGCTGAAATGGACTGGTATTGGCCATTTTGAATTGGGCAATCATATAATATAATATAATATGCCGAGAATGACAAATTGAAGAGGAATGGCATTGCATTCGTCATCAAAAAGAACATTTCAAAATCTATCCTGAAGTGCAAAGCTATCAATGATAGGATAATATCCATATGCCTATAAGGAAGACTGATTAACATAACTATTATTCATATATACACACCAACTACTAGGGCCAAAGATGTAGAAATTGAAGATTTTGATCAGCTACAGTCTGAAATTGATCTAACCTAACACTAGACCTCTAAAAACCATCATACTACACATTTTCCTAATCATTATCCAACTTCACAGTTAAAATTTTACATTTTCCTTTGATTATATTATTTCAAACAATTACTATTTTGTGTTCATTGCATAATTGCATAGGTTTCTGTTTAACAGCAATTTTATTTTCCCTTCATCTGAGCAAAGGTCTTAAATATTTCCTTCCTACATTTATTCTAATAAAACATGACCTTGTCTAATTGACCTTTAGTCTCTTACCACTAAACATTGGGCTGATTTTCATAATCCACTCAGAGAACCTGGGCCAATTCATTTCTCTGGCATTTTTCAACTAAATATCGTAAAACCTAAAAGCACATAATATCTACACTCCTGAGAGTACTATAATTATGAGTGGAATTTTTCTCAGAATTTCATGTTACTGACTCTTCATAAAATTGAAGTGCAAAACATTGAAAGCATAAATTGTTCAAGTCACGTTTATATTTTTAATACTATATGTTCTTCAGAGGATTTGTTTAGATATTTATGGTCAGAAAGAGGTTTTATGTTTTAACTTTTATTTTAGATCTTAGAAATTTAGTTTGCTTCCAATCTAGAAAAATGAAGGCAATGAAAGGAAGTGAGAAGATTTGCTTTGAGAACCTGTAATGATTACTTTCTAACATTAAAAACAAATACTGTCATTTTCAGCAGTTCTGTTTCAGCAAGAGCAGCATGGTTACTCTGTAGAATGGAGCAAGTGAGCCTGGCATGGCCTCAGTAAGGAGACAGTGCAAGGGGCTGGCTATATGTATGGAACATTCTTGTCCACTGTTTGAAATACCCACTTTATAATTTAATTGTACAATGAAAGCCCTTTGTTCCCTTTACTGTAATTATGTATTTCAGAACAGAATTTGATTCATAGTATACCACCTCTGTGCAAAATTGTCATAAATAACAGAGTACCAGTTTTAGAGTATGCCAGGAAATCCCACCTGGAGATGACAACCAAGAAATGGGAATAAACAGAAATCAGCACAGTCAGGCGGCACTAATTGGGACAAAAGTTCACCCTAATTTCCACCTACACTCATCATTCACAGGGACACCAGCCAATCAAATAGTCCAAGTGATGGGGACAGGCCAAACACTTTTTCCAATCAAGACTGGCATAGATTACAGGGGATCTGAACAAATAGGCCTGATGTTATTGGAATCCACCTGACTTGCCTAGGCATGCCAGAATCAGGGTCTCTAGTTTCAGGCCTAACCCCAGGGGAACAGTCTTCTAGGAACCAGGTGAGGAACCTTGATGTTTCCCACTCACCTCCAACTGGGATCCTGGACTGGGGACAAACTCATGGTTCCAAATCCCAGTGAGAAACTCTGCAATATCAGTGACACCAGCAGCAGGTTGAACATGTAGACTGGACATACACAGTCCAAAAAAAAAAAAAAAAAAACTTGATCTGTTGCTGTTGAATGGATTCCGATTCATGGCGACCCTATAGAACAGAGTAGAGCTGCCCCATGTTGTTTCCAGGGAGAGCCTGGTGGATTCAAACTGCCCACCTTTTGGTTAGCAACTGTAGCACTTAACCATTACGGCACCAGGGTTTCCAACATACACAGTGGGGGTGGTATATAGGGAGTCCCCAACTTCATGATTACTAGCTCTTCAAGCAGGACACAGAAAAGATTCTCTCTGAAGACCATCCTCTCTAGTAGCTATATAGACTTCAGGCCTAGCTCTTTTTGTATTAAGTTTTAAGAGAAAACCACCAGTTGCTGTTGAGCCAGTTCAAACTCATGGTGACCCCATGTGTGCCAGAGTAGAACTGTACGCCCTCGGGTTTTCAGTAGCTGATTTTTCAGAAGTAGATCATCAGGTCTTTCTCCAGAGATGCCTCTGGGTAGACTTGAACTTTCAGCCTTTCGGTTAGCCATAGAGCGCGTTAACCATTTGTAGCACCAGAGGTTATCTCAGACATCTGGGTTGCCTTGGGGAAGCAGGAATAGAATATATTTTTGTAGTGAAACAATAAAACATGGTCAAGTAAAATACTTCCAGACACTGAACTCATGAAGGTATTGAACATAATCATATAACAAGATGGCATTAAATTCCTTTTAGAAAGTAAATGATTTATTAAAATTAATCAAATAATTCCTGTGAGATTTCCAATAAAAAGAAGCACAGTTTCACATGTGGCAAGGAAGTTTGCTTCACATGTTAATACACTGAAAGCAATGTAATTATGTTTAGTATATGTACTTAATTATGAGAATGATCTTTTCTTACTTTTTTCAAATATATATTAATTTCTTATAAAACTTCATTTATAGTATAGCCGTATCAAAGTACAATTAAAATATTAAAGAATTGTTCATTTTTCTGAAAATCAGAATTGATTTCATTTTACCCAGATACATCTCAGCAATAGAAAGGAGAGAACTAGCTAATTAAAGGAAAAAAAAAACTTTATAAGAAACTCTATTTAAATATTGGTGCTATTTTTGATTTGGTAATTACCATTTTACTTACAGGGCCTGTCTTATGTAAAGTTCTTAGACTGTTGTTACTGGAGTGTGTTATTACTGGATTCTACCATTTAGGCCTTTATAATAGATCAGCAGAATGGGAAAATACACCTTTGCTGCTGTTTAATGGAACAGATTTTAGCTTCCAGCCTGCTCAGTAGTAATTTAAAAGTGATGATCAGGTTTCCCAGCCAAGCAGATAATGCAAATAGATACTGGTGGAGAATAAAAGGCTGAGGTATTGTTTTTTGATAAGTGCAAATCTCTTATCTATCTTAGTTTGTACTATGTCTCTTTGTTGTGATTTGTGAGAGTGAAAATCATTATCAAATCCTAGGAAAGCATCTGTGTGTTAAGTCTATTTTTTTCTTCGTCTCTCATAGTCTTTTTGGTGAGTGGTCCTTTATCTCATCCTGGGAGTAGCTGCTTAGAGTAGCCCTCATTCTTGCCTAGGAAAAGTATTTATAATGGGGAAAAAATGGAAACTCCCGAAAGTTGCAATCAGGCTTTGGTAAGCTTTGCTTAAAAATAGAACTTAATGAAAATTGAGTAAAAATAAATTGCCTTTAGAGTGTTATTTTTTTTTTTTTACTTTCTCTTAACTCTTTCTTTTCCCCAAAATTTACAGCAAACCTGTGTTGCCCATGGCAACAATGAAGTATAAAGGACAGAACAGAGATGTTTTCTGTATTTCTTACTTATTTTGACTTTGCAGTTTGCTTTGAATGTTTGCATAATGTTTTGTCAGTCACAGTGAAACTGAATTTTTTTATATTATTTAAACTATATTTGCAAAGCTTATGGATTATTTTATTAAACTATCTTTTCCTTCTTCCTCCAAGTGTAGAAGAGAGCCTTATTTGCACCCCTTTCCCAAATTATCTGAGACATGTTTTCTATATTCTAGTATCTTGAACCATTTATTCATTCAGGAAGTCAACCCAAACAAACACCTCAGGTCCAGGCTGTTCTGAGGTCTCACAAATTTCTTTGAGTAAAACATGGACAGGGATAAACAGGAGCCCCCCAGAGATGGGACAGAGTATTAATATATCATAATTTTTATAGATACAATTTTTTTTTTATCCTGTGCTAAGTTAGTTTCATGTGTTCTTCACAGTGCCACAGAATGATTGGCACATACTGTGAATTGGGCTGTTCATCATGGGCCATCAGCCCCTGCACAGCTAGTATCTAGGCAAAAAAGACAGCAATCTTCACACACGCCATGTAGAGTATCTTCGTCTGCCAACTGAAGTCCGAGTGGTTGGGCGCATCCTCCTCGCCGCTTAAACACATCCCTTAGGTTGAATGTTGCTTTTGCCAAGATTTTTTTTTTCCTTAACCAAGACTTCTTTGGCATGAATTACCACTTGATTTGATGATCTACATGCTGTGAGGGGCAGTAAGGTGAATTGTGTCCCCCAAAATGATTATCTCCAAGCCCTATCCCCATACCTGTGAATGTGGCTTTATTTGGAAGTAGAGTTTTTCTAGGTGTAGTCAAGTTAAATGAGGTCATACTGGATTAGGGTAGACTGGAAATCCAATGACTAGTGGAGATATAGGAAAGAAGAGGGTCATGTGAAGATGGAGCCAGACATTAGAATTATGTTGCCAAAAACCAAGGAACACCAGGAGCTGCCAGAAGCTGGAAGAGGCAAGGAGGGGCTTTCGGAGGGAACGTGGCCCTACACTGCAATTTAGAATTTACTGTATCCCCCAAAACTGTGAGAGAATAAATTTCTGTTGTTTAAGCCACCCTGTTTGCAGTGCTTTGTTATAACAGCATAGGACACTAATACAGACAGGAAGGGGGCATTGTACTAAATGCTGCCCTGGTATCAGAATCCTTACAGATGTGCTGGATTTGGCTATTGCCATAGGGTTGCTATGAGTCAGAATCAACTTGACAACAACGGGGTTTTTTTTTTTTTTTTTTATGTACCTCAGTTGCTGAAAGGCAACTTCCCAGTTTTTCTCCAAAATTTTCCCTCTTCCTTTCCTTGAAAATCTCTTCCATTATACTTTCTCCCCTTATCATCTCATATAGAAACTAAAACTTCCTTGATATAATTTATATCTGCCATTCAGAACTGACTTCTAAGTAAAATAGGTTCTCATAGTTATTTACATTGCTTTAATATCTTATGCAAACAAAACATGCATTTTTCCTTGGGTGGTTCAGACTACTTTATCTACAAAATTCTAAAACTTTTTTATTTTCATGGACATATTTTCATAAACTTTCACTGCAAATTTAAAATATATTGACTTATTCCCAGATTAGATGGAAATATCTTAAAATCTGGGAGAAATTTAATTTTTTACCTCAAAATAATCAGGAAAGAAAGAATTTATGAGGCATGTAATTTTAAGACATCTCTTATGATGTGGCTAGTCAGTAGAGACAATGACAGGAAAAACAAGCACCAAAAAGACCGTGTGATGCAGGGGTAATAGCAGCACGCTGAATAAGTTAATATTTTCTTTGTTTCAAGTAGGTTTCCTTTTCATTTGATATCCAAGGAGCTTTATTTGATTTACTAGTACTGTTGCAATTCAGCTATTCCACAAACAATTTTGGGTACTTATCACCATAATGTCTTCTGTAGCACACTGGCTGGAATGTTTATGAGTTAACACAAATTTTTGAAATGGCCCTGTTTATCAGTCAGTACTGAAACTAAAAATATGGAATATTTTAATTTATTAAACTAATGATACATGTCAATAGGAGATTTACATTTCAGTTGCTAACATTACATACTTGATTCCATATGATTATGCCACAACATCTCAGAAACCATACAGTTAATACTTTATTGAAACACACAGACACGCACACACACACGATAGTGTTCTAATTCTTCTCTGAAAACTCTTCCAATGTATATGATGTAACTTTCAAGTAATGACTGAATTTCTAATAAGCATCTTAGCATTTAAATACCCAGGAAAATTTTATCCCCTTCAAATTATGCTAAATTATTGGAAGGCTGTGTGCCTGTTCTAATAATGCTACTGATGCTATAATCCTCTTTTGAAATTATTATTTTGTACTTGTACCTTGCTTTGGGCCAAGACTATAAATGATCTTTTTTTAATGACTCAGTGTATGTGGTTCATAAGGTTGAACTTGATTTGATTCCAGGACATACACTAGAAATTATTTTTTGGTTAAGATTCTGATGTAAGCCTGATTATTATTTTTCTTATTTGCCTTTCTCATAAAAGTGGAATGTACAATGTGAACTTCCTGACCTCCTGGTCTGTGGAACAGTTTGCTTTTCTGTAAGATTCATTATTGAGTCAAAGGGTGAAGTAGACTTTCTCTGAATATTCTTTTGTTATAAAATAAAAATGATCACCTTCATTGCATATATAGGTTTTATTTTTACCATTATTCTTAATATTCTTTTCTTTGAAAATGAGTAACCTCTTCAATGTCCAAGGAAGCCCCAACTAACTCTCTACTGAACTAGCAATAATTTCATTGAGAAAAATCTCACCGTGTTTTGTAGACTTTGTTAGAAGACAGTAAACTCAGTTTGCAGTTTTGTAAGTATTGGCATAAGTGATTCTTTTTTTTCCTGTATTGATGGATGTCCTTCTTAAGTTACCTCGGAGTGGATTTCAACTCATGGTGAGCCCATGTGCACAGAGTAGAACTGCTCCATGGAGTTTTCAAGGCTGTGACCCTTTCAGAAGCAGATCGCCAGGCCTGTCTCTCAAGGCATCTCTGAGTAGGTTCCAACTGCCAACCTTTTGGCTATTAGCCAAGAGCGTAACCATTTGTACAACACAGGGACTTCTATTGGTAGATACTTGTGTGTATTTATCAAGTGAAGGGTTTCTGTAGTTTGAACCAAAGGTGAATAAGCTTAACTTATGATAGTTTTCCATTTGACTCAATTGGTAGCTTAGATATTCATCAACAGTAAAGTCAGAATCTTAAGGAGAATGTCAGTATATTTTAACAAATTGAAGGTTGTGTTAAAATGGATGGTATTAATAGGGGAAAATTATACCTGAAACAAAGGAAGAAGTACAGATTATAGTCTAAATCTAGAAATTAAGCTAGGCTAGAATAGCCTAATTCGAAATTGTACCTTTCTCCATATATCACTATCAGATGAGTGGAAATACTATTATCACTTTAGAGAAATATTATTATCATTAGTTATTGTCTGTAACATGAGTTTTATAACTTTCAAATTAACTAATGCCTATGAAATGATTCATGCAATACTGTCTTCAAAATTTATCAACCAGGTATTTGAAAACAGTATAAATTTAAATATTTGACTGCTTGGGTTATTGGTATAGTTTCTTTTTTCTGAAAATATTATTAAAATTCCAGTGGCACCAAAAGAGACCTACATAAATGGAAAAACATACCATGCTCACAGATAGAAGGCTCAACACTGTGAAAATGTCAACTGTACCCAAAGCAACCTATAGATATAATGCAATCCTGATCCAAATACCAACATCATTCTTTAACAAGATGGAAAAACTAATCATTAACTTTATATGGAAAGGAAAGAGGCCCCAGATAAGTAAATCATTACTGAAAGGGAAGAACAAAGTAGGAAGCCTCACACTACCTGATTTCAGAACCTACTGTACAGCCATAGTAGTCAAAAGTGGCTGGTACTGGTACAATGACAGACACATAGACCCATGGAACAAAATTGAGAACCCAAGTGTAAATTCATCCACCTATGGTCAGGTGATCTTTGACAAAGGCCCAAAGTCCATTAAATGGGGAAAAGATAGTCTTTTTAACAAATGGTGCTGGCAAAACTGGATGTCCATCTGTAAAAAAAAAAACAAAAAACAGGACCCCATCTCATGCCATACACAAAAATGAATACAAAATGGATCAAAGACCTAAATATAAAACCTAAAACTACAAAAATCATGGAAGAAAAATTAGGGACAATTCTAGGGGCCTAATTTTTAAATACATGGCATAAACAGAATACAAACCAAAACTAACAATACACAAGCACCAGAAGATAAACTAGACAACTGGGAGCTCCTAAAAATTAAACACATAAGCTCATCAAAAGACGTCACCAAAAGAGTAAAAAGAGAACCTGCTAGTGGGAATGTAAAATGGTCTAACCACTATGAAGACAATATGGCACTTCCTTAAAAAGCTAGAAGTAGAAATACCATTCGATCCAGCAATCCCACTCCTAGGAATATATCGTAAAAAAATAAGAGCTTTCATACTAATAAACAGATATATATCCATGTTCATTGCAGCATAATTTACAATAGCAAAAAGATAGAAAGAAACAACCTAAGTGCCCATCAACAGATGAATGGATAAATAAACTATGGTACATCTACACAATGGAATACTTCACAACAATAAAAAACAATGATGAATCTGCAAAATATCTCACAACATGGATGAATCTTGAGGGCATTATGCTGAGTGAAATAAGTCAATCACAAAAGGACAAATAACTGTATGAGACCACTGTTATAAAAACTGAAGAAAAGGTTTACACACAGAAAGAAATTATCTTTGATGGTTATGAGAAAGAGGAAGGTTGGGGAGGGGAAATCATTAACTAGGTAGTAGATAAGTGTTAATTTTGGTGAAGGGAAAGACAGTGTACAATGTAGGGAAAGTCAGTATAACTTGACCTAGGCAAAGTCATAGAAGCTTCATAGACACATCCAAACACCTGAGGGACTGAGTTACCAGGGCTGAGGGGTGGAGCCCATCGACCATCACAGGAATCATCTAGGTCAATTGGCATAACAAAGTTCATAAAGAAAATGTTCGACATCTTACTTTGGTGAGTAATGTCTGGGGTCTTAAGAGCTTACGAGTGGCCATGTAAGATACATCTACTGGACTCACCCCATCTGGAGCAAAGGAGAATGAAGAAAATCAAAGACACAGGGGAAATATTAGTCCAAAGGACTAATGGATCACAAATATCACGGCCTCCACCACCCTGAGCACAGAACAACTAGATGTGGCTAGTTACTACCACCCACTGCTCTAACAGGGATCACAATAGAGGGTCCTGGACAGAGCTGGAGAAAAATGTAGAACAGAATTCAAATTCACACTAAAAAGACCAGACTTACTGGTCTGACAGAGATTGGAAGAACCCCCAAGACTATAGTCCCTGGACACCCTTTTTAACTCAGAACTGAAGCCACTTGCGAAGTTCACTCTTCAGCCAAAGACTAGACAGTTCTATAAAACAAGCAATAACACACGTGAGGAATGTGTTTCTTAGTTCAGTGGTTTATAGGAGAGCAAAAGGACAACACCCGCCCAAAAGCAATGACAAGAAGGCAGGAAGGGGCAGTAAAGATGGATGGAAACAGGGAATTGGGGTGTAGAGGGGGGAATATTGACACATTGCAGGGATTGCAACCAGTGTCACAAAACAATTTGTGTATAAATTGTTGAATGAGAAACTAATTTGTTCTGTAAAGTTTAACCTAAAGCACAATTTAAAAAAATTCCAGTGATATTGCATATTTTTAAAAAGAAAGACACAAAGAAGAAAGGAGAGGAAAATATCAAGAACCACAATAAAATTAGAGTATATTCTTCTGTAATGCATTGCCAGTTTTATACATGCGTATCTATAGATACTGATGGGAAAAATCAGAATTTGAAACTAAATTATTTAAAGTCTGTAGTTAAATATAAATATAGTATGTCTTAAGTCACCTAGTGCTGCTGTAACAGAAATTCCACAAGTGGGTGGCTTTAACAAAGAGATATTTATTTCCTCACAGTAAAGTAGGCTGAAAGTCCAAATTCAGGGCGTTGGCTCCAGGGGAAGGCTTTCTCTCTCTGTCTGCTCTAGAAGAAGGTCTTTGTCCTCAGTCTATCCCTGGTCAAAGAGCTTCTCAGACGCAGGGAACCCGGGTCCAAAGGATGCGCTGTGCTCCCGGTGCTCCTTTCTTGGTGGTATGAGGTCTCCAACTCTCTGCTTGCCTCCCTTACCTTTTATCTCTTGAGAGATAAAAGATGGTGCAGGCCACACCCCAGGGAGACGTCCTTTACATTGGATCAGGGATGTGACCTAGGTAAAGGTGGTGTCGCAATCACACCCTAATCCTTTTTAACATAAAATTACAATCACAGAATGGAGGACAACCCCTCAGCACTAGCAGTCATGGCCTACCCAAGTTGATACACACATTTTTGGGGGGGATATAATTCAATCCATGATAATGACTAAGATCAAAAAAATATATAGGATAGAAAAACATGAGAATATATAAATTCAGAAAGTAGAACGAGGAGGCAAACTAGTTTTCTGAAGATATCAGCTGATTTGAAAACAACGATTTGTTTCTATAAACCATTGCTGGTGAGCACTGTTACCTTCAGAGTAGTGTTGGTATTTCAAGGTGTACCACATTGTGATACAGGCTTTGATAGAAAGGCTTACGTCAGGCGCTAGAGTGATCAGTAAAAACCTTGAAGGACCAGTGGTGGAGGAAGTGACGGGCTTAGACCAGAAAATCAAAGAGAAGAATATCTGAAAAGCAATCAATTTCAGGACTAAGTTCCTTGTTCTCAGTGGATTTTGGTGACATTGTGTCTGAAGTGGAGAGTAGATGAAATGGGCAATAGCTATTACATAGACTGTGGCTTCCAGAAACATAGAAATTCCAGGAAGGTGAAACAAGCCTCCAAAACAAGCAAATATAGAAGTCTTATGAATGTAAAGATAATGGATAATTCCTGGCCAATTTTAATAATCTGCACCATATGTAAAGTCTCCGGACAGATGAGAAGCTGAAATCAGTAGAAAGGGTCCTCTAAGTAAACTAACAATAGCCCAAAGAATAACAAGAATAAATATTTATGAGTGGTTTCTGGTGAATTGAATAAATTTTGCAGAGTAAATCACCCTGAACATATATATATATTCATATATATATATATTTTTTATGCACGCGTAAGTAACATACATAATAATTTAACCAATACATACAATTTAACAATTATGCATAGACAGTATATGTATAGTTATTTAGATGTTTCACAAAATTTTTAATGAAAGTGCTTATTTCATATTACAGATATTGTCAAAAATTCCAGAAGAGAATTTACCAGGTAGTGGAGGAGTGGAATTGCCCCCTGACAGTGTTGACAATTCTTATTACCTGAATAAATTTGTGAAATAAATAACAAGTCTATGTAGGTTACCGTAACACCTTAGAATAACTATTGCTGGCCTGTTGGTCAGTCTTTTTTGGCATATTTAGAGTATCAGCCCCAACTATTAGTTAAGAAGAGTAAGTATAAATACTCTTTTTTTTTTTTTTTCACTCCTTATAAAGAGTTTAGCTGCTGTGGCTCTGTTGTTAACCACAACCAAAAGGTCTCCTTTTCTAATCTCAGGGTACACAGTTTGATACTCTGAACTAACTCTATTGTGTAAGATTGCTAACACAGATATTCCGTTTGAGAAGTTGTGATATCAGGTGGAATATTCTTTAATCATTACGCTATTGTAAGCATAAATGCACAGACTGCATCTCAACATTGACTTGTTAAATAGATCTCTAGGTGATACCTTCCAGATATTCTTGTCAATTTTGACTTAACTAGGCACAAACATTTTACAAATCAGTTTTAAAATTTTCCTTTGAATTTATATCCTTAGTATATAAAGTTATTTTTAATGGTGTTACTATTGCTTTTTGAGAGCCCAGAGATGGTGAGATAAGAGACAGTAAGGCTATCTTCGTTCTCTTTTCAAAACGCTTTATTCCTTCTTCCTCATAGCTTTAAGATACAGTGAAAGTAATTTTTATATAATCATAATCTCCCTTTGAGAGATAGTATTTTTATAAGGCAAAAAATGTGTATGGAAAAAGATGCTTTTGTTGCAACGGATGATAAGAGGGTATTTCTTTTTAATTCCTAGAACTATAGAGATTGTTGAATGCAATGCGGTAGGCTTTCTAACTTCACTAATTGTGCAATAAAAGTAGGAAAGAAAAATATTTTTAAACTCAATCATTAGTTGAAATTTAAAGTCACTTTGCCCTGAAACATCTTTATGATTCTCAGCCATTATCCTATTCCTGGTCCTGAAGGAGTATAATCCAAATTTATTAATGTTATTAATAGTACTCCAGGTTCGACAACCCCCCGCCCTTATTTTTTTGATTGTGGCCTTACATTTCTGCAGCTTTGCACATTATAGCTTCAATAGAGACCTTATTGCCTTCCAGTCTATTACAGTATTCCATTTATTACACTTTATATGCATGCTGTCTTTTGTGCTACTACAAAATCTTTAGCATACTTAGATCTTTTTAATGCCATTTTAAGTCTGCTCATGACTATAATACTGTGAAGAAAATCATAAATATAGGTTTTGCTAGTTTAGTTTAAACTCCCATTTTCCTATAAGCTTCCCTGGAATTTCTTTTCATGCTAATTGCCAGTTAGTTTAATACAACTATACTCACATGAGGAAACAGTGGTGGCGTAGTGGTTAAGTGCTACGGCTGCTAACCAAAGGGTTGGCAGTTAGAATCCACCAGGCGCTCCTTGGAAACTCTATGGGGCAGTTCTGCTCTGTCCTGCAGGGTCGCTATGAGTCGGAATCAACTCGATGGCACTGGGTTTTTTTTTTTTATACTCACATGAAGGTACATAGTCACAGAGTCCAGTGGGAAATTATCTGCTAAATACTCTATTGTTTAGGAGTTTTTGAAAAACTAAATTTCTGTCTGTATGAGAATGTTCAGTCCTAACTCTGAAGCTTCCATAGGCAATACAGATGGAAATTTTTAAAAGCATGACGTGTCTTAAAAGTTGTTTTCATTGCTCATTAAACCTTTGAAGATTCGGATTCACTTTAATGAATATAGGTCAATAGCTATCCACAACAAACACTTGTATAGACATCAGACTGGAGACGATTTGAGTCACAAAAAAATATCATGAGGCAGAGAGGAAAGGACACCAGTGGCCCTAATTACACTCATTAGAAAAATTAATATTTTCCATTTCTCATTTAAATTGTCTTTAAGGAAAGAAATTCTGATCTGTATCAGATCTTTTGAAAACAATGAAGAAATTATTTTAAATTACTATTGTGGCTAAAGAAGGGTAGCAAATTAGATTTTTTTTTCAGATCTCTTGAAATGCCAGGACACCTTTTAAGAAAGAGATACATCCCTCAAAAATTTGTAATCTGTGAAGGGCTAAGGATCAAGAGTAAGTCTTTTTGCCACAGTCATAGTTCAATATTGCATGATAACTGTTCTACTATGCAGGAATATATTATAATACAGAACACCTATATAGTAAATGTCTGTCTTAATTATTCAGTAAAATAATAACCTCTGATGTTTATTGAGCATTGACTATGTGCCAGGCAAGGGGCCATGGTGGCACAGTGGTTAAAATGCTAACTAAAAGGTCAGCAGTTCAAATCTGCCAGCTACTGTGTGGGAGAAAGATGTGGCAGTCTGCTTCCATAAAAATTACAGCCTCAGAAACCCTATGGAGCAGTTCTACTCTGTCCTTTAGGGTCACTATGAGTTTGAATAGACTGGACAGCAATGGAAATATCCCACACACCTCTCTGGTATCATGCATATATTAGCTTGTTTAATCTTTATAAAAACCCTTTGAAGAGCCACTATTATTATTCCTATTATGAAGTTAGGAAACTGAGGCACAGAGATATTAAGGTGCTCCAAGTTACACAGCTGTTAAGAGATAGAGTTTTGGGAATCAGGTCAGAGAAGTCTGACTGTAGATCATGTATGCTTAATCCAGTGTTGGTACTCTGTCTGGTGACAGGTAACCCAGAATGTTATGGTGGAATGAGATTTATATCATGACATTATGGTAACGAGAATTCAATCGTGGAAATTCATCATAACATATTTTCTGGGGAGAAGAAGGAGGAAAATAGTCTTCTGTTAATAAACTTGCTTCGGTCCATTCTTCTTTACAGTGAACTTGAGCTATAATGGTATTCCCTCTAGATTATAATTCACAGAAATCTCTGCCTTTTTTAAAAAAGTAAAACATTCATCATAAAATGAATGTAAGAGACAGTGAGATCCCTGTCTAGATAAATAATTTATGGTTGAGTGAAAAAAAAGGTAAGATTTAGATTCAAGACTTAAGGACGGATTGGGAATTATTTCTTCCTCAGCCTGCCAGAAGCCATTAGACTGTCACTGAAAAAGGACTGAAAGAAATACTGCTTCTCCCTTGTCCCCTAGCACTATCAGGCTGTGATGATGGAACATTTAAACTATACTTTTTGAGTGAAATGAATATGATGGAAGAGACCAGAGAAGTATTATGACCATTTCTATTTTTATTTCAATAATATTTTTTAAAATGTTCTTCCTTACTGGTATGTTACAACTAAGATTATTAATAACACATTTGTGATACAATGACATATGTATAAGGGAAAGACTCAAATTAAAAGAGGAAGGATGTAACTATATAACTGTTTAAAAAAAAAACTTGTATTGAGTGGTGGCACTTTGCCAAGACCTTCTCCCCCATAATTTCATTTTATCTTCCCCACTGACCTTATTTTACAGAGGGAGAAAAAGAAACCTAAAAAGTTTAATGCAGCTTGAATAAGTACATCTAAACTCTAATCCAGTTTTGCCTAACCTCAAATCTGGCTGATTACAGGTATTTTAAATAGAAATATTAATCATTTGCTGATCTCTATGGTTCATTGTGTAGCTTACTCATAAAGACTGTATAGAGGACAATCAAAGTTCTAGCATATCCTCATGAGGACTGTGAATTTGAGTCCTTGCAGGACAACATTTCAGTATCGAAGACCTGAGTCTGTATAAACTGAATTCCCAAAAAAGTGGCAAGTAGGATCCGGAATTCATGGTGAAATGAAAATATTATAAATTTCCTGTTAGAAAATCAGAAGAAAATGTGTTGAGATAGAGGAGGAATATTGTAAATGAGGAAAAAATGTCTACCCAACATCCAGGAAATAAGCAAAGCAACATGAAAACATGCATGGTAACTGCAGGAGAGTTATAGTTTAGCGTCAACCTGGATGAGCAACACTGACCTCTGGTCCTGTTGTATGGATTGGTCCTCAGACTTGAGACACTAGACCAAACTGATAACCTGGATTCATTGGCAAATGTTTGTGATCGATTTTATCTGAAAGACATCACAAATTCAGCTGTGTTGAATGTCATAATCCAAATTATAAGTTTTTTTTAAGAGATAGCCTAGTATTGTCAAATATATACTGTATTAAAAATTAATCACTTAAAAATTACGATAATGTTTAATGCCATCATCTGAAATGCTAGTGATATGCAAATAATTACTTTTGAAGTACTTTAAAGCTGCGTTTTCTTAACTATGCTAAATAGCAGCCTCCGCTCTTGAATCAAGTTTTTGAACTATCAGTTTTGTAAACCTTTACGTAGGCAACTCCTCATTTAGAGACAGATACAAGAATTCAGATAAAATGGCCACAGACTTTTAAAAGTTTAAGAAAAAAAAAAAATTAGTGTTAATGTTAAGTACAGATCCAAAATAAAATAGTAGAAAATCAGGACTAGACTTTAATTTCAGCCGTAATTGTAAATCATTAGGATGATAGCAGTAACACTTCTCTAGCTCCCTCAATCGTCCACGGGGGTAACAAACCTGAATATGATACGAGTTACTGAATCCAAGAACTAATGAACGAGAGCAAGTGTAGTCGATCTGCAATGAGGCTTCTCTTTTCGCTGACTGGAAAAAAAAAAAAAAAAGTTTTCTTCAGATACAGTGGCTGTTAAAAGCAAAAGCCCAGCATCATTTTTAGGCAGCAGAAGAGATACACAAAAGAAAAGAAAAACAGGGGGGGAAGTGATTAAAAGAAGGCAAAGTTGTGAAGAACCTAAGTGGTGAAGGGGTAGCAAGAAATTCTTTGAGAGAGAGAACAGAAAAGAGAGAGAATGAAAACCTATAGGAATCATACAGCAATGTGGTGATGGCAGTGGGTGGCGGGGGACAGTTAGCACAAAACAGTCAGCCCTCGATGCCTCAGACCATCACTTTGCTGCCTGAAGGACCACAGCTAGAACAGCCACAGCATCAGAGGGGTGTGGAGTGTGGCCTCACACAGGGTCTATCTTAAACTATCAAATCAGTGTGCATGCCACACTGGTTTCATTATACCTAATGAGTGTTCAGTATATTTTATTCACATATGAAAATGTCCAACATAATTTACAGGCTTTTCCTCATAAATTGAGCCATAAATCTTTGGTGTTTAAAAGAATTAATTTTCACTTATTGTTAGTCTTGCTCTCAAATTTAAAAACAGATTGTATTCTACTTTTCTACATTTCTTGTAGTGTTCATATTTTGCACATAGCAAAGGCACTCAGTAAATATGTATTGAAGTAACTTCTTGATTACATTAGTAATATGCGTCATGATCACCACTTAAAGAGCTCGAGGCACCTCTAGTTTGAAGGAAGTATGAATTTAATGGTTAGACAATATGTTCAAAAAATTTATGGCAGTGCATTATCTCCTTGCACAATTTTACCTGTGCAGCATTATGGATGTAACATGATATTATGCTTCCATTTCAAAGGAATCCTTGGCAGAAAATAAAATAAGATACCCCTTAAATTTCTTCCTGTGTCATACATTAACTCTTACTACTTTAAAATACAGCAACTTATTAGTTGTATGACTTTGGGCAAATCACTTATCCTCCCAGTATCTCAGTTCTCTCCTCTGAAAAATGGCTCAACTCCACCCTATAGAATTTTATGAGTATTAAATGAGTTAATACTTGAAAACACTTGGACAAGAGCCTGCTACGTAGTTAGTGGTATATAATATTTGATAGTATTAAAAAGTGGGTTAATTACTAAATGATGTTTTTCTACTGTCTCCTTTTTCCAGATAATAATATCAAGCTTCAGTTACTCCACATACCTTTTATAATAGCCTGAACAGTGTCTGTCAAATCAGATGCCTTTCCATATTTAAACTGCATCTGGCTAAGAAAGAAATCATGGGGTGGCTTGATCCCCAAAATTTGAGAACTTGGGAGCAGCATCTGTCTTCTTCATCTGTTTATCCAGGAGTTCTTAATTAGCTGTAAAAGCGCCTCTAGTCTGAGTCACTCACTATTCAGCTTAATGAACCGTATTTTGTGACATACATTAGAATCTTGTGCAGCCATTTAGATTGTCTACTAATGGTCATGTCCATGAGGATGGGGAAGGCTAAAAATTAAATGACTTCTATTGGACTCACATATATTCTCTTATTTTGGTGAGGATGATTAAAGGTATTACTCCTGTAGCTTGTTGTATCTGTTATCTCCTGTTTTTGTTGTAGACACTCATTTTTCCAAAATCAAGCCACTGTCACTAATTGTTCCCTCCAGTGATGCTTGTCTGCTGCCTATGTTCTGAAGCAATTGATGGTGATATTACACTGGTTTAAATTATACTTTAGTTTGCCCTTGAAGCTTTTTGGCTGTCCACCTTGTGCTTGATTGCACTCCTCAACTCATCATGAAGCAGCTCTTTTGGCATTCTTCTTTTATTTTTCATTCATTTCACTTGCTGAAATGTAAGAACTTAGCTCCATTGCCAATATTTTAATCCTGTTCAGAAGTATCACTACGTATTGATTTTGATATTGATGCTGTTTTATAATAGATGACAGTGAATCTTGTCCCCAAGCTGAAAATGCTTTTAAAAATGAGTCTAAATCTTCTGCCATTAGAGCTCTTTGGGAGGTCATCATTTCACAAGCCTACTCTGGTCTGAAGCTGGAGGTTTGTTATGCTACAGTTTTTCGGGTTTTCTACTGTGGTGCTGAGTCACGTACATTTTTCTTCAGTTTGGTGCCAGGTCATGCCTGTGATAATTTAATAATTGAGTAGGCTCTATTTATAATTCTTCTGTGAAGGAGAAGAGTAACTCCTTTTTCATAAACCAGCCCTAATAGATCTGACTTTTTAAATGTGTATTTTTTTTTAGTTATTAAGAAGCATACCTTGTGCATGGAACACAAAACTTTTTTAAATAAGGTTCTATCATGTTAACATTGTATATGAAAAGTCTTTTCTCCCTAAATCCCTATAGTACTTTGCTTTACCTCTCATAATCTTTCTCTTATATGTGATTCTTCCCTCCTAGCAGACTCTACCAAGCATTACCACATTAATCTTTGTATTTCCCAAAGCACATACCCAATAGGTTGCACATAGACGTTGAATAACTATTTGCCCTTTCTGAAGTTGAATGATGTTATATGGAATTAAAATCTGTTCACTTGTAGCTTGCTAACTTAATATATGTGAGGATTATGCTAAAAGGATATGTTGGACCAACAATGTGGAAAGGTTTTGCTAAATAAACTAATATTGTATTAGACTCTAAAAGAGAATAATTTAACCAACAGTAAAAATGTTATCATTTTATGCAGTCATTAAATCAAACATCCAGTAGGACCATTAGTTAGAAGCAGTTGTAGGTTAATTTGAAAAAAGAATGATATCCATTTATTTTAAATCTTCTAAAAATCCATAAGTTAAGCATATCTTCTTAAATATTCTGTTGTTGTTAGGTGCCATTAAGTTCATTTTGGCTCATAGCAACCCCATATGACTTAGTAGAATTGCCCCATAGGATTGTCCTGGCTGTATCTTAATAGGAGCAGATTGCCAGGTCTTTCTCCCATGGAGCTGCTGGGTGGGTTCTAATGGCCAGCCTTTCAGTTAGCAGCCGAACACTTAACTATTGTGCTACCAGGGCTCCTTTAAATGTTCTGTAATGTCGTAATCTAAACCTCTGAATTCTTCAGACTGACCTTCCCTCCAGATATCATGAATCTTTGTACTCTGTCTTTTGCCACTTTTTGGATACCTCAGTGTCTGTCACAGGCAGTGTGGTGCACATTCTGCCCTCAGTCAAGCTCATTTGAATTATCAAACCAGGCATTGGGGATAATAAAACCTGCCTTGGAGCCTTGGGGAGCCCTGGTGGTGCAGTGGTTAAGAGCTACAGCATGCTACTGCTGCTAACCAAAAGGTCAGCAGTTCAAATCCACCAGCCGCTCTTTGGAAACCCTATGGGGCAATTCTACTCTATCCTATAGGGTAACTATGAGTCAGAATCGACTCAATGGCAATAGGTTTTTTTGTGTGTGTGTATTTAGGTGCCCTGGTGGTACAGTGTTTAAAAGCTTGGCTGCTAACCAGTTAGCTCATTTTTGGTAGAGTAGGTTTACACACTGAGTGTACCTTACCCCAAAATATCTTCCTGATGTGACTCAAAATCCTTCAGTTCACTTGGTCATACAGACAGAAATTATACTCAATACAGATATGTTAGCTTTCCTGTAGTCTTATTTTTGTTTGCAACTAACGTAGAGGATGAGAGAGCTATCAGCTATTCAAAATTTAGTTGCTTTCTTTTTAATAACCCCTTAAGAAAATGAGAGCCTTATGAATAGGTGGGAAGCCAGAAAGAAGGGCCATTTGGGAGCATTAGAGCCCTGGCAGAGGGGAAGAAGTCAGGGACAGCTTTGATTGAGTGTCCACTTTACACCTATAGCCATAAAAAAAATTTTTTTTTTTTTCTTTTGTATATAGCAGAGAGACAGCATGGCGGGAGAAGGCAACCAAAGGCAGTAGTGGTGCCACTGAGCACTAGAAGGGCAGATGAGAGTGTTCAAAGAGGCAGCTCGAAAAGACCAAGAACAAGTTTTCCTAGTGCTCCAATATTGTCTAGGGCTGGTCGCCTGAGATTTGGTAGTGTGCACTGCCCTTGCCCATAAAGAAATGTATTTTGCCAATTTATTGATTTTTAAATACACAATATGTTATCATGATAAAAATACACATTTCTGCTCCTTTAAAAACCATATCCAAATTCAGCCCACTTCCCCAAAAAAAAAAAGTAACCATTAAATACTATTTATATATTGCTTAAAAAACCATTTTCTATGCACTTATACACATATTTACCCATAGAACAAAAGTAGATAATATTGTTTGGGGTGTGTGTTTGTGTGTATGCCATAATCATATCCTGTGTTTCTGCAACTTAGTTTTAGTCGGTGGCATGTCTTAAAGAGCATTCCAATCAGTATGTTCTCTGACTATTCCTTTTCACTGCTCCATGATATTAAAATAATATGTCATACCATTACCATTAGGCATTCTTCTGTTAATGGGCTTCAAGATTTTTATGTTAATCACTTTTAAAAATAATGTCACAAAAAACTTCTTGTTACCTATTTCCTTGTGCAAGTTTTTCTGTATAGTAGGCATCATAGAGTAGAATTGTTAGGTCAATGCATGTTTTATGTTTGAATGTTTTTAAATCAAATTGTTTTCCAATCTGTCATGCCAGTTTTCCTTCTGCCAGCAGCAAACGAAGACATTTCCTGATGTCGTCACTAATACTTGAAATTAACAAATTAAATATTAAACTTACCAGTCTTGTGAGTGAAAATAGTATTGTGATTGTTTTTAATTGTCATTTGTTCATTTATATAAATATTTCATTAATTTAATTAAATAAGATTATTTAGTTATGCTTTATTACTTCAGCTACAAATTAAAATTGGTAATTTTTTTTCTTTTGGAAATAAATTATATTTAAATGGAAAATAATAATAATGGCTAGTATGAACTGAGTGCTTGTTTTGTGCCAGATACTGTTCTAAACACTTTATATTAATTGAATATTTAATCCTCACATCTTAACAGAAATTTGGTGAGACATTTCCTCTTCCACAAACTAATTTCTAACAGATGGTTTGAATTATCATATTATAAAACATTTAAAATGTAGATTTGAATGACAGCTAGATGGCATAGAGGGAGAGAGAGAGAGAGAGAAAGTGAGTCTTTGTGGGTAAGGAATTAAAGCAAATTTGGAAGTTGTGAAACATAAAGTCCTTTAACTACTGGTGACAAAGTTTCACTTTCAGTGTTCTGCATATCATGGAATTGATGTTATTAAAAGTTTTGAAGCATTTGTTATTAATGAAATATTATTTTTAATATTTTCAATAATCACTATATTTAAGTCTAAAGTCTGAGTCAACCTCAACCATGAAGAATCCCCCTAAGAAACCAGCCAGAAACAGTTCATTCCACTTCAAAATCCCCTCCATTTTATCTATTCCTCTCGTATGCACCTTCCCCATTCTACCTTATTTGATAATTTTTATGCACGTCTTTGCTTGGTTAGATTATAAGGCCCTTAATATAGACGTCGTTGGTTTAATAAAGTATTTATCAAAGCATGCTTTTGCATGTAGATGATGTCCTCATATCCTTCATGGGCATTAACTTATTTGTTCTCCAAAACAATCTTAAGACGTAAATAAGCCAGGTTTATTATTTCCATTTTTGCAGATAAAATAATTAAATTGAGAGTGATTAAGTAATTTGTGCAAGGTTATACACCTAGGAAGTGTCAAATATAATAACTCAGATGTAGATGTTCTGACTTAAAGTCTGTGACACTTTTCAGCACACGAGTTGCCTATCCACAGTGGCACTAGAAATGATGCTGTTTATGGTAGTTATTTATCACAGTACATTTCAAGTAGCTGAAGAGCAATATTTTTGCTCAATGATTGACTACCCTGCAAATAATCACAGTATGTAATTTTCATTAAAAAATGAAAATGTAATGACTGCATTATAGCCCAAACATTTCACCTAACATTTCCAGATATGACAAAACATATTACCAAATGATAGTAAAATATTTTGGTTGCTAATTCAGTTACTAAGGCGCTCTGGTGGCACAGTGGCTAAGCGTTTGGCTGCTAACTGAAAAGGCTGGTGGTTCGAACCCACCAGCCACTCTGTGGGAGAAATATGTGGCAATCTGCTTCCGTGAAGATTTATAGCTTTGGAAACACTATGGGGTTAGTTATACTCTGTCCTATAGGGTTGCCATGAGTTGGAATTGTCTCGAAGGTAGTGGGTTTGGTTTGGTTTTAATTCAGTTATTAACCATAATTTGGACCCGTGATTGCTCAGTGGTTAAGAGCGTGGCTGCTAACCAAATGATTGGCAGTTCGAATTCACCAGCTGCTCCTTGGAAACCCTATGGGGCAGTTCTACACTGTGCTGCAGGGTGGCTATGAGTTGGAATGACCCAATGGCAATTGGATTTTTCTGATTAACCATGAATTATTCTCTCCTTTGGACAAGAAAAATTGTAATTTGAATGAAGTATTTAAACTCTTTAATCTCTTTAAACTTTTCAATCAGGTGTTTGATTTTTGAAGCATTTCTGGGTTCCCTCAAAGTAGGTGGTTTCTGAGTTTGATACAGAATGACTTCTAATGTATTTAGAGGTTTTAATGAGCATGCTCGCTAGTGAAGGTAACAAAAGACTACGCCTTTTTTTGTTGTTGTTGAGCCTTGATTAAACAGATTTTCCTCTGACAGGAACCTGTATTTAGTCACAGGCAAAGCAAAAGAAGTGACTGCCCAGAGAAATAAAATACAAAGTCAGTGAGGAGAGAGAGAATGCTGAATGTACTGGGAACTACTGATAATTGGATTTTGCCATAAGATTTTCCTGATTTATTCCAGAAGAAACTTCTGTAATCATTCATTCATTCAACAAATATTCATTGAGCACCTACTTTATTGTTCTAGGCGTTGGAGTACAGCAATGAACATAGTAAAAATCCCTGTCATGAAATTTAATTTCTAAATCTTATGCTCTAAGTCTGTTCTATTTTATGTTTAGTCTATTCTACTAAATTTCAGTAACTCATTTTCAACTCCTATGATTTTTTACAATTATAACTTATTTTTAAAGCCTGTCCACCTCCCAGAAAAGGACAGACTCCTCTAATGCATCATCTTGTACTGTCTGTCTGTAATCTCCTTAATTAAATCAAACCCAAACCAAACCCACTGCTATCTAGTCAATTCCAATTCATAGCAGCCCTACAGGACAGAGTAGAACTGCTCCATAGGGTTTCCAAGGCTGTGATCTTTGTGGAAGCAGGCTGCCACATCTTTCTCCCACAGAGAGGCTGTTGGGTTCGAACTGCTGACCTTTCAGTTAGCAGCTCAGCGTTTAACCTCTGTACCACCAGGGCGCCTTGTAATCCCCTGATAAACTTTTTTTTTTATCAGTTACATACCCTCCTGCCAAACCCTTCTAAGTTGAATTCCTGTTTAATCAGTTGTCTCCTGGCTCTTGGTTTCATTCCTTTCACTCTAGCTATCATAACCTTCCTTCTAGAATGATACTTCTGTAACCTGAAAACAATAACAAACTACATTTTTGACAGGGCTTTGGGTCCTGTCCTCAGAATGTCTCATACATTAGCATGCTAACTGATCAGAATTCCATCATGAGGAAAGTACTACAGGTTAGGTGCAAGATAGTAGATTCAGGCAACACAAGTCGTGAACCTTTTGTTAAGTTAGCCTACAAAGATTTCATCTTTTTCACCTGTAAAATTGTATAATGTTAGTAGTTATCTCATGGGGTTGCTCTCTTAAGGATATTAAGTGTTGTAATATCTGTGTTGTTGTTGTTAGGTGCCCTCAAGTTAGTTCTAATTCATAGCGACCCTATGTATTACCTGAGTGTTTGTTACAAAGCAGATTCCTGGCTGCCACTTGCTGAACTGGAATCACTGGGAATGAGGCCTAAGAATGTGCATTTTTTATCAGGATCTCCAGGTGATGCTTATAAAAGCTAAAGTTTGAGAACTGCTGAGGGGCACTCAAAAATTTGAAAAACTAATATTACAATTAGTTATTTGGTCCTTCAATAATCTAATTCTTTAAAAATAAAGTAAAATATCTGAGATGGGCAAACATATTAATCTGACATTCCACTTATTTAGAAAATAGTTTTTACACATTTACCAACTTTCAGGTACTTTTCTACTCACTGAAGATTCAAAGTTATTAAAAGACAGGTGTTATACTTTTAATCGTAGATTGGACCTGGGCACAGACAACTAAAATGCTAGGTAGAAAATGATAGATAAGTAGAAAAAAATGCTATGGGATTTAGAAGTAGAAATGGTATCTATCTGAAGTGACCAGAGAAGACTTCATAGAAAAATTGGAATTTTACTAGCCATTGATGGACATTTGACAAAAGCATGGTGCTTCTCATGACTTCTCACTCCAACATTTATTAGGTTATGCAGCAATTAGGCTAGAGCCCATCAAATCCATTGAAAAGTTGCTTCAAGAGTGAGAAAAAATTGGCTACAAATCTAGTAAATTAGTTTTGACTTTGGTCTTTATTTGTAATTACTCTTCAAACACGAAAGATAATGTTTAAGGGAGGAGAGCAAGTGCTGTATTTCTGTTATGGAATTTTACCTTGACACATTATGGCCTCTGATCTGAGGCAATAGCCTGGGGATTAGGGTAATACTCTTAAAGCTCTTGCAAAGCAGGGCCAGTATTCTTTAGTCATTGATCTTTTTCATAATGGAAAAAAGAGCTAATGCAACTCCCCAAAATGAACAGTTTAATCTATTCTGAACCATAGGACCGGATGCATCATTTCCAGTCATGCCAAAAGACTTTTATTTTATGTGCTAATTGATCTTTTTCCTTTTTCTTATGATAATTGACTGAAATAATGCAGTCTTTACTGATATAAATGTAATTATTCAAATTAGTAAAACATACTTTTTTTGTCTTATAAGAGAAATCAAATGTTTTCCAAAGGAGCATGTTAGGTGTTCCAATTTCCATGAGTCAACATAAAGATGGTATAGGTGCTTCATTGATCTTTAGTAAAATGTAATAAGATTACCTAATATGGTAAGGTTTCCACAAATAAAGGCATGAAGGTGTGAGCAAATGCTAATGTAAAAAATTCAAACAACTATTTGTAATTTGACTGTATTATGTAATATCTATTTTTTTTTTTATTTGTAGATATGTTCAATAAAAATTAAATACTTATGCTCATCAAAAGACTTTACCAAAAGAGTAAAAAGAGAACCTACAGACTGGGAAAAAATTTTGGTAATAATATACCTGACAAAGGTCTAATCTCTAAAATATATGGGCAACTTTGACAATGCAACAACAAAAAGACAATCTAATCCAGAAATGGACAAAGGACATTAATAGACACTTCACCAAAGAGGGTGTTTGGTTGGCTTACAAACACATGAAAAAATGCTCACAATCATTAGCCGTTAGAAAGATGCAAATCAAAACTACAATGAGATACTATCTCAACCCTGCAAAAATGACACCAATCCAAAAAACAGAAAATTACATTCTGGTGAGGTTGTGGGGAGATTGGAACACTTATACTTTGCTTGTGGAGTTGTGAAATGGTACAACCCTGTGGAACACAGTATGGTGCTTTCTCAAAAAGCTAGAAATAGAAATACCTTATGATCCAGCAATCCCACTCCTAGAGATATAAGAGCAGTGACCCTAACAGGCACATGCATACCCATGTTCTTTATAGCATTATTCACAATAGCAAAAAGATGGAAACAACCTAAGTGTCCTTAAGTGGATGAATGGATAAACAAATTGTGGTACATACGTACAATGGAATACTATGCAACAATAAAGAATAATGATGAGTCCACGAAACATCTTATAACATGTATGAATCTGGAGGACATTATGCTGAATGAAATAAGTCAAACACAAAAAGACAAATATTGCATGATATCACTTTTATAAAAAGTTAAGAATAGGTATACACACAAAAAATGATACTCTTTGATGGTCAGCGATGGGGGGGAGGGGTGAGGGGGAATCACTAGATATTAGATATGTGATAATTCTGGTGATGGGAAAGGCAATACACAAATTGACGGAAGTCAGCACAACTTGGCCAAGGTAGATGAAGACACTGAGAGGCATGTGATAATAAACGACAGCTACGGTAAATGCTATAACATACACAATCTTGCAACAACAATAATAACAAGCAAAAAATATGTGAGTGGTTACATAGGTAGATATGTATGCTATATTGCTGTGGGAAGGCATATGGGAGTACATGAACGTGGGCACATGTATATACATGTTTGTATGTGCTGCATGTATGTTCATATACACAATAAAGCACATAGGGGCACAGTTAGGGATACTTCCTAGACATATTGAAACACCTCATGGGATTGACTTACTGGATTTGAAGGCTCAAGAGAATAGTCTCGTGGGACAACTAGATCAATTGGCATAACTTGGTTTATAAAGATAATGTACTACATCCTAGTTTGGTGAGTAGCATCTGGGGTCTTAAAGGCTTGTGAGTGGCCATCTAAGATATAACTCTTGGTTTTTTCCTGTCTGGAATAAAAGAGAGTGAAGGAAACCAAAGACTCAAGGGAGAAATTAGTCCACAGTAAAGCACATAGGGGCACAGTTAGAAATGCTTGCTAATGGCCCACGTGAACCACAGCCTCTTCTAGCATGAGACCAGAAGAAATAGATGGTGCCTGGCTACCACCAGCAGCCGTTCTGACCAGGACACAATAGACAGTCCCGGCTAGAATGGGAGAAAAATGTAGAACAAAACTCAAATTCATAGAAAAGACCAGACTTACAGGACTGATAGATACTAGAGGAACTCTCAAAACTATTGCCGTAAGATACCTTTTTAACCTGGAATCGAAGCCACTCCCAGAGGCCACCTTTCAGCCAAGTAATAGATTGGCCTATGTTAAAAAAAAAAAAAACTCTTGAGGAGTGTTCTTCTTTAAATAATCAACTATATGACACCAAAGGTCAACATTTAACCAAAAGCAAAGATAAGAAGGCAAGGAGGGGCAGGGAAACTGGATGGAAGGAAATGGGGCAGGTGGGTGGAAATGGTGAGAGTACTGACATATTGGGGGATTGTAACCAATGTCATGGAGCAATTTGTGTATGAATTGTTGGATGGGAATCTAATTTCCTATGTAAATTTTCACCTAAAACAATATTTTTTAAAAAGAATGATTTCTGTTCATATGCATTTTTAAGAGAATAAAAACAAAGGTGTAACTACAGAGAAATAAATGTAATGTGTGAATATAAAAATACATAAAAACTGTTATGATATACTAAATTTACTATAGACTTTGTCTTTTGTATTAAGAGTGAGGACTAGGAATAGGATAGGGGAAAACTAATTTATTTATGATATTTTCTTATGTTTATTTTTCATAAGACAAACCAACACATTCAGCTGTGAGCTCTTGGTGGGAGGTGATATTTTAATATTCTCAATTTTGTTAACAGCTTAAAATGTGTATGTGTGTGTGTGTGTGTGCACATGTGCACGTGTGTACATGTGCATGTATATTACTTCTTCCACATTCAACTCCAAAAAATCCCATCTCATCCTTCATCACATCTCGTAGATTTCTGAATTGAAAATGTGCTGGGAGTTGTATGAATTTTGGGCTCAGGACATAATAGAAGCAAGTCTCAATGCCTGCAGCTTTGTTCCTATTCATTCTGATAGAGTCATGGCAGTCTTCTAAGTACTCTACAGTAGGTTTCTATGCCAGTTTCAGCCAGGCTTCCTGACTGCATAGAGAATGTGTGGATGAAGGAGAAATGGGAAAGCCTTTGCAACCTCTGCACTGAATGAATCATGTATGTATGCTTCCTCATTGGAGAATTCAGACTAAGTTGACCTGTTTCAGAAGTGATGTTATGAAAAAATTAGACAGACTTGTCTGCAGAACAATCTGTGGAAACAGTAAAGAAAGAAGAGTTAGGTTCATGTAGCAGAATTGTCAACCACTCTGTGAAGCAGTGCTCTCATTTTTACCGCCTGGGAATTCATATGAAATTATTTTCTTAGTTCAAAGTATTTATCTAAAGCCTGCTTAAAAAAAATCCCTCTCGTGAAGTTTGTTGGTGGTGTTGTTAATTGCATTTCAGTCAATTCTGACTTATGGCAAGCCCACATGTGCAGAGTAGAACTGCTACATAGGGTTTTCAAGGTTGTAAACTTTGAGAAGCTAATCACCGGTCTGTCTTCCAAGGTGCCTCTGGGTGGGTTAGAACTGCCAACCTTTTGGCTGGTAGTCGAGCACTTAACCATTTTTGCCACCCAGGGACTACCTTCTGAAGTGTAAAGACTACATTTTACAGTAGAGATACTGAGAGATGATCTACATTTCTTCTTAAAAGAGTCCCGGAATTTTGCCTTGCTGAATGTTTTATAATTTACTTTTTTTTTTTTTTGGTAATTTTTATGATAAACTGCTAACATATGATGGATTTCCTCTTTATTTTAGTCAAAGATGATCTTAAAACTCTTTAGCCTTCAGAGATAAACTCCCACACAATGGCAATCATGGGGTAGCACCTTCCATTTGGTGACTTAGGAGATAAATGCTTTTTAAAATAGGCATTTAAAAAGTCACATAGCACTCTAAATTCAAGCATCGGTAGGAATGACTTTTTTGCCCTTGTGGTCTGAAAGAAATGAATACAAAGACCATTTTGGCCTAAGAATGTAAAGGTCATGAGCAATCTGCAGTGAAATCAAGACTCTGTTGCAAATCTGTATGTATCACCTAGATCCTTCATGGGTGGGTCATTCTGAGAGATCCACCAAGGGAGCTGATGGCCCTGGAAGCAGCTGTTCCAAAAGAGTGGTAGAGCTTAGTCATGGTTGCACTTGCCCCTGGAGACACTACTAACAAGGTGAAATAAAAGTTAAATAAAAATATGAGGTAAGAATAGGAGTAGAGGAATCAGTCATTAAAATAAGAAAGAGATGGTAGAAGGTTAAAACATGAGTAAAATAAAAGAGTAACATAAAAGAAAAGAGGCTGTATTGCAAAAGATTAAAAACCATTAAAGATTTTAAAAAATAATCAGTGATACAGTAGATCATATCCAAAATAAAAGAAATAAAAATATGGAACCAATGAAGTAAAAAGGTTAAGTATACAAAAACAAAGGTGAGACAGCATTAATAATTAAATTAGAAAGTAAAGACAAATAAAAATAAGAAGATGTAAATAATGGTTAAAATTATAAGAATAATTATTTTCTTTAAAAAAATCCCTATAATTATATGGATTCACTATTTGAAAAAAGGCCACATAGGAGCAGAAAACCTAAAGATGCAAATGATAGTTAATTCATTTAGTAATTGATTTACATATGAATAAAATTTAATTAATAATTTAAAAATAGTATCACAGAAATGAAAAATTATCATGTAACACTGAGGTGGCTTTACTGTAATCACGAGAATATTTTCTTGAAGAAATAAGCAAAGTAAAATAGTGAAGAATAAGAAAAACAACAAAAAACAAAAAGAAGTCCAACCATAGGGATGCCAGTGGTGGAGGTTTTTAATAAATATCTCCATGGTTATGCTTCTCATGTTGCTATGTCTCTGAAAGTCAGAAAGCCTGTCAGAAAGTTCTTTGGCAACTAATCTTCTTTTGTATCCTTAGCTGAAGATAAGCAAATAAACCAACACTTCAGGCTGCTTATAAAATCTCATACTTTTCATCTGGTTCCATACTCTTCTGGCACCTGTTTTGGGACTATATTCTCTAGCTACGCCTCGTTTCTTATCTAAAGGACCGTTTCTCACACCAGGATCCTCAACTCCAGCTGATCAAGCAGAAGCCTTCTGGTCAGCAGAAGTTTTTAGAGGGTTTGCATGGATTCACAAGGAACATTATTAGAACTGAAAAGTGACCAAGCAGCAAATTGAAACTCCAGCTGGTAATTTCCATCTCCTTCAGACATCCAACTTGACCAGTGCCTTTCTGCCCCTCAGCCTTCAGTATCTTCCATAACTTCCCTATGAACTGTGGGTGTTCCTCTCAGAACTGCAGCAGCACAGGCAGAGTGAAATTCTGCTTTTCTCTGCCCTGTATCCACCAGTTAGTCACACACACTTGGTGAGGTTCTGCACTATGGAGGCTAACTACACTAAAGTATAGTTAGATCGTGCTAACTTAGTGCTGTGATTCCAGATGGGACCCAGAAATGTAACTCAATTATCAGCTTAGGTTTCATTTTAGGTACCCACTGCTTCTCTGAGATCTAGGTATAATTAATTTAGACCCCATCCAATTCATGATGAGAAAATCCAAAGCTTTCACTAGAATTTCTGCTAATTCTAGGGATTTGCATTCCCTGTGTGCAATTCTAGTGTGCTGTCTCTAGTTTGCCCCATGTTTTTCTGGGTGTACAACTTAGTCCTTCAACAATTGATTAGGGTACAAATGACGCTCAGCCTTCATTTTGAGAAATTCTGTTCTAAACTCTTTATATTATTCTGTCATCTTCTTTAGACCCAGTTGTTTCCGTGGAATCTTCTGCCCCTCCTGATTTGCAGAGTTCAGGTATTGGTGGGAGTTGGTTTTCTTTTCTTATTCAGATTGTGATTTCTTGGTTATTTGAATTCTGGGTGATTTTTAATTGACCCCTGAACATTTTGTCCATTATGTTAGGAGACTCTAGATCCTATTTCAGTCTTTTAGAAGTCAACCATTTAGGTCTTGCCCATAGTCCTTGATTTACCTTTGTGGGCTGTAGTGCCAGTGGTAGTTTAATTTCAAGGTCTTTGCAGTGTTACTGTGGTCTGCTTGGTTTAGTGCTACTAGGATTACTGGTATATAGTGCTACTGGGACTTTGAGGTGGGTTTTGCTGGTGCTACCTGAGGGAAAGAAAGGCCTTCTTCCAGCCTGGGCCTCCAGGTGTCTCTCAGAGGATAAGGGGTAAAGTTAAATCTCCTGCTAGTGCCTCCCCCACTTGTCCCGGTATTTCTGGGTAGAGGAGAAAATCCTCAAGCCTGTGGAGACAAAGAAATATCCCAGACCAAGCTGCTTGTTGTAACTGGGTCTTTTTTCCCTCTTCCTCCTATTCATCCCTAGTAAGATTTTTGATTCTGCCCCTAGTAATCTTCCATTTACAGACTGCTTCACATATTGCATCACTCTGATTTTAGAAGTGTAGCAATCTTGCTCCCCCTGAACATAGGCCTTTATTTACCGACCACAATTTAGGATGCTTTGGAGAAACTGGAGAACATTCAGAAATTATCATAAAAGTAAAACGATGTTGAAAGATTAGGGTTGATTTGAAGGAAAATATAATTTAACAACCACAGATACGTAATTAATTTAGCGTTAGACAATTCCCAGTAGCCCTGTTGGCACAATGGTTAAGCACTTGGCTGCTAACCGAAAGGTTGGCACTTTGAACCCACCAGCACTCACGGGAGAAAAATGTGGCAATCTCCTCTCATAAAGATTACAGTAAGCCCTTGGGGTAGTTCTACCCTGTCCTGTAGGGTTATATGAGTTGGAATCAATTCTGCAGCAGTGGGTTTAGACAATTCCTTATTTAATCAAACACACAGTGCTCTTGATTTTCCACACTCCTGTGTCTGGGATGGTGGGTTAAGTGTGGGGTGGAGGGGGGGGCGCAGAAAGTAAAAACAATGATAATAGTAGAAGTATGCTTTTGTAAGTGAAGTTTTTGTATGTATGGGACTAATGTCTCAGAGTAATACGTTCCTTTTAAATATAAAACCCGTTGCTGTTGAGTTGATTCCAACTGACAGTGACCCTATATGACAGAGTAGAACTACCCCAGTGGTTTCCAAGGAGCAACTGGTGGATTTGAACTGCTGACGTTTTGGTTAGCAGCCTGAGCTCTTAACCACTGCACCACCAGGGACCTCTTTTAAATGTTTATGCATTAATTTAAAACACCCTTTACATTTTTTTAAGTTGTCAGACAAATCAAAGTCCTGAACCCAAAAAAAAAAAAAAAAAAGACTGGCTTCAGTTTGAAATAACTGAATAAGACATCTAGCTTAATAACTTAGGTTTGCATAGGTTTTTACGGTTTGTAACCATTTTCAGGCAGATTATCACATTTCAATCCCATCAAAAAATATATGGGAGACCAGGAAGCTGTCAATAGTTTTAGTTTTACAGGTTAAAAAATAATTTCAAAGAGGTTAACTGGTTTACCCAATATTTCTGAGCTAGTAAATGGTAACCATGGGAACATACACTTTTAGCCTCCTCTAGGCTGGTGCAAAGCGATGGGATCCCATTTCCTAAAGATCGTTTTAGGTCTTCGCTCATTTTGGGTGGAGACAGAAGGACATAACTTGCTGACTTCCATAGGCCCTTTCCAGCCTCCCTTGGTTTTGCATTTAGCTTTCCTAACAACTCACCAAAAAAGATGAGGGTTTTGCTTGACTTCATTTCCTAAATCTAAAGTTAAAACAGGGACTGTGTTAGGAGAGTGATGGCGTTTATTTGTATTCACTTATTTTTATTTTCCCATAGAACAAATAACTTCCTTGAAAGGCAAACTACTCTCTGAGGGTCAGCATAATTGCAGTCAACATTTAAACGCTATTTCTCAGCTGGCAGCTACTCTGCTGTGAACCCTGCATAAAAGATGCTTGCTTCAGTGAGCAAAACTTGCATGGTGTCACTTTGAAGATAAAGTCATGTCTCCCAGGATGCATTGTCAACAAGCCTGAAGAGATACAGAGTTGGCACTTTGACTTTCTTAGGTCGTGCTTTGACTTTCGAAGTCCTTTGGGTTATTCTTCACTAATTTGAAGAAATCACAGCTTCTGGCTATTCTGTACTGTTTGAATAGTTAAATAAGCACGACTGTCAGCTTTCCAATACTGAAAGAATCTACAAAATGAGCAAAATGGCCTCAGGATCATTTTTAATACCCATTGTATCTGTCTCTAGATTTAGACTGGAGGGTTATGGACAGGGTTGCACATTCAAATGTGGGAATTTCTGTTTTGGCTGACAGATGGAATTTGCTAGACTCTCCTCCCCTTAAGTTTGGACCTAGGGGATGAGCATTACTCATTGATTTAAAAAGTAATCTCTTTAATAAAGTAAGACCCCATAGCAAAATCCCACAGTGGTGTGTTTTGTATTCAGTCATGCTGTGAGTTATAACTTGTTTTTCTTAAACACGGTGAAACATAATCTGTTTCTTTCCTTTTAGAAATAAAGGCCTACTTTGACTGTTTTATTTCTTTTCTCTCAGTGCCAGTATTATAGTCAAGTTTTTCTATATTTCATAAAGTGTTTGAGATAGTATCGTTTAATCTTCTTTAGCATTTCTTTTTCTTTCTTTCTTTTTTTTTTTAAAGAGTAAATACAATATAAATGCTCTGGGGCTTAAAGAATGTCCTTCAATCAACATGCCTTTTCTGAAAATTAATTGATGCTATGAAAAGAAACATTTTAGGTCCTTTACTTGCTTTTCATTTCAAAATACCTTTCTGTTTTCCTTTCTTAATGTTTACATTGTACAGAGTAAACTCTGCAGTAGTAATGACTTCCTGAAGATAGATGCTTTCACTCTTCTTATTAGTTGTGACTGCTGATGTAGATTATTCAGGGGGACAAAATACTTCTAACACAACAGGTTATTCATTAGCAATTTCAGGAGAAGAACTCTAAAGAAAATCATTCGAATCTAAGTTCTAACGTGGCTCTAAAATTCATTCCTAGATATTTAAATGTTTCTATATTTTGAATTGAAAATATGCTCAAATAATACATTCTAATTATTGTTATACAATTTCTATCAGTACTATTATCTAAGAACAATAGGCAATACAAAAATTACATCTTTAAGCAACGTTAGCACTCTAAATATATGCATGAGTTTTTTTAAAGTCTGCTAATTTCTTTGCCATGTCACCTTCTACAGTTTAATTTTTAAAAGGTATGTGTGTGTGTGTATATCTATATACATCTATACAGGCATGATATAAAAGACTTACTATTTTGTTTTCTAAGAATGAGAAAATGTTAATCAGGCATCATATAAAAGACATTATTTTATAAGAATCAGAAAATGTTAATCTCTAACTTATATTAATAGAGTGTCTTTCAAAATAGGAAATTTAGCCCTGTAGGTACTATGTTTTAAAATGTTTGTCTGACAATTTTTTTTTTTTTTTTTGATCAGTGTAATGAAGATGATCTGTTTTACTTCTGAAAGAATACCAAAACCCAAACCAGCTCCTGTTGAGTCAGTGCCGACTCATGGAGACTCCGTGTGTTGGTCAAAATAGAACTGTGCTTCCCAGGGCTTTCGGTGACTGATTTTTCAGAAGTGAATTGCCAGGCCTTTCTCTGGAGTCTCCTCTGCATGGTCTCAACCACCAGTCTTCTAGTTAGCAGCTGAGTGCATTTACTGTTTGCATCACCTAGGGACTCCCTTCAAAATGAATAAAAGGAGATTAATAACCAGGTTTTTTGATAAATACAGTGGTTGCTCCATTTAAAACATCAAGTGTCTATATCTTATTTAAAAATTAAAAACCATAGCGAGGACAAACACTTCGTATGTAAGGCCCCACAACTATCTGGGTTGCTTTTGATTAAACTCCTGACTCAAACCTGATGAAAGTAATGATGTCTCTCCATCTTTTTGATGAGGTTCTGACATTCTGTCCAGTGCCAACAAGCTTGTTTCTCTAAATGTAGGTGCAATTTAAAATTTATATTCCAAACAGGACTAGAAAGAAAAGAGTAATGTAAAATTGGTGGAAGAAGTCCACAGAGACTTTGCAGAGAAAGCTCTCCTGCCTTAGTGGCTTCTTAATTTTTCTACTTCTTCCCCTTCCTGTGCAACATTTAGAGTCTCTGAGTATCCATTTCCTCAGCTGTAAAGTGGAGGTATTAATAGAACCTTCCTCACAGAGGATTAAGTAAATTAATGCATGTAAAAATGCTAAGCACTAATCCTGGCACACCAGAGAGGCTTAACTGAAGTTACTTAACTGTCGTTTTTATATTCCAGAACTCTCAAAATTCTAAAACTCAGCTGCTATGAGTCCCGCTATTTGAGTTTTTACAGTAAACTGGATTCCCTAAGTTGAATTTCGTTTGAATCTGAACATTTTAGTTGTACTCTTAATCTCATCTGCTGGATAAGATTATTTTAGATCTGAGATTTATGGCTGCTGTACCTTCTTTTAGATAATGTTTTTCTTTTTTAAATTCAGTCATACCTGACTTGGCGTTGTGGAAATGGAGCTTCCACATGGAGCAGGGTTTGGGCACCCAGAATGGAAGCTCCCCATCATCCCCTACATTCCTCCCAGAAATGCTTAAGCAGAAACTGGCTGGAAACCTGGGCTAGATGACCTCTAAAAGACCTTCCTACCAGTCTACCACCAGTCTCTAACATGTTTGAAGAACCCAGGGCTTTGACAAAACCACATGTAGGAGCCCACCAATAGAGAGAATGTTTTCTAAGTGATTTCTGCTTGACCAACCACCATTTCCAAAATTACCAATCTGTTAGGATTTCCCCAAATGAGGCAAAGCTGTTTGTATATGCTTCTAGTCATCCATGTCTAACTTTGCATAACTGGCATTTTGAGCTTTGTGAAGAGTTTATGGAAATTCAAAGATTTATTTTTGGTAGTCCTATAAGCATGAAGAGTTGCTAAATGTGTTCTTTGCTGAAAAGATAGTGATGCTTCACTTGTTTCTAAGCCATAGGTGCATTCTTTGCGTCTTTACTTTATACATGGCTTTATCTTATAGCTTCTAATGCTGCAGGAAGGGTACTCAGTGATCCTGAAAATTGGGACTGCATTTCAATCAAAATAAAACGTAGCTAATTACTGTGATTTTGATTTGAATAAATAGATTAATAATTTTGATCTATTCCCATATGCCCTGTGACCATACAAGTTTGAATCACTGAAAACAGTGAAGTAATTGACACTTTTAATCACTCACCACAGTGCTTGGCACTTTAAAATATTGAAACCATGAAAAGAAAGATTTAAGGTACATGTCAATCCGTAAGTGCTTTGGCTCATGTGAGTTCTGCACACCACAGACTGATTCGTTCCTTTCGTTCCTTAGGCAGTGTCCATCTTTCACATTGCTTTTAAAATGTGGAAATATTCCATGAATTGTAATAATTTTGTACATTTTTACAATGCTAGTGTTTAATTTAATGTTTTAATTGAAAATTCTGTTTCAACCTAAACTGATACATCTGACATAATTATGCATCTATAGTAGATATGAAATTATGCTTAGAATGGCCCATCCCCTTAATAATTTTCTTATTCATGGATAAATATTAAGTAAATTATTTGATTTTTCTACAAAGCAACTTTTTCATTGAGGAAATCCCTACATGCTAGAAAAGGGCAAATATAAAACCATTGTGTTGGTGCCATTCCAGAATGTCTTCTGTTATACCTAATTGTAGGTAATGAAAATTTATGACTAGAGAATTTCTAACTTTAAATTTTAGCAGGTAAATAACAAGGAAAACCACAGCCATCATAAATATTTTATTTGCTCTATTATATATTCTAGTTATTTTAATTCAGACTAGATCCTTCAACTCTAAAATATCTTAAAATATCAAATATGTGTATAATATCAGATAATTCCTTAGCATGGACTGTACCTTTCACCAAATAAGTTTACATTTCCTTTATGTCGGAGTATATTATTTTTTTTCTCTATACAACATTTTTTTTTAATAAATCTGATATTTATTTGTCTTTGGGGGTAGGAAACATTACATATAAACTTAGAGATATGATGACATCAGCAAATTACACACTGCAACATTGCATGTAGTACATATTACTAATGGTGATGCGAACCAAAAAATGGATGGTTGTAAGTGCAGTTCATTTATACAACATTTCTTGGTTTTAGAATCAAACTTACCTTTTTATTTTCAAATCTTATGTTAATCTTTAGGTGTAAAGGACTATTATATAATAAAGGTTACATAATGAAATTGTATTTCAAAAGATAAAATTAATTATAGTAGCCTATAATTTTCTTAATGAACTGTTTAACCTTGGTTTATTTATTTCTTTTGTACAATCAGCTAAAAAAAAGAGGAACAGAATTCCAAGAATTCTTTCTAAACCACTGATTGAATTGTGTCCCCCAACTATAAGTATTAAAAAGCAAAGATGTCACTTTGAGGACTCAGGTGCACCTGACCCAAGACATGGTATTTTCAGTTGCCTCATATGCATATGAAACTGGACAACAAATAAGGAAGACCAAAGAATTGATGCCTTTGAGTTATGGTGTTGGCAAAGAATACTGAATATGCTGTGGATTGCCAAAAGAATGAACAAATCTATCTTGGAAGAAGTACAGCCAGAATGCCCCTTACAAGCCAGGATGGTGAGACTTTGCTTCATGCACTCTGGACATGTTATCAGGAGGGACCAGTCCTGGAGAAGGACATTGTGCTTGGTAAAAAAGAGGGTCAGCGAAAAAGAGTAAAACTCTCAACAAGATGGATTGACACAGTGGCTTCAACGATGGGCTCAAACATAGCAATGGCTGAGAAGATGACACAGGGCCAGGCAGTTTCTCTCTGCTGTGCATAAGGTCATCATGAGTTGGAATCAACTCAGTGGCACCTAACAACAAAAACAACAACAACATGCCTATGATTATAATCCCATTTGGGAATGGTTGTCTTTTTATGTTAATGGATAGGATTAGTGTAGGATGTATCTTGAGTCAATTGATTTTGAGATATAAAAAAGATTAAACAAGTAAGCAGGCAGGAAGAGATGGGGGAAGACTCACATAAAGATCTCCAAGGAACCAGGAGACAGAAGCTCAAGGACCTTTCCCCAGAGCCAACAGTGAGAGAAAACCTTTCCCTAAAGTTGGCACCCTGAATTTGGACTTCTAGCCATCTAAACTGTGAGAAAGTAAATTTCTGTTTGTTATAACCACTTGTGGTATTTCTATTATAGCAGCACTAGATAACTAAGACAGAACTTGGTACCAAGAAGTGGAAGTGCTTTTCTAACAGATACCTAAAATGTGGAAGTGGTTTTGGAATTGGGTGATGGGTAGTGGCAGGGTGAGTTTTATGGTGCTTAATAGTAAAAACCTAGATTGTCGAAGAGGCTGTTGGTAGAATTACGGGCATCAAAGGCAATTCTGGTGAGCACTCAGAAGGAAGTGAGAATAGCTGTAGAGAAAGTCTCTGTCATCTTAAAGAATACATATGGTGCCAGCAACAGAATATTGCTAGAAATGTGGACATTAAATGTGTTCCTGATCAAGCTTTAAAAGAAAATTAGGCACATGTGATTGGACAATGGAGGAAGGGGGATGGATGCTTTTCATGCAGTGGCAAAGAACTTGTCTGAAGTCTGTTCAAATGTTTGGTGGAAGGTAGAACTTTTAATTGATAAGCTTGGATATTTAGCTGAGGAGATTTCTAAGCGAGATCTTAAAGGGGCCATATGGTTTCTCCTTGCCACTTATAGTAAAATGCAAGAGGAAAGAGATGGACTTAAAAATGAACTGTGCAAAATGAAAACAAAACTGAAAGACTTGGGAAATCTTGTTTTACAAACTAAGGACACATGTCCTAGAATTTTCACTAAGGATGTGGCTACACAGTTTTTCGTTATGGAAATTAAACTGTGATCGATGGATCTGATCAACTACCACAGCAGAAAACCCATCAGTTTAGACTGAAAGGGACAGAGAAAGAACAAAAGGAGAGAATGCTGTCTGCCTCTCCAAATTCTACAGGCAGGAATCAGGCTAAAGGAGCTACATCTGTTATCCTCCAAGAAAAGAAAAGGACCATCCCTGGAGCAGCTTGGAGACCAGCAGACCTGTTGAAAGAAGCACGAGAAGCAGGGGTGCATTCATTTCGAAGGGCGGAGTCATTGCCTCCTAGTTTTAAAAGAGTCAGATCTTCACCGACTCCATTCCAGAGTGTGGGGCTGCTATTCATGAGTGCCAGGGGAATGGGGCCAATGCCCAAAGCTGAGGAGATGGGGCTGCCATGCCCAAAGAGCAGGCAAATGGGATCTGCTGGGGTCATGGGGGCGGGGTCGCCACTCAGGTGGACTAGGAGAGTGGGGCCTCCCAAAGCCAAAGGAACAGAGTTGCCATCCCAGTGGGCCTGGGAGGTGGAGCTGAAGCTCAGGGCCCAGTGGGCTCTACCCAGAATCCAGAGAGCATAGCCAATGCCCAGAATCTGGAGGGTAGGGCCCTTGCCAAGGTGGTCCCAAAGAACAGAAGATTATTTTCAAGCCTTGAAAGCTAATGCAAATTATTCTGCTGGATTTTAGAGTTGCTTGGTGCCTATCATCCTTTCTTTCCCTCCAGTTTCTCCCCTTCGTAATGGAAATGTCTACCTGGTGCCTGTTCTACCATTGTACTTTGGAAACGACTTGTATTCTAGATTTTACAGATTCATAGGTGAAGAAGAATTTTGTCCTCGGATGGATTATGCCTGAAGTCTCACTCATATTTGATTTAGATGATTCAGAGGAGGAGGTTTTGGACTTGGAGTTGATTTAAGACTTTTGGGATGATGTGATAGGGAGAATGTGTTGTGCATGTGGTAAGGACATGAATTTTGGGAGACCAAAGAGTGGAACATTATAGATTGAATTGTGTCCTCTCAAAATGTGTGTTGTTAATCCTAACCTCTATGCCTATGGTTATAATCCCATTTGGGAATGGGTTGTCTTTGTTATGTTAATGATACAAGATTAGTGTAGGGAGTGCCTGAGTCAATCTTTTTTGAGATATAAAAGAAATCAAACAAGTAAGCAAACAGGAAGAGATAGGGGAAGATCCACATGGCGATCTCCAAGGAATCAAGAAACAGAACCTTAAGGACCTTTTTCCCAGCACCAATAGAAAGGGAAAGCTTTGCCCTAAAGCTGGCACCCTGAATTTGGATTTGTAGCCTGCTAAACTGTGAGAAAATTAATTTCTATTTGTTGAAGCTATCCACTTGTGGTATTTCTGTTACAGCAGCACTAGATAATTAAGACAGCCAGTTTTGTGAAAACACAGAAATATATAACAGTAATTTCTTAGTAACAGTCCAAAGTATTTAGAATTCAACAGAAAAACAAAGAGACTTGGTTCTTATCTGAATTCATAATTTTAATAGGAAAAATTACTATTTCATCCATATCCTTGAATCTTCCTCAAAACTAATCCTATTATCAATTTATTTTTCATTCAGCACATCTTAAATATTTGTTTAAGCCTTGCCACTCAAAAATTCAAAGGAAGATGCATGCCAAAAATTCTTGCCCTTACTTTTTTTTTTTTTAACATCTATAATTAAAACAAAACTGTAAGACAGGAGAAGAACTGATTTTAGAGATTAACTGGAATACTAAGAAAATTGGTAATGCCGTAATTATTGTTCCCTCTCTTAGTAATTTTGTTCTTTTTAATATCAAATGGATTAAACTTTGTATTCCCAAAATACCCTTTAAAATAAATTTTGTGCTTGTTTAAGGATTCATTTAAAAGACAGGACATGTAAAGTTCAGAACAAAAACTGAGATTCTAACAAACTGTTGTATCAATACTGGTTAACCTTGACTTTTTTTGCACACCCCTGGTGTTAATGTAAAGATTGAAATGAACATCTTCCCAGAAACTACAGCTATTAAGGCTCTGGAGCACTGTGTATGCTCTAGAGGAATGTGCTTTTTTTTTTTTTTTATCATTACATGACTCCCCACACTTCTGTCTTCATCTTATTTTAACACTTGTTTGAGCTTATGGAAGTGTGAATCCTAAAAAGTGTCGACTCTGTGGTCCCAGTTTAAAGTTCTGGGCCTTCAAGTCAGCTTTTGTAGCTAAACATGAGAGAAAAAAACAAACCAAATCAAACGTGTTGCTGTCAAGTCGATTCTGACTCATAGCGACCTTGAAGGACAGAGGAGAACTGCCCCATCTTTTTCTCTGTGGAGTGGCTGGTGAGTTCCAACTACTGACCTTTTGCTTAGCAGCCAAGCACTTAACCACTGTGTTACAGCGCTCCTTTTGTGAGGTACATAGAACATTCTTATTCCACAGATGAGGAAATAGACTCTGAATATCAGCACTTAGCTCAAGGTAATAGTCATAGAGTGAGTAAAAGATAGAATCTCTGAGATAAAAACTCAACTCTTGACTCTGGCTATTTTCCTGAACCCAGAGGAAAGAATGTAACTTGCACATTAGTGCCATAAACAAAATCATATAATAGTGTTCATGAAAGGGTGAGCAGAATGCTGCAGTGAAGAGCACAGACTATGAGCCCGTTCTGCCTGTGCTCAATCCTGGGTCAAACAGCTGTAAGCCCTGTGACCTTGACTAAGTTGCTAAATCTTGCTGGATACAGTTTCCTTACACTTAAAATTAATAACAGCTACCTCATAAGATGTTGTTAGGATTAAATAATCAGGATTTGGCACAAAGTAAGTGTTGGCTATTATTATTATTGTTGATTGTAACTAGAAGGATATGCATTGTTGTTGTTAGCATTAGCTACTGTTGAGCTGGCCCCCAACTAATGGTGACCCCATGCCCATGGGATAGGATTCTTGTGATCCACAGGGTTTTCATTGGGTGATTTTTGGAAGTAGATCACCAGGCCTCTCTTCCTAGTATGTCTCATTCTGGAAGCCCTGCTGAAACTTGTTCAGCATCATAGCAATGCACAGGCCTCCACTGACAGATGACTGGTGGCTGTGGCTCAGATGCATTGGACTGGAATCAAACCTGGGTCTCCCGCGTGAATGGCAAGAACTGAATTCTACAGCTGAACCACCACTGCCCTCTGAAGGGTTTTTAGAAGTCATCTTATTGAACCTGGTCTTTTTCTAAGTAAGAGACTGGTGTCCTGGGAAGTGGAGCGACTTGGCAAGGGTCATTAAACAAGACAGAAGCAGCACAGAAATTAAAATCTGTATCCCCAACTTCCATGCTATTGTTATACTCTGAAATAAAAAGGAAAAAAAAATTCAGAAAATAATGAATATTGATGTTGTACTGAGAATTTATCTGTATCTTTTTATAAATCCCTTTTCCATGTTTGTATCTATTCCTACTAAGAAATAATATCACCTAACTGTAAATTTTGTGAATATTGATCAAAGTAATGTCAATAAATTATGAACATACTGCTATACTTAAAAAGTTTATAAAATGTAAGCATAGCCTTTTTGTGTACAAATACGATATTACACAGAAGTGATGAATGACAAATGATGGTAAAATGGTTTTACTTAAATATGAGAGAAGTCTTTTTTTTAAGCTGAAGAGTTTAAGGCTCCTCGAATATTAGTCAAAATCAATGATGTGGAGCAGAGTTGTTACTCTCCCTTTTTGTCTTAAGTGGGCTGACTTCCTCTGCATTGTACAACTTGTTCTCAAAGAGAAGAGAACACAGAGATTAATGCACATGTATTTTATGTGGTTAAAATTTAAAAAATGATACCACTCTGTGTTCACTATAGAATAGAAATATTTTCCCTCTTTTGGAAAAAAAAAAAAGGTCATGAACTAAGTAAATATGAAAATCAAAACTAGCTGTAAATGTTGAATGCTATACTTTTCCTAAAAAGTTCTTTTTTACTGATGGATCTAAAAAGCAGGAAATTTGTCTTTTTGTTTTGTATACATGTAGAGGAAAATATTTTCTGAACTTCCTTTCGAATTAATATTCATCATACAAATGACTGAGCAGCTATTCTATGAAAGTCTGTATGCTAGGGCCTGGAAACCATAAATTTATAACGCATAGCTTGGACCATCAAGGATATTATAAAAATAGTTTTTTGGTTTAGAATATTGCTTAGTTACCAATACAAGTGAAATTATTTAATAGCATTAACAGATTCATTAATAAATACGTAAAATTGAGACAATTTCAGGATGTATGTACTCATTAAATAGTTTCCCGTTATTACTATGCTCTAATTACATTAAATAGTATCAGAGTTATGGTTAATTTTCACTTTCAAAGGCAATTTAATTTTTTTATTCATATAATTAAACTAGAGGAGCTGTAACAATTAGAACAGATACTAGACTTCTTCAATGACAACTGTTATAGATTGAATTATGTCCCCCCAAAACATGGGTTGTAAATCCTAACCTCTATACCTGTGGTTATAATCCCATTTGTAAATGGGTTTTCTTTGTTATGTTATTTACAAATATTAGTATAGGGTGTATTTTGAGTCAATCTCTTTTGAGATACAAAAGAGATTAAATAAGCAAGCTGAAAGCTGAGATGGGGGAAAAGAGATGCCAAGCCACATGAAGGTTGTCTAGGAGCAGAAACTCAAAGAGACAAGGACTTTCCTCCAGGGCCAGTAGAGAGAAAAAGCCTTCCCCTCGAGGTGGCACCCTGAATTCAGACTTCTAGCCTCCTAAATTGTAAGAAAATAAATTTCTGTTGAAGCCAACCACTTGTGGTATTTCTGTTATAGCAGCATTGGATGACTAAGACAACAACATTTGCTATGGAACAAAGAAAACATTCCCAGGAAACGCAAATAACCTCTTAATTAGGCATCATTAACAGATTGTGAAAATGCTTTTTTATTTCTCTAATAAGGTTTTACTGTACTTATCTATTTATTTTTGGGTTTTTTTTTTTTTATCTATTTATTTTTATCCAGTGTTCCATCTTAACATGCTTCATCTTACTTACATTTTTATAATAGAGTAAAAAGTTTGCCAACTATCATACTTTTTAATCAGATTTCACAGTGGAAGTTTTTCCTGAATAATTTCCAGGAAAAATTTATTGTCATTACAGAATGATGTATATACAGTGATGCTAGCTGATATTGAACCAAAAACCAACCAGTTGCCATCGAGTTGATTCTGACTCTTGGTGACCCCTTTTGTTTCAGAGTGGAACTGCACTACATAGGGTTTTCAATGGCTGTGAACTTTCAGAAGTACTTTGCCAAGCCTTTCTTCTGAGGCACCTCTGGGTGGAATTGAACTGCCAACCTTTTCACCAGTAGCCTAGTGCTTAACTGTTTGCACCACCCAGGGACTAATTGGTATTGAAACTCCTTAATCATACAGCACCAGTAATTTTACTTATGATTTTTCTAAGATGTAATTCAGAAACAGTTTACCTTAGTATTAAATAAAGGTATGTGTACTTATGTATAAAGATATACAGTAAATATTTATAAATACAAAATGTACTCGTATTTTATGCGTGCTTATATTTTTCATGTTTCTCAGTCGAAGTCTAACATAGGAATAACCAGGGTATAGTTCTAAGGTGTCCCCTCAGTATTATGTATGTTAAAGTTAAGGTGAAAGTCAGCTCTTCCACGTGGGAAGGCTAGTCCCCTGGAAGTACAGGAATGAAGTTCAAGGAAAAGGTATTAAAAAGAGAACAGAAGAAACCAGAGCTCTGAGAGGTGGGATGATCCATGTGAAATACAAGCCTTGTTGAAAAGCTAAGGGTAAAAATTCATAACTTAGTGTCAGTGAAGCTGCTAGTGAAAAGATAAGAGTGATTTACACTGTAGCAGCAGAAGAAAAATAACAGAAATGTCACTGAATTGTGGAAGAACAGAGACTTGAGAGTAGGGTACTAAGGGAGGATTGAATAAGGGGGAAATGAAGGCATTTAGTGTTGATCACATATTCAAATATTTATAGGTCAAATGACAAAGAATTAAAAATGATAGATTTGACAGGTCAGATAATATTGGGATTTTTTGTTTTATTTTAGTGTGCAGTTTACTTTTTGTAAGATGTTTACATGATAGAAAGGTATTCAGTTATTTATTGTTTTAACCAACAAATATTTATGGAATAGATTTTCTGTAAAACAAAACATTGCTTAAGTCATTACCCAGAATTAGTCCTCCAGACTACCATGTCTGCTCAAGACTTCTGACACCACCTGTATGGAATTAGGGTCAGACTACCAAGTTAGAAGGAAGAGTCCATACAAGACCATCCTCACTTCTGACCCTGACTGCAAGTTTGGGAGTTTCTCAAAACCACTCTCTGATTCAGTAATTCACTAGAAAGACTCGCATACCTCCCTGAAACCTACTATACTGTAGACATAAAACAGAACAAAACAAAAAGTTGCTGTTGAGTCAATTCTAACTCACAGCAATACTATAGTAATGGTTATGTTAATTACATGGAAAGAATATGTTAAAATCTGCCAATGGAAGAGTCTGAGAGGGTTCCAAACTCAAAGCTTCCATTGTCCTCAGGATGCATTATCCTTCTGAGTATGTGACAATACAAATGGAGTATTGCCAACCCAGGAAGTTCTTCTGAGCTTCACTGTTCAGAGTTCTTACTGAGGCTTCATTATGTAGGCATAATGGATTGATTCATTGCCCACATGGTTGAATTAAATTCCGAACTGCTCCCCCAGAGGTATGGCTGCTATCACCGTGAGTCACCTTGTTAACATAAACTATCAGGTGTGGCCCCAGAGGCCCACCATAAATAACAAAGACATTCCTGCCATTCAGGAAATTGCAAAGGCTTAGATATTAGCTGGGGACAAAAGTGAGACCTCTTTCTGGGCAAGGCCAAATTCCTTACTACTCAGCCATTTTTGTGTAAAATGAAAAGATAAAGATTAAGAAGCTTTCAACTGAACCTAAGAAAGGAGAGAATTGGTGGTGTCAAGATTTGATTGGATCGTGGTGACAGATAAGAAATGACGGCCTTTACAGGGAACATGAAAGTCAATGACTCAGGAAATTAATTAAAGAGGTCCAGGAGTTTATGCCCATAAAAGACCTACTATTACAACGTATTTGCCTTATTCTCACAGATGTGAATGTGGTAAGGGATAACTGCATGTATGAGAAACAACCCACATCCTCAAGGAAGAGTTGGAGAACTCACATACGCATAATATGTTCCTATGAACTAAGAGCTCTAAAAACACAGAAGAGCTATTTCTCCTTACGGAGATCAGGCAAGTTGTGAAGAAATGTTTGACGTTGGATCTCCGCCTTAAGAATGGGAACTACTCCAATGATGTTAAGCTAGAGGAGGAGCAAAAGTACAGGCATGCAGAGGGTTCAGCAAACCCTGAGTGGATAGGCTACCGGAAGCATAGACTTTGTTTAAAGGAATAGAGATTGAGAAGGTTGGAGAAAGACATTGCAGGTGGCAGAGGGCCTTGAATGCCTGGGAAGGGGTCTATGATTTGTCAGGCAAGCAGCAGAAACTGAGCAGGGGAAAGCAGAATCAAAGAGCTGTTTAGTAAGATTTATCTCACCACAGGTTGATATAGAGAAGGAAAAAAATGGTGTGGTGAAATGTTATTATCTTAAATTTTATACTCTGAAAATGAAACCTCAAAACTAGACTGATTTTTTTGAGAGGTAAAATGTTCCTAAGAAATTATATGTACATTTGTAAGTACACTTGGGAAGAAATAAACCTACTTGTTTTAATAGGTGATTTTGTAATGAGATTAGAAACATAAGTAGTAAGTGCTTTGAGGGAAGGCCTCTGTGTAAGGAAATGGAAAAATAAAGTTCTTTTTTCTAATTAGGACAGAATGGCAACTTCAGAGAAATCACAGTGCTGAGTATTACTATTCCATCAAGGAGGTTGGGCACTTTTATTCATCCAGTCCAATGTAGGAATTGTCTCTTCTCCCTTTGAATCTGACTAGTTAAATGTGACAACAATTTTAAAAAGAGAAAAATATAGAAACGGATCACCATAAGCATTCTAATTAGGAAAATCACTGCCAAATAATTTGGTAATATTCTTACATTTTTCAACACCTCTTCACATTTGCCCAACTTCCTATGCAACAGAGGAAATAATGGATAAGGGGTTATTTTCTTGTTTGGTGAGTAACCTGTCCAAAAGGATGAGAATCTCGAATGATGGCATACTTAAGGTGCTCGTTAGGACACTGCACAAAGAAAAGCTTTTACTGTCATGTGGAATCTTTAGAACCAAGACGTGATTGAGCCTCAGAGGTTTATTTTTAACTCAAACTCCTTCTTTTTCATTATTCTTAGGTTTTTTTAGAACACATACAGGAACCAAGCATTATGAGAATTTCTCAGTTTCCACGCTTAGTAGTTCAGGTAATAGCGTTTTTTTCTCTAGCCTTCAAAAAAACACCAAAATCCCTACTCCAACACTTGGTATCTTCTCAAATTCTTGGCATCTTCTCAGATAGGTAATAAATATGGGTGTGGAGATTTTTGAAAGTCATCTCACAGATGGTCTACTCTTTTGAGATCTCATGTCTCTTATGGTTAGCCAGAGAAATTAAAGATTCAGAGAAAATTTTTATCAGAAAGGGAATTATTTTCCATATATATCCAGGCTTTCACATCAGGGATCATCTCACTAGCTCTCCTAACATCAGTCCTTCCTCAGTCTTAATTCTTTAGCATACTCTTTACCTGAGTCATCCAGGAAAGACAGCATTTTTATATCACCCCCTCCTCAAAAACCTTCAATGACTCCCTGCTACCTATATGGTAAAGTCCAGCCTCCTACATCTGGCATTTAGAGTCTTCTGGCCACCAAAGAATGGATTGATGGCAGTAGGTTGGTTTTTTGGTTTGGGCCCACCAAAGCATACCTGTCATTTTAATCCCCTGAGACCTTGCATGTACAAATTCCATGTTTCAGCCAAACTGACCTACTCACTGTTGTCTGAACACACCAGAATTTCCTTACTCTTGCACCATTTCTTATGCTACTTTCTTATTGGAACCTCTTTCTTTTATGTATACAACAAACCTGGCTGAAATCTCATGTGCTTCAGGCCACTGTCACTGTGCATTGAGTTTGTCCTGTCTCTGATTCCTATAGCACCCGTGGTTTTATGAGTCATTTTGAACTAATTTCTGATTGTATTGCTGCTTTTTTTCACATGTTTATGTCTTATCCCCCCAGCTAGCTTGTAAATATCTTGAGAGCAACTATATCCTATTTTGTTATTCATAGAGTAACACAAAGGTGCTCACACATTATTGACACTGTTAGGATTGATCGATTGTGCTTTTTCTTACCAGTGAAGTATACAGTGGCTGTGTTATTGTTTCACTTTATTCTGTTGTGTTCCTTCAGTTAGTTGCTATGTGCCCAGTGCACAGAGTTCCACATTATCTCATCTGTAACTTGGAGTCAAGGGATTTGGCTCCATCCCATTGAGGTGGTCATTTATTCCTCAGAAGTTTTGCTAACTTATCTATAAAATCAGGAAGTAATTCTCACTTATTTCTAAGGTTACTACCAGAGCTGTGATTCCATAATTTAGGCGTTTGTATATTGTTTTTTTTTTTATATTATGTTATATTGTGGGAGAAAGATGTGGCAATCTGCTTTCATAAAGATTCATAGCCTTGGAAACCTTATAGGGCAGTTGTACTCTGTCTTACAGAGTCACCATGAGTTGGAATTGACTTGATGGGAGTGGGTTTTGTTTTGTTTTACACGTTATATTATTTAAAATGAAATCTGTATATAAAGCTAATCAGACATGGAAAGCTTTTATGCAGATACATAGATTAACAAAATTAGTTTTTGGGGTTTGTTTTTGTTTTGTTTGTTTTTTGTCAGTGCTGACTGACAGTTTAGTGACTCTCAATTACTTGTTTGTACATATAATACATACTTTGCCAATATCCAAAATGGATTTAGGTGACCTATTGAAAATAACAATTAGTTACAGAAAATTAGAAGATAATTTCTATAATGATATATATATATATATATATATATATATATGGAACTGCTAGAAGTGATTAGTTCCAGGGAACAGGAATGGGGAAATGGGAAGAGGTGAACTTTTCACTTTAAGCATTGTTTTTAAACAGAGTACATATTACTTTCACAATAATTAGAAAAAAAAAAAAAAAAACAGAATCTGGCAGTTTTGGGGAGTGCCATTAAAAAAAAAAATAAGGAAACCAGGGTGGTAAAATTAAGAATAAAAATAAAATAAAAAGTAGTTCATACGCCACTTCCCTCTTTCATATGAAGTCTGAGAAGCAAAATGACAGATCTATAAAAATAGAATAGATTTATGAGTGTTCTCTCATATTATAACATTAAAAATGGTTCCTCCTGATGTTCACTAAAAGGATTAGTGCTTTGAAGATGGAGGAAAAGAAAAATAAACCAGCAAGCAACTCCAGAGAAGCAAAATAATATGTGGCACTTGCTATCTGAGTTGACTTAATTACCATAAGTAGATGAACATAGAATATGATTCTGGATTCTCTGTAAGCTGAGATCAAAAACAATGATCTTGGTCTGTATCCTTTTCATTGTATGATAGAAAATAGCTTCTAAATAGATCTACAGAGAAAAATTGTCTTGGCATTGACTTAGAGATAAAACCAATTTTGTTATTTCCTTTTGTAGGGGATATCAGGGCGCAGAATAGACCATGTCTTCAATTACAGTTTTAAAAAAGATAGGCTTTATTTCAATTGACATTCCTTTTATTGAGGCTCTAACAGTTCTGAGAGCATAACAACCCCCATCTTAACACAGGGGAGTTATTCTTGCAGATAATGGAAAACAAGAATCAGGCCCTTTGATTTCTGACGATCCAACTTTCGCAAGGTTTATCTGGAAGAATTGAAATTTGTGGTTCGTTAATGTGTCCATCAGATTGCCTTGCAACTTCCTTAAATGTGTTGTCATATGGTGGGAAAGGCATGTCAAACCAGAAGAGGGAAGAACTTCAAGGAAGGCATTACCTCTGGGTGAAGTTGTACTGAGAATCAGTCTTTACAGCAGTAGGAGTGTACCAGAAAAGTGACCAATAAGTCCAGGAAGAGTGGTTTCATTAAATAAGTAGGGAAAAGAGTGGGGCTGGAGCTAAGGGCCATAATTGTGATGCCCGGGCTAGATGGCAAGGTAGTAGGCATGAAAAGTTCTCCTGTGCTGTCTCCTGTCCTAAGTTAATGCAGATTCCCAGCTGCTTGCCTATATTTTGGAGAAGAAGTTAAGGCAGCTGTTGGAGGTTCAAGTCAGTCCAACCCACTGGAAGTATAACTGGTTCAACAGTTAACCCACTGGAGCTTCAACCTTGTTGAACAATTACTCAATCCCAGAGATACCTCCTCATGCTTATAAGTGGTTTTTTTTGTGTTTTTTTTTCTTTTTTTACCAAACACAATTCATTATATTTACTAATGTTAATGTATAAGATGAAGGAAACTAACATTCATTAAACTTCTCTTATGAGTCAGGCATTCTGAAAGCTACTATTACCATTTTCTAGATAATTTAAACAAAGGTTCAGAGAGATGCAGTACTTGTTCATGATCTTATGCTTAAAACCAGGATGAATTCCAGGGACATTTAACACCAAAACATGTTTATTTCCCACTATAAATTCCTGCCAGTTTTTTTCACACTCTATATTTCGAACCAAAAGAGCCCTGGTGGCTCAACGTTCAGTACTCGGCTGCTAACCAAAATGTTGGCAGTTCAAACCCACTCAGTGGCTCTGCAGGAGAAAGACCTGGGAGTCTCCTCCCATAAACACTACAGCCAAGAAAACCCTATGGGGCAGTTCTTTTCTGTACATGGGGTCACCATGACTTGAAGTTGACTCATTGGCACTCAACAACAACAACGTTTCAGGGCTTTCTTCGTCCAGCGGTTACATCATGAGTGCCGTGAACCCAAATTTACCTTCTATATAACTTGACATCTAAGGATCTTTCCACTAGCATCTGTGCTGTCTTCTGAAGTTAAATTGTCAGGTTCACTGGATATGATTAGGAGGTAGTTTTTATAACAGGTTTGGAGTTCATACTAGCTGGAGTTTGCCTCATTCAGTAGGTTCTGATTTTTCAAGAATAATTCTGTATTTCCAAGGATGACTCTGATTTTCCAAGGATGACTCTCACATTCCACACATATGCTGTATTATTCTCTGGAACCCAGGACTGGTACTGTCACCTTCCATCAGCCAGTAAGACATCATTTTCAACAATTTCTACATGTACAGTTCAGCAGCATTGATTGCAGTACTTCAGGTTGTGCTACTGTTCTCTTTATTCTTTCCCAAGTTATTCCACTACCATTGTCTTAAACTCACCGCGGCCTAAGCTCCCCTTCCAACCTTTTGAGTTGCTGTTGTCAATTTCATCTCACATATAGAAGAATCCTTATCACAAGGAGGAAAATGTGGAATAGAATTTCAGATTTTCAAAGTAAAGCATCTTTTATTCAGCTGAAAAAGATATTTAATTATAAGAGGAAAAAATCAGATTGGACTTATATTTTTCCTTTGTGATGGTCAGTGCTAGTATTTAATGGAGCAAAACCTATGAGATACTCAAGGGAAGAAAGCCTGAGCCAAGGATTCCATACCCAGCGAAGCTGTTTATGAAGTATAAAGGCTATGACAATATTGAATGTGCAACAAATTAGACTACTGCTCACCTAGCAGAGAGTGAGCTTCTACCAATCAAAAGATGACAGAGAAAACATTAGCAAATTATTGATGGTAAGTGTTGAATATATTTAACAGAACTAAGACTACAACAAATATGTGGATTAGAATGGCAAACAGAACATTAATATCCCAAGTCCTGACAATGTAGAAATATACAGCTTGCAAACATTAAGAGAGGGAAAGGGAAAGAATATTGGCAGTCTCTTACAAACTGCACATGCAACTACCATATGTAGAAAACCATATATAGAATAATAACCTATTGACTCATCTGTAGCAGTGGGGAGTCAAAGAATATCATCTAAACCTGACAAATCAAGTAATAAGATTATTAGTCATTACAGTTATACAACTTAACAGTACAAAGATGCAATATAGATAATTATTACCATAAACATTATTAAAAAGCAAATATATGCAGTTGTAAAATAACTAAAATTAGAAATCCTCAATTTTCGGGATTACAATATCGATATAAGCATTGTACATGTAAAAATTGAGTAGCTGTTTAAGCACAATAATAAGGCAATCATAATTTTTTTTCCTCTAGAGAAGTTACTCTTAGGATAAGTTATGGCAAAACATAGCCATAAAATATTACTGCTCTTTCCTGAACTTACTTTCTAGAAAAATTTAGTATACTACGTGAAATTATGGCTTAATTTAAGGCTACATAAGCCTATGTAAGCCTTGGTTGCTGAAAGTGAAGAAGACTTGAAGTGCTTACTTATGAAGATCGAAGACCACAGCTTTCAGTATGAATTACACCTCAACATAAAGACAACAGAAATCCTTACAACTGGACCAATAAGCAATATCATGATAAATGGAGAAAAGATTGAAGTTGTCAAGGATTTCATTTTACTTGGATCCACAGTCAATACCCGTGGAAGCAGCAGTCAAAAAATCAAAAGACACATTGCATTGGGTAAATCTGGTGCAAAGACCTCTTTAAAGTGCTGAAAAGCAAAGATGTCACCTTGAAGATGAAGGTGCACCTGACCCAAACCACGGTGTTTTCAGTTGCCTCATATGCACATGAAAGCTGGACAATGTGTAAGAAAGGCCAAAAAAGAATTGATGTCTTTGAATTATGGTGTTGGCAAAGAATATTGAATATACCATGGACTGCCAAAAGAACAAACAAATCTGTCTTGGAAGAAGTACAGCCAGAATGGTCCCTAGAAGCAAGGATGGCAAGACTTCATCTCACGTATTTTGGAAATGTGATCAGGAGCGACCATTCCCTGGAGAAGGACATCATACTTGGTAAAGTGAAAAAGAGGAAGATCCTCAGTGAGATGGATTGACACAGTGACTGTAACAGTGGGTCCAAGCATAATAACAACGATTGTGAGGATGGCACTGGATCAGGCAGTGTTTCAGTGTGTTTTACATAGGGTTGCTATGAGTTGGAACCGACTTGACAGCCCCTAACAACAACAACAACAAAGGTTATTGTTGTTGTTGTTGTTGTTAGTTGTTGATGAGTCTATTTCAATAAGCCTAAAGATAAAAAAGTACAATGTCTACTGATTTGGGTGGCCAGTACACACACTAGTGGTTGTAGAATCCGGGTGTCTTTTGCTTGTTTCCGCATGGTACTAAAGTGCCAAGGAGGCAGTGTCCTTTAGCAGGAAGTTGGAGCGTTCCATGGGTTAACAGGGAAATCTCCTTTTTCAAGGAGCAACTACAGGGCTCTCGCATCTCCTATTCTGGTTTTCAACAGAACTTCTGGCTCTTTGATCTCAAGGGAACAAAAATTATGTTACAGCATGTGATGAGGGATACAATATTTTGGGGTCCTGAACACTTTTGAGAATATAATGAAAACAATGGGAACTTTCCACAGAAAAATGCACATGGTCACCTTTTGTCTGTAATTTCACGAGATTCTCATAGCCCCTGAAGCTCATCCAAAGAGATCCTCAGGGTTTATGGACCCCGGTTAAAAACTCTGATTAAAAAAGTTTTTTGGACTTAGGTCAGAGTATCTACTGTTTATCTTGCTGGTCAGACCACAGGTGTTACTGGATGCTCTGATAGAAGAAGCCTGCTTAAACATCACTCACAGTCCATTTAGGCTCTCTCTCTTACTTAACCTTGAAATGCAAGACTGGAGGTTCTCAAATTCTGGTCCTCAGACCACCTGCACCAGAAACACCTGGGTTCCTGTTAAAAATGGAGATTTGTTTTTAAACCACACCCTAGACGAGATGAGCAGCAGCAACTGCACATCATAGCTAGACCCCTGCTTCTCCAATCTCTGTGTGGTGGAGCAGCAACTAAATTGCCGCACACTTACTCCTACTGCCCCCTAAAATGAAACATTCTAGAGCCAAAGCAGTAGTTTGTGCCAAGGGGAATAATTAATCATTTTGAACCCAAAGGGTTTTTTTTTTTTTTAATATCTGACATTTAGATAGAACTCTCCATGTGCGGGCTCTGTAGGTAGACACTGTCACAAAGGTAAGCTTTGTGTTCATTGAAGCTCAGTCATTGCTTGTCCTAAAAAATAGGTAGAATGATGTTCCTGGGTCACTAGCTTGCTCTTTTGCATGCAGCTCCGTGTGGTTGTGATGCTGAAACTGGCACAGCCATGATGCCTGACTAATAGGCACACACAGCATCACAACTGACGGTTCAATTACTTATGTGACAGTTAGACAAGACTGCGTTCTGTGTTCCGTCTTTTTGGCCAAAGATTACAACATGTTTACAAATAAGCATTGCCTTATATATTTATCTCTGCAGACATCATGATTCAGTTTGGAAGAACAGAGAGCACTTTTGCCCAGCAAATTTTCACTATTGTGCTCTTTCAAGGGATGATATCCCAAGTATCCAAAGTGAATGTGTCTCAAACCTTACAGATTAAACTCATCACCTTGAATTGTACCAAGAAGGACTGATGTGATCTTGATTTCAAATTTGAACCAACTCCTCAGAATATCATATTTTTATGCAAATAATGCACACTTCTACATTTGTTTGCCAGCTGTGCCCCCCACACAGGGTATTTTCCATAAATCCCACTATGCCAGTTTGTCTTACTTGTTGCTGTAAAAATATATTTGCATAGTGTGCTTACAAAAATACCTTGTGGTGGGGGCGTGGTTGGCAGACAAATGGAGAAGGTGAGCATAATTTGCCTAACAGTACAGTACTTCATTCAAATCTGAGTGTGTCTCTGCAGTACGGTCTTTCTGCATTGCTGTAGCTCTTTCCCTTGACAATTTTCTTTATCTTTGTGTAAAGTGAAGTCCCGGACATGTATAGGAATGTGCTCAAAATGTTTAATTTGGTGCTCTGCACCCTGCAGGGCCAGTGCAGCAGAGTCTCATATGCTCCAATTCATGACTGCACTTCTATAGAATTCACAATGAATTTCACAGCACAATGCACAATATAAAATGCCCTTGATTTCACACTTCTTTTAAGGTATAGAAATTACTTTCAAATTCTGTAAATTCAAAGACTTTGTGAATTAAATAGACTTTGCTATTTTTCTAATGAGAGCTGTAAATACTGGGGAAAATAGGCTTCACCTATCTTTCAGTTTCAGGTTTAATTACTAAAAGCAGCTGTTAGCATGAAAAATCAAATATACCATTAATTTATCTTAACACACTATTTGAATTGTCTGATCTTGTGGGTCCATATCTTATAAAGAAGTAAAATACTCGGAAGCACCTTCTTCCCTTAAAATAATACATACTTTGTTTTTATTTCCATAATGGCAATTCTTTAAGCTATGTAAATCATAACAATAATTAACTATTTCTATATTGTTAAAAATTCAGAATGATATCCGTTTTGCCCTTGTAAACAATTCTACCATAGACATTTTATACCACTATACAATGCTAGTGATTAAGAACTTGAGCTTTCAACTTGGGCAGACTAAGCCTTCGATTCTGGCAGAGCCTTGTGATAGCTGTGTGCCTTTGAACATGTTAATTAAACTCCTTAAGGTTCAATTTACTTATATAAAAATGAATACAATATTTATCTTCATCATAAGTTTGCCCTGAGAATTAAAGGAGATACTCCGTATAGAGTCCAGCACCAGCATATTGTGCGTGTTCAATAATTCTTAGCCATTATTGTGATATAACATTCTTTGTCCTTTTGAATTATTTACTTGTTGATTTCCAAGAATAGGAATATTTGTTAAAGGGTATAGAAATTCATTAACTCAATGATCATTTCTGAATGTAGAAACAAAGCAGTGGGTGGTACAGATATGGTCCTCAAATAAGGGATGCTTACAATTCAGAGGAGATTTATGCTTAGATAGAATGTTGGAGAAGAGGAAGTTCTATAGACTAAGGATATAAATTATCTGATTAACTTCCAAACTATTGAATGCTTTTAAACAATATGTGAGAGTAATATTCCTACTTACCAAAATCCTCACTAGCTTTTAACTCAACTTTTTCTCTACTTCTAACTTAATAGCTGCAGAATATTGTTGTTATTGTTGTTAGGTGCCATCAAGTTGGTTCCGACCCACAGCGACCATACCCACAACAGAACAAAACAGTGCCCAGTCCTGTGCCATCCTCACAATGGTTGTTACACTTAATCTCATTGTTGCAACAATCACTGTGTCAATCCATCTCTCTGAGGGTCTTCCTCTTTTTCACTCACCCTCTGCACTACCAAGCATGATGTCCTTCTCCAGAGACTGGTCCCTCCTGATAACATGTCCAAAGTATGTGAGACATAGTCTCGCCATCCTGGCTTCTAAGGAACATTCTGGCTGTACTTCTTCCAAGACAGATTTGTTTGTTCTTTTGGCAGTCCATGGTATATTCAATATTCTTCTCAAACACCGTAATTCAAAGTTGTCAATTCTTTTTCGATCTTCCTTACCCATTGCCCAGCTTTCACATGCCTATGAGGCAATTGAAAACACCATGGCTTGGGTCTGGTGCACCTTCGTCTTCAAGGTGACATCTTTGCTTTTCAACACTAGAAAGAAGTCTTTTGCAGCAGATTTACCTAATGCAATGTGTCTTTTGATTTCTTGACTGTTGCTACCAGGGGTGTTGATTATGGATCCAAGTAAAATGAAATCCTTGACAACTTCAATCTTTTCTCCATTTATCATGATGTTGCTTATTGGTCCAGTCATGAGGATTTTTGTTTTCTTTGTATTGAGGTGTAATCCATACTGAAGGCTGTGGTCTTTGATCTTCATCAGTAGGTGCTTCAAGTCCTCTTCACTTTCTGCAAGCAAGGTTGTGTCATCTGCATAACACAGGTTGTTAACAAGTATTGCTCCTATGCTGATACCATGTATCTTCTTCATATAGTCCAGCTTCTTGAATTATTTGCTCAGCATACAGGTGGAGTGGGTATGGTGAAAGGATACAACCCTGCCGCACACCTTTCTTGACTTTAAAGCATGCAGTATCCTCTTGTCCTGTTCAAATGACTGCCTCTTGATCTATGTACAGGTTCCTCATGAGCACAATTAAGGGTTCTGGAATTCCCTTTCTTCACAATGTTATCCATAATTTGTTATGATCCACACAGTCAAATACCTTAGCATAGTCAATAAAACACAGGATAACATCTTTCCGGTATTCTCTGCTTTCAGCCAGGATCCATCTGACATCAGCAGTGATATCCCTGGTTCCGTGTCCTCTTCTAAATCCACCTTGAATTTCTGGCAGCTCTGTTGATACTCTGCTGTAGCCACTTCTGAATGATCTTCAGCAAAATTTTACTTGCATGTGGTATGGATGATATCGTTTGTTAATTTATGCATTCTGCTGAATCACCTTTCTTGGGAAAAGGCATCACCTTCCAGTCGGCCAGGTAGCTGTCTTCCAAATTTCTTGGCGTAGAAGAGTGAACACTTCCAGTGCTGAATCTGCTTGTTAAATTTAAAACATTTCAAGTGATAGTCCATCAATTCCTGAAGCCTTGCTTTTCACCAGTGCCTTCTGTGTAGCTTGGACTTCTTCCTTTAGTACCACCAGTTCCCGATCACGCTGAAATGGGTGAATGCCATCCAATTCGTTTTGGTATAGTGACTCTGTATATTCCTTACATCTTCTTTTGATGCTTCCTGCATCACTTAGTATTCTCCCCCCACCCATAGAATCTTTCGCTATTGCAACTTGAGGCTTGAATTTTTTCTTCAGTTTCTTTCAGTGTGCCAGAAGTGTTCTTCCCTTTTGGTTTTCTATCTCCAAGTCTTTGCACATGTCGTTATAATATTTTACTTTGTCTTCTTGAGCTGTCCTTTGAAACCTTCTGTTCAGCTCTTTTATGTCATCATTTCTTCCTTTCGCTTTAGGTACTGGACATTCAAGAGCAAGTTTCAGAGTCTCTTCTGACATCCATTTTGGTCTTTTTTTTTCTTTTCTGTCTTTGTAATGACTTCTTTCTTTCTTAATGCATTATGTCCTTGTTGTCATTCCATGCTCATCTGGTCTTCAGTCATTAGTGTGTAATATGTCAAATCTAAGTAAAGTATATTACTTCTTTTCAATTAGCATTTTGTGTAATTCTTCATTTGAAGTGGATTTATATGTCATATGATTCTAGGTCTTAAATTTGGCAAAAGGACTTATCCATCCTTTGTCCCCTAAGGATGTGTCCATGTCCTTAAAATAATAAAATAATAATAATAATAGTAAAATTATCTTAGTGTATATTTTGGGTTTTTCTCGATGAAATACCTATTTTTACTGTTTTTCTTATGCTAATTTCTGGTGGTTTTTATACTAAAGTTTTTTTTCAATTTTATATTATTGCATGTATTCTGCTTTCCCTTTATAGTTTCTTCCATTGTTTCAATGTCCATACTGTACATTTTCCAAGGTTTTTTTCTCCTTGACCTCGAGAGTTCTCTTGCTATATCCAGAAATGCCACTAATATCACAGCAGGCATTTTTTTTCTTTTCTATACATAAACCATGGTTACTGATGTTCACTCAAGCACTGTGCAAAGAAGCGAAATTCAGCTTGAAAACACAACCTAAAAACTTTGCTCTGATAAAAATAAACTATGCCAAAGTCATTAGGGATCTTTCCATTTCTGTTTAAAGAAAGTGACTTAAAAATATTCAGGCTGTCAATTTTGTAAGATCTTTAGAATATCTGCATGCTTTAGAAGGGAACTTCCCTGAAATTAAAAGTGACCTTCACAATGTACATTTATACTCATGCAGTTCTTTTACCAAGATGATTCACCAATTCATAGATCAGAGATGTAAACCAAGAAACAAATTACTTATGCTTGAGAAATTTCAACTTGAGGTTTTTATTTTTTAACTTATGGGCTTTTAAAAAATATTTTAAGACCAGCCCTTTTTTTGGACATGTTTTGAATATTCTTAGAATAGGCCGTGAAAATTGTTTGTAATTATACATGTCACACATGCGTAATTATACATGATAGGCTTTAAACAATAATTTGATGAAGATAGATATGGCACTAAAATGTAATCAGTGTTGAGGACAGACTATATCATCATTACAATTTTCTGGTTACTGATCTATGATGGGAAGCGTCATGTGGTTTTCATTTTTGTGTCTCCTGAATGAAAGATTTTCAACTAAGCTCGCTGAAATTTTGGGAACAATATGGCTGGAGACACAGATAGTAATAAAACAATATTACTTTTTCCAAAAAGATACAATAGCTCTTTAAAATAGCGACTGTACTCCCTGGGTATCGTATGACTGAGAAGAATTCACATTGCTTAACAACTGATACAAGTACACAACTAGTAGTCCTGAGCTGGGGCCGTCAGTCCTCCTGCAGTGTCAGGTGTTGCCTTGTGGTGGATAGATTGTGGAGAAGACCAGGGAAGGTGCTGAGGTAGATCCAGGCAGTATCTGTCACCTAGTATGAACACCCAGTTTAGCCATACCTGGGCACAGAAATGAATATATCCACGTTGGTCTAACCAATGGCTTAAGTTAGGCTATACTATCCCAAAGTCAGCAATACAAACCAAACCCACTGCCGTCAAGTTGATTTCAACTTAAAGCGAATAGAGGAGAACTACCCGATAGTTTCCAAGGAGCGTCTGGCGGATTCGAGCTGCCGACCTCTTGGTTAACAGCCTTAGCGCTTAACCACTACGCCACTAGGGTTTCCAGTACTATTAACCTAGAAGAGAAACTAAAAACAGTATGTCTGAAGAACTGGAGCTCAGAGGGGAAAATTCTCTAGCCATTGATGCAAGTCTCTAATTGATAACCTGAACAGCCCTCCTACAGAGTGAAAGTGGTGAGGAGGAATTTAGTTAAGAGGAACATTTACCATACCTTTTTTACTGCTGTACCCATCAAGTCTCTGTCCAGGTCATAGTTTGTAGTTCACATGATGAACTGAGAATTGAAGAATATCCTCCAGTCATGATCTGTTTCTTGTCCATCTTTGGAGCCATCCTGAGATTTGCTTCCAAAAAACCCATTGGATTTTCTGTTATAAGATCTGCCAATAAATTCTTGTCCATGTGACAGATTGCTATCTAAGATTAAGAACATCTTGTAGGTCAGAATGTAGAGAATTATGTCTCCTTCTAGAAATTGTCAAATTCTAACTTAATACACTACCCAGTGCGACTTCTTTAACTATGGAGCACTTGCTTTAGGCTTTTTCAATCCTGTGCTGAGAGTTGGCCAAAGATTCAGGTAGTTGCTTTTAGAGAATAACTTTCTCTGTGATATAATTTTTTTTTTTTTGATGGCTGATTAAGTAAAAAAAAAAAAAAAGTCTCGAAAGTTCTTGTGAACCAAAAAGTTGAGGATTGGGGAGACAACTACCCTCTAAAATTATAAACATGTCTCTTTTATGCTGTTCCTTTTAATTATTCTTGTTTCTGCCTCCCCTTTACATTATGCTCTAGTACCTACATTCAAGCAATAGAGGTAGGATGAGCCCAGTCTTAAGAAACTAGCCAAAGTTCCAACAAAGAATTAAAAGTCTTCTGCCTTTTCAGTTTTTCAAGACCATTCATTTCAAATGCTAGTCTTGTGTATTTTAAATTTTATGTTGATTTTATATATTTTCCTAGATTTTTTATAGCATTTATTGAATACGTCAATATGTCAAACAATGGGTTTAACATCTAAGGAGATATAAAAGATGTACATAATGCTAGCCGTGCTATCACTTAGTATATCATTTGTCAACAATAAGACTTGCATTTGAAAGCGTTAAATATGAAAGCAAATTTGAAAGACAATATGGGAAAAAAAGTTCTAAACTAAATATAACTGAAGTTTGAAATAATATTTTTCAGCCTCCCAGGAGCTTAAATGATCATTTCTCTACTTTGTGATTCTTAACCATGTCCACTGACATTTATACATAAACAAGTATTTTGCTGGATGGAAACCCTGGTGGCATAGTGGTTAAGAGTTCTGCTCCTAACCAAAAGGTTGGCATTTCGAATCTACCAGGTGCTCCTTGGAAACCCTGTGGGGCAGTTCTACTCTGTCCTATAGGGCCACTTTGAGTTGGAATAGACTTGATGGCAGTGGGTTTAGTTTGGGTTTAATCATGCTGGATACTTGGATTTCCGTTACTTTATGGAATAGTCACGCCTCAGGGAAGTTGGTAATACCAGTTCTGTTTTATGGATAAAGAAATGGAACACTAAAGTTACGTAAGAAGGAAGTGGCAGAACCTGTGAATCCAGGTCTTCTATCTCTAAGTCCTTTCCTTTGTCCAGTGTCACAGCTTTCTCTAAACAGTGTTTACTAAGTGTATGAATGGATGAAATAGATAGGTGTGTGATGGATGGATGAATAGCAAATCTATTTTATTATTAATTCATAGTCTATTATACTTAATTCTAAATTATTGCATTCATATTAGAAGCAAAAATTTCTCTCCCCAAGGAGGGGAAAAAAATTTTTCAGAGAATATTACAAAAATAGCTTTTTTGTTTGTGTTGATTACTTATAAAATTCATAAAAGACTATATTGACACGATGCTATTTCTTTTTAAAAACGAATTATTTTCTTCCACTTGAGTTGTTAGTGCTATTAGCATTTTCAGTTAATTGGTGTTTGTGTTTTTCACTTAATTGACTTTTGTATTTTTTATCAAGTGAAATGTTTTAAAAATGACTTGATTAATAAATTAAACATTCATTAAAATCACTTTTGTGACTACATCAATAATTTAAATGGATTTGATTTTCAGGTTTTAAGACTCTTAATGTCTCGGGGAAGTACTATGCACCGTTTACTTAGTAATCTGTAAATGTACTTTCCTTTGTTTAAACAGTTTTATACTTAAAATTGAAAATATTTCAATGAACCAAAATCTAGTCACAGCCTGGATTCAGACAGGAGGAAAAGACGATGCCATTGGTAAAGCTAAAGGGACTTTTCTTCTTTCCTATGAAGTTAGGGAAAGCAGAGTTCCTATCAGTTTCAGCTGAGCTTATGCAATACGAAAGCCTCAATGAATTAGCTTCCGTCTCACATAAAGTTCTAAAGAATGTATGCTTACAATTCTCACAGTGTAACAAAGCTTAGACGGATAGATTTCATTATGTTGTGGCTCCTAAATACAAGGCAGGGGTGATGATTAAGGAGAACATGATAACATTAGTAATATTTCTAACGAACAATTGAAAAGTAAAATAAAATTATAAATGTAAAATTATTTTTAAACTTTTAAAATTAAGTTTTGTGATGAAGAGATACTAAGGCCTGAGAAATTACTAGGACTTGAAGGTGGTCATATAAAACATGATATTTTCAGTCACCTCGTATGCATGCAAAAGCTGGGCAAGTGAATAAGGAAGACCGAAGAATAGCTGATGCCTTTGAATTATGGTACTGGCAAAGAATATTGAATATACCATGGACTGCCAGAAGAATGAACATGTCTGCCTTGGAAGAAGTACAGCCAAACCACTCCTTCGAAGGGAGGGTGGTGAGACTTGTCCCTGGAGAAGGACATCATGCTTGGTAAGGTAGGGGCTCGGCAAAAAAGAGGAAGACCCTTAAAGAGATGGATTGACACCTTGGTTGCAATGATGAGCTCAACCATAGCAACTACTATGAGAATGGTGCAGGATCAGGCAGTGTTTCGTTCTGTTATACATAGGGTTGCAATGAGTTGGAACTGACTTTATGGCACCTAACAGCAACAATATGTAAAACAAACAAATAAAACAAACGCTGTAAGTAGTTGCATAGATATAGAAAACTAAAACCACTGCCATCAAGTCGATTCCGACTCATAGTGACTCTATAGGACAGAGTAGAACTGCCTGACAGTTTCCAAGGAGCGCCTGGCAGATTCGAGCTGCCGACCTCTTGGTTAGAGCCATAGTACTTAACCACTACGCCACCAGGGTTTCCTGCATAGATATAGATGTTATAATTTCAGATCTCAACCTTATTAATATTCAACTGGGAAGAAGCATAAGGCAATAATGCATTTTATTTTCTGATCTAACTATAATTTATAAGCCAAACTACCAGAAGCCTCCAGCCAAAAGTCCTTTGGGTCTCCCCAGAGGGTAGATCAGAATTCACTTTGTCCAGAAGAAACAAAATGGTCAGAGAAGTGTTCTTATACTTCAAGAAGCCATACACCTGCATGGAAATCTAAGGGTTTGGAATCATGTGTAATGTAGCCTATCATTTAATGTAAAAGAAAAGATGGTAAAATTTAATATTGCCCTCATCAAGTGGAAGGTGTTGATGCCTGTTTATGAACACAGACCTCAGTAAGATGTAAGACAAAACAGGGATGAAAGTGTCATCTATTCAGGAATGCATTCATATTTTCAATGAATATTTATTGAGCCTTTTCTATGGGCATTGGGCAATGGCAAGTGTACTCAAGGAGATTTCAAACTACTGAAAGTGGTCTGCTAGCTTTGATAAAAGTTAAGCTCCGTATGTATTTTGCCCTGATTTATTGACGGTTTGAAATCTATATGAGAAATAGCAACAACTGCTGTCTATTGAGTACCACTTTAAACACGTTGAAGTTAAAGGAATTAGCTTATTTAATCTTCACAGCAACCCTACGAGATAGGTACTACAACACTTTCCATTTTATAGATGAGGAAACTGAGGCACAGGGATCTATTAAGTGGAATTATTTTTTATTTTAAAATGTATTCAGACGCAAGTACACATGCTCATATTCTTTGGACTTACTGCCAAACTTTTTCCAGGTTGTGTGAGTTGTAGCCTTTAACAGATTACAGGCAAATCAGTACTCCGTGTACTGATAGTCGAAGACAATGAAAGTATGAATTAATGTCAAGCAGTCTTATTCATCTCAGATTAAGCTGGCATGAAGAAATATCTAAATTAATTCATATAAAATAAGGTAGAAGTAAGCCAAAAGAGGCTATTTGAAGTACATATTTATGTTATATTTGAATTAAGAATATATTTTCATAATAGCCAATATTTATTGCATACTTGGTTTATACCAGATATCATGCTAACATTATATTTAATGTGCATAACTGTATTTACTATGCATAAGTTTAAAGCTCACAACAATCTTAGGAAATCAGTACAATTTCCACTTCATGTATGAGAAGACCGAGACTCAAAGAAGTCAGGTAACTCACCCAAAACATATGCGCAAAATTGCTACTTACCACTGCTCAGTAAAAGCAGAAAGAGATTGACATCAACTTAGAACGGAATCCTCAATAAACTGCTATGAACTGTCACTTTTAAGCAGCAGTAAGATGCAGGTTACTTGTTCCTGATGTGCTATGATGATGCACAGGGATGGATTAGCCAGTAAGCAGGTACACACAGGCTTACAGCAAGCAAGGTATGCGTGGGCTTCATTGTGTTTAGTTGCTAATCTGTAGTGCACAATTTCATGTGGGTTTCACCACATTGTGTGCTACAGATTGGTAAATAAGCACAAGTAAGTCGTGGGTACCTTGCGTATTGGATAATCCGTCCCTGAACAGGTGGAAGAGGTGTTTGCTCATTCTTCGTGGCAAGTTCAGTCTGTTTGCTTTCTTCTGATTTAGACAATGATCTAGCTTTCAATAGAAAACTATTCTTGGGGTGTCCTCTAAAACCCACCTATCGGTGTGGTATTACATTAGCTTTTTTCCCCCCAATTTAGCAGCTTTATGACTATGCATATATGTGTTCTTTTAAAAAGAGGGGAATCTATCCATAGAATGATTAGATAGGAATTCATAACTATAAAGTGAGACATATAAGGTAGAAGTAAGTTTTCAGTTTGGTGTGTCATTGTTAACCAAGGTGTAAAACAGCTTTCACTACACAAACACTATTAATATTTAAAACTTGGTACTCCCTTTAACAATCTCCACAATAACATGAAAATAGTAAAAATAATGTTTTGTGTTTATGTAGCACATGTCTCCATGGAGCCCAGAGAATTTGGTTGACAGGGTCTAAAAATGGCTTTGTCAGAGAGAACAGGCAACTAATATTATCATAATTATTTTTCAGGTATTGAAGCTGACACTGAGTCCATATGTAGCTACTGATGTGAACATTATGTAGTCAAAATGAAATGGATGGCTTCCTCTAGCCATCTCATATCAATAGAGACCATATTAAGAAATCATACATAGGACTTTTTTGCTTACAGAGGCAAATTGAGTGAGAAAACAGTATTTCAAGAACTCGATATCATACCAGTTATTGGAGTGCTGTGGGAATATTTTGTATTATTTCACTTTGCTTTGGCAATATGGGAATATTATACATATACGCTTTTTTTTTTTTTTAACTGAGTAGCTCTGTTACAAAAAGTCATTTGCCAAAAGAATTCTAAGTATGTTCTAAGGCAGTAAAACAAATTTTTAAATGAAATGCTACATCTTTTTTTTTTTTCCTTACTTTAAAAACATAGTTGTTTTGTAATGCAGAAAAGCAAGTGCTGTCATATAAATTGAAATTTTTAACGCATGGTTGCCTTTTGTTTTTAAAGTAGGGGACATTGATTTGAATAATGAAGAGTCAGTAAATGTAGAGCTGTAAAGATTCTTTTACCTTCTCTACAAGTCAGGTATCCTAGATAATGGGTAAAACCAATGTATGTGTGTTGGGGGAGGAAGGTTGTGTGAAATGAATTGGAGGAGGAATAGCTCAGATTGTATCAATGTTCTAAAACTCTAGCATTCACCAGGGTCGTATGGGCGACTTTTAAAAAACACAGATTGCTGGGCCCCACCCTCAGAGTTTCTAGTGCAGTAAATCTGGAGTGAAATCCAAGAATTTGTATTTCTACAAGTTCCTACCACTACCACCACCAATTCCTGTCCAGTCGATTCCATTCATGGCCACCCCATGCGTGTCAGAAGAGAAGTATACTCCATACGGATTCCAATAGCTGATTTTTTGGAAGTAGATCACCACCTGTTCTGAGTGGACTGGAACCTCTCACCTTTATATGAGCAGCCGAGCGCGTTAACCATTTGTACCACCCAGGGACTCCCTACAAGTTCCTAGGGTATCCTAAGGATGCTGGTCCATGGACCACAGTTTGAGAATCAGTGGCACAGCCAATCAGACTTTTGCTTTTACCTTTTACAGAGAAAGAGGTAATTACGATTATGACTAGATAGAAATTACATGCCAACCAAACCTTTTTTTTTTTTTTTTTTAGGAAAATTCTTGTGTTAAAGAGATAATAAGCAAGGAAAAGGAATGAAACTATCTCTATTCAAACAAAAAATTTTTAATTCTTATGAGAAATTCGTATCAGTTGTAATTAGTCATTCTAAGCCTAGTCTCTCCGTTTGCATTACATTTCAAAAATCATTAAGTAAATATTTATTGATCACTTACTATGTAACAGTTGCTTGCATGTAACAAAGAGTTTTCCATACTCACATCTGTGGCTAACTCCTCATAATAATAATAGAAACACTTTTATGGTGCTTACTCATGGCCAGGAACTATTTGAAATGTTAATCTTCACACTATCTTATGACACGGATGCTCTTATTTTCCCCCATTTTACAGACTGAAAAACTGAGGACTGTAGCTGGTCAATAATTTTTCCAGGTCACACATTTGGGAAGAGGTGAGGCCAGATTTCAGACTTGCCAGCTGGCTCCAGAGTGTACAGTGTTCCTCAGTATCATGCCAAATGCGTTCCCCCTTATGTGTTTATTTACTTGAAACTTCTGACAGTGAGGAAAGAAAAGACCCTCAACTAATGATTGAGGTTTAGAGTGAAAACTGTTTGTTTCGCCCCTGTCAGAAGTTAGGCAGTGGATGTAAATTCAGCAAGCTCGCTGAATTGTTAAGCTCTTACTACTCATCATTACCACGCCCAAAGGGGACTTAGTGCGCAAGGAGTGCCATTCCAATTTTGACCATCTGTCACAGCAGCTAGATCCCCAGCTGCTCCATTACATTACTGGTAGTGTTAAGATGTCAGAGGAGTTTTTGCTTTTAAAGTAGCCCTGCATTTTTTAGTAATTAAAGCAAAACAGAATGTATAATATCTGAAAATATATCAGTGGCACTGAACTCAAATTGCTTTGAGTGACTAATATTTTTACTAGTAGGTTTCCAAGGCATATTACCACTACAACATAATTTATGCTTATGGGAGTGTACCTTTCATAGGGCTTCTTAAAAATATTTTCCTTCCCCAGTGAGATAGCACAAGCAACTAATGAAGTTCTAAAACTCCAAAATACAGGTTCATTTACTTTTTTTTTTTTACAGTGTTCTAAATATAGGGAGAAAAACCCTAGAATAAAATATATGTGTACAAACCGTATTTTCTAAAATAATAGTACAACTTGACATAAGTTGCAGTTTTTTTTTTGTGGTAGTATCTTCCAGTTTTTCCTTAAGAAGTAAGCTTTATGGTTATAATAGCAAAATTTATTGGAAAAACCATACAGCTTACCCTGCAAGCTTTACATGAAAAGAAAATCTAAAAACAATACTTTATTAATTTAAGATCCATAATTTTTTCTTTTTTTTGGTCTAAGGCAGCCTGGTGGTACAGTGGTTCAGCACTTGGTTGCTTTTTTTTCTTGTTAGGTGTATTTTCCATGTGTTTGAACATTTGGCGTTATGTTTCCTATTCAGTGGTTATTTGGAATGATTTCACAATTGGAGAGAGTAGCTGTGTGGAGAGATTGCCAAATGCTCAATGTGAGTTGAAGTGAGGAACTCCCCTATTCCCCAGCACTCAATGTTGATAAATTCTCAGGCTGTGGAGTTTCATGATAATAATTGTATCATTGGTAGTATTAGACACCTAGCTTTTTCTTTGAAATATAGACTTCAGTGGTACCAGAAAATGCCCTCCTATTAATGATGTCTTCTTTGTGAATTCATATTCTAAGGATCCCCACTTTACACACACACACACACACACACAAATAAAAAAACAAAAAGTGAAATATCTGGTCCCAAATCGACTTTATCTGTGAGGCTTTCTCTAACCTTTCAGACAGAAATTATAATGCTTCCATTTGTCTTCTCACAGTGCTTGGTGCATTCCGCTGCTGTAGCACTTTTTAAATTGTATTAAATCCAGCTCCATACATCTCCTTCCTCTACTAGAATATGGACTGCTTGAAGGCACCCGCCATGTCCTATTTATCTCTATCCCTAGTGCTTAACACAATGACTGTCACATCTGGTGGGTTGATAATAAGAGTCTGTTGTTAATTAGACATTCCTGAGTGGTGCAAATGATTAATGTGCTCAGCTGCTAACCATGTAGATTGAAGGTTTGAGTCTACCCAGAGGTGTCTCAGGAGGAAAACCTGGTAACCTACTCCCCAAAATCAGCCATTGAAAATCCTATGGAGCACAGATCTACTCTGACGTACACGGAGCTGCCATGAGTTAGAGAGCCCTGATGGAGCGGTGGCGAAGAGCTATGGTGAGCCATGGCTGCTAACCAAAAGTTTGGAAGTTCAAATCCGACATTCACTCCTTGGAAACTCCTATGGGGCAGTTCTTTTATTTATTTATTTTTATTTTTTATTGTACTTTAGATGAAGGTCTACAAAGCAGAGTATCTTCTTATTAAACAATTAATATACATATTGTTTTGTGACATTGGTTGCCAAACCCACAACATGTTAACACTCTTCATTCTCAGCCTTAGGTTCCCCATTACCAGCTTTCCTGTTCCCTCCTACCTTCCCCTCCTTGCCTCTGTGCTGGTGTGTCCATTTAGTCTCATTTTATTTTATGGGACTGTCTAATCTTTGGCTGAAGGGTAAACCTCAGGAGTGACTTCATTACGGAGCTATAAGGGTGTCCAGGGACCATACTCTTGGGGTTTCTCCAGTCTCTTTCAGACCAGTAAGTCTGTTTTTTGTTTGTTTGTTTTGTTTTTGTGAGTTAGAATTTTGTTCTATGTTTTTCACCAGCCCTGTCCAGGACCCTCTGTTGTGGTCCCTGTCAGAGCCGTTGGTGGTGGAAGCCGTACACCATCTAGTTGGGCTGGACTCAGTGTGGTGGAGGCTGTGGTACTTGCAGTCCATTAGTCCTTTGGACTAATCTTTCCCTTGTGTCTTTGGTTTTCTTCATTCTCCCTTGCTCCAGATGGAGTGAGACCAGTGGAGTATCTTAGATCGCTTCTTACAAGCTTTTAAGACCCCAGATGCTACTCACCAAAGTAGAATGTAGAACATTTTCTTTATACACTGTTTTATGCCAGTTGAGCTAGATGTTCCCTGAGACCCTGGTCCCCTATGCGGCAGTTCTCCTCTGCCCTATGGGCCACTATGAGTCCAAATCACTCTGACGGCAACGGGTATGGGCCATGAGTTGGAATCATCAACTAGACGGAAAGTAGGTTTTTCTCGTTTGTATTTTTTTCTTGGTTATTAATTCTGACTTTGGAAATGCTATAAAGAATGTGGCTGGTTTTCTAGGGATGACATCTACTAAAAACTTGTTTCTTGAGAGGCATTTTAGAAATTTCGGAGGCTCTCAAGCTATTCATTTCAGGCATGAACATGAACATGAACAAGGGGTGGATATAATAACACATATTTTATGTTTATGGAATGGCTTGCCTGTAGGGGTAGAGGGTCGGAGGCTGGCAGATAGGTTCTTATTGCACTAAGGTTCTTATTGTGGAAACATCTCTGGTCAAGAATGATGGATGAATATCATCCTACAGGAGTTACAGAGAGACTGCTAAGCTTCTGACAATGCTGAGAACTGCCATGATGTATCTATGTTTTGTTATCAGGATGGGAAAACAGGAGTAATAATCTCTTTAGTTATTTGACTCTAAGCTTAGAGAGAAAACCATCCCCTAGATATAAGGGAGCATTTTAAGGGGTTATCATGGAGACAGTGGGTGATGAAATGAAAAATGTAAATTCTCCTTTCTTGAAGAGTTATCTGGGTAGGAAGATTTCCTTTGTTTGTTTGCTTCATTGGATACCAAGAAGGCATTTTGTTGTACCCTGAAGGACTAGTAGACTAATAACTTGAAGATACTGAGGTTTTCAAGAACTTAAAAAATGAGAATTGTTGGTTTTGAAATTTGACTTTCTAAAAACTATCAAAAATGAAAGAGTTAACACAAGACCTAAATTTTTTCACATGTTCAATACATGTCAGGCTGAAATATTAAGGTCTTTACATGTATTGTCACATCGAATATTATAGAACAGCCTGAAATAGGTACTGCTATCCCAGCTTTAGATACAGGAAAAACAGGGCTTTGCTATAAAATAATTTGCTGCAAATACCTGGAGAAACAGTGGAGACAGGATTTAATTCCAGAGAGTCTGACTCTAGCACTTTCTGTCCAGTTACTCTGTTATACTAACTCCTAGAAGCATCCTTAGAGGCCAGACACCTTGTCCCTGTCTTAAAAACCAATCAGATGGTGGTGTTAAGCAGAGTCCTCTTTACTAAGGGAGGCAGAGTTGGTTATAGATAACCTCGAGCTCTCCGGGGATTCCCATGGGTGCTTCATTAGAAGACATCACAAAAACCTACAGGTTATTGTGATCCTTCATCCCTTTTCGCCTGAAACTATTACAACAGGTTCTGATTTCCCTCAGTTCCATTTCCAACTGTTTCACACTGTTGTTGTTAGTTGCTGTCAAGCCAGTTCCCACTCATGGCGACACCGTGTGTGCAGAGTAGAATTGTGCCATAGGATTTTCAAGGCTGAGGCCTATTGGAAGCAGATTGCCAGGCCTGTCTTTCAAGGCACCTCTGCATGGGATTGAACTGCCAACTTTTCAGCTAGTAATAGAGTGCTTAACCATTGACATCACTCAGAGACTACTCTTCACACTGTGTTGTTGTTGTTGTGTGCAGCTGAGTGGATTTTGAGACTTTTCTAAAGTGCAAATCTGACTTTAGTTCCCTGCTTTACATCGTTCGGTGTTTCCTCACCTCTTTCTGAATGTTTAAACTCTCCAGTGTGGCTTATAAGCTCCTTCCCAGACTCTGCTTGCCACTCCTGCCTCCTTCCTTTCCACTGTCACACTCCACAGTTAGCCCCTTCATTCCAGTTGGCCTTTGTATCTATTGCCTGCCCTCCCTAGAACACTTTCCTGCCTGCCTCCTACACCAAGCTGTTCATACTTCTGGGTACTGTGTGTGGGAGGCTGCTCTTGAAGTCTCCAATTTGGGTTAGTGTTTCCCCCTAGATATTCCAACAACATCCGCTACCTCCCTGTCATAAAACATCACACACTCTGAGATTCTGCTTACTTATTTTTACCTCTCACTTGACTGTAGCTCAGTGGGGGGAGGATCTGTCAGCATCTTCTTTGCCTTTGCATCCCTAATACCTGGTACATAGTAAGAGCTCAAAAGCTTTGTCATGTGAGGGAATGCAAGCAGACCTCATTTAAAATAGTAATGGGTAATACATAACATATTATTTTAAGTACTTGGCAAATATAAATTCATTTAATCTGCACAAACCACTATAAGGTAGATACTATCATGGTACGTAATGCAAGGAGAATCTTGCTACACAGAGTTTAAGTAAAACGTTTCAATAGTAGGGTTTAAACCCGGATGGTCTGGCTTCAGAGTCTGGACTTCTGACCCCTGTTACGCGTTAGGTTGGTATTTCTAGTTGAGAGAAGCCCAGGTCCATCAAAAAGAGGAAAGTGTGAAAGCTGATATTGGTAGCATATGTGCCACTGACAGTTACGTGATTCTAGTGATCTCTCTGTGCCTAAGTTTCATTATCTGCAAAATTAGGAAGCCATGGTTTGACGGCAAGTATTCAATGATTTGAACCAAGCACTTGTTTATACCACAGGGAAGTAGATAAAGGATTGAAAAGAAATTACCAAATGTCTATGAGGTAAAATAGGTATTCTAGGCCCTGTCTAAACACTTCTTCACTCTCTCGTCTCCACTGTTTGGGAAACTCATAATCTTATTCAGGTATCCTCTGGTAAGGGAGTTGGATGTGAATTAGGATGCCAGGTGGAAAAACTAAATAACTAACCATTTTAGAGCCACCTAAGAGATTAAAGTGAGTCTACACTGAGATGGTTAATTTGTCATACAATTTCCGACAATAGTTACTTAAATGAGTAATGTACGTTATTGCCTAGTCCAATGGCTAGCTTACAGTAGGTATTCAGTAAGCATTGTCTTTGTAGTTCATTCTTAATGGATTTTATTTTTCCTGTGTGTTTTCAATTATATCACCTATTCCGTGTCTCTTAACAACATTCATCAAAAAAGGACAACTAATAAGCGTTCTAGCTAATTTGGGACATGTCCCTATTATATAATCACCATGGTATCCAGGCTTTTAATTGAAAGAAACACATTTATAAGGAGCAAAATTTATCCTTTGTTCTCTCTCACTCCAGGTGTGCTTCCATGGGGTCACTGATTCTTTGTCCCTTTTAGTCTTATCAATAGACAGTATTTTCCAATAAGTTCCTTTGGAAGGCAGGTGTGGTTGAATCTACTTTAAGGGAATCAACACATTTTATTAATTTTTTAGCCAACCTCATCTTTCACTTTTAAGGAATAAGGATGTATGGTTATATCTAAAGATTGAATGTTAAATTATGTTGAGGCAGAAAAGAATGTTAATATATTCACAGGTCACATTTCTTTTTGAAACTTTCTTTTGATGACTGATGCCCTGGTGGTCAAGCATTGAAATTAGATTCTTGCTATGAAATGAAACATGAGTGAAATTCAAATGTATTTTAAAAAAATATAAATCCATTTTTAGTTACTAAGGGTACTAAGTGTTTAAATGAATGTAGAATGTCTCGCTTATTGCAATTAAATGAACAGCTTTAGAAATGCAAATTTTAAAAGGACCACATTGCATATCATTATCTGAACTATGTCCATCTAAATGATAAAGATTCAGTAATGACATCCAGAAAATAAACTCACAGTGGTTGGTAATCTGCCCGCAGTGTGAAATTCTGAACAGGTCATATGTGATATTTTAGTCCTTTTCCCAGCATGTTTCAAAGCAGCTTTTGTTGTGTGAACTTTGAAAGCCACAGGAAAGCATTTTTAGTAGGTTTTCTTCAGTTTTGAAAAGACATGGGTATATGGTAACTCATTACCTGAATCTAGCAGTAACTTTGGTTTTGAATGTACATAGTTTCCTATTTTATGGTGTGTAAGGAGTCCTTTTTAAGGAGTCCTCAGGCATATGACGGCACAATATTTGCCCCACAACACTTGCATTTTAAAAAGAGAGAATAAATGTAGTAACTTACCCAAGTCAGCTTTCTAAAGATCTTGGCAAAAACAGCTTAGTGTTTTAAAACAAGCATGTTTTGCATTCATTGTTCTGTGAGCTAAATGGCTTTTTATTTAACATGAAGGAATAATCATTAAGTCCCTGATTTGAGGGTCTTGATTATTTAAGATTCATAAGAATTGTATATATGATTATGTATCTAAACAAATGTGAGATATAATCACATAAGAAGTCTAACATGCAAATTTCAACACAATATAAGACATCTTTTAAAAATGTATATATGTTAGCCATATTGTTGTTATTAGGTGCTATCTACTCAGTTCCAATTCATAGCAACCCTATGTGCAGCAGAGCAAAACGCTGCCCAGTCCCGCACCGTCCTCATGATCGTTGTTATGCTTAAGGCCATTGTTGTAGCCACTGTGTCAGTCCACCTTGTTGAGGGTCTTCCTCTTTTTCATTAACCCTCTATTTTACCAAGCCTAATGTCCTTCTCCAGGGACTAATCCACCCTGATAACACGTCCAAAGTATGTGAGACATAGTCTCTCCATTCTTGCTCCTAAGGGGCATTCTGGTCATACATCTTCCAGGACAGATTTGTTCATTCTTTTGGCAGTCCATGGTATATTCAATGTTCTTCCCCAACACCTTAATTTAAAGGCGTCAGTTCTTCTTCTGTCTTCGTTATTCATCGTCCAGCTTTCACGTGCATATGAGGCAATTGAAAACACTATGGCTTGGGTAAGGTGCACCTTAGTTTTCAAGGTGACGTCTTTGCTTTTCAACACTTTAAAGAGGTGTTCTGCAGTATATTTACCCAATGCAATGCATCTTTTGATTTCTTGACTGCTCCTTCCATAGGTGTTGATTGTGGATCCAAGTAAAATGAAATCCTTGACAACTTCGATCTTTTCTCCGTTTATCATGACGTTGCTTATTGGTCCAGTTGTGAGGATTTTTGTTTTCTTTACATTGAGGTGTAATCCATATTGAAGGCCATGGTCTTTGATCTACATCAATAAGTGTTTTAAGTCCTCTTCACTTTCAGCAAGCAAGGTTGTGTCATCTGCATAACGCAGGTTGTTAATGAGTCTTTCTCCATTCCTGACGTCCTGTTGTTCTTCACAGAGTCCAGCTTCTTGAATTATTTGCTCAGCATACAGATTGAATAGGTGTGGTGAAAGGATACAACCCTGACACACATATTTCCTGACCTTAAACCACGCAGTATCTCCTTGTTCTTTTCGAATGACTGCCTCTTGATTTATGTACAGGTTTCTCATGAACACAATTAAGTGTTCTGGAATTCTCATTCTTTGCAATGTCACCCATAATCTGTTATGACCCACACAGTTGAATGCCTTTCCATAGTCAGTAAAACACAGATTAACATCTTTCTGGTATTCTCTGCTGTCAGCCAGGATTCATCTGACGTTTGCAATGATATCCCAGGTTCCAAGTACTCTTCTGAATCTTCTGCTATTCATAATGTTTTTGCTGGCTACTTCTTTTCAGAAATAGACTGCCAGGTCCTTCTTCCTAGCCTGTCTTAGTCTGGAAGCTCAGCTGAAACCTGCCCGCCATGAGTGACCCTGCTGGTATTTGAATATTGCTGTCAGACCGTCCAGCATCACAGCTGCAAACAAGTACCCACAGTACGACAAACTGACAGATGCGTGGGGGATGTTAGCCATATGAAGGGTGAATTGAAGAGTTGTGCTACATAAAATTGTATTAAAAACTATAATCTTAGAAACTAAGATTAATCATTTCACATGGGTTTTAAAAAATATTACTTTATTTGTGACTTTAATTTCAGAATTTTTCTCAAACATTTCTTGATCTCACTGACTTTATGAAAAATAAAGTAATATGTATGTGTGTCATTTGTATATCCATTTTTGTGCATATGGGAAATCATTTATATAATATTCTCTAATTCCTTAAAAAATAAGCGATACAGGTTTGTTAAAGCATTACTGCAGTCATGCACAGGTTGTGATCTGATAGTCATACAGAATATGTAACAGCCTGCATCAGGAATGTCCAAGACATACCTGTGAATTTCCTTAGCAACACAGAGAAAGGAAAAACTCGAATCAATTCTGTTAATCTACACGTTTGAAAATGTAATCAAGTAGTCAGCCATGCCCTGTGAGAAACAGACAAGCAAATATAGTACTAACAAATCACATTGGAAACTAAAATTTAGGTTTAAGGTACATTATCATAGTCAAACTTCCTGAGAAACATGGGTGAATCGCATCAATGTGCTTAAAGTTTGGCCCCTCTGGGTTCCAGGAAATATTCTAGATTTATGTACCAGTTAGGCTTAAGTTTAACTGCATTTAACAAGAAAAACAAAATAAAAAATAGCTTAAATATAACAGAAGTTTATTTCTTTCTCACATAAAAGAAAGTCTGGAGATAGGAAATCCTGCGCTAGTATAGCAACTCCAAGGTGTTATCAGGGCTATTTTCTGTTGTGTCATTCTCAGCTGTGGTTTCCAAACTCAAGGGTCAAGATGATTATTAGAGTTCTAGCTTCTGCATCCGCATTGAAGGCTCTGCTAGTCCTTCCCTTTTAAGGAGAATTTCTTGTGGACGCCTGGGTAGTTCCACTTATATCTCATTGACCAGACTTAGTTATATGACCATGCCTGGCTGTCTAGGCAACGCTGGGAGCCTTTTAGCTGACCACATTGTCTAGGATTCTCTTGCTAAGGGAGAAGGGGAAATGGATTTTAAAGACAGCGTGAAAAGCACGTGTCTAAAACAGTCTTGCTATGGAAATTGAAAGGTGTTCATCACATTACAGTTTCACTGTATACAGATAAACATTTGCATGCTTAAGTGTCTCCCTTTTAGACAACTTTCTGAGACTGGGTGTTTACGAAGAACAGTTGGCAGTGGCCATCCCAAATTGCTCTTTGTATAAACTGAGGGTAGATGGTAAAACACAGAAAGCCAGAAAAAAAAAGTTGAATGGATGCTCTGAGCTTAGCCTGAAAGATCAGAAAATGACTGAAGACACTGAGAAATAGCAATAGGCTCAGTATGGTAGTAGCTGCTTTGAGGAGATGGTCCAAAGAATAAATCCAAGAGACAGCAGCCAAAGATCATAGAGGTTACAAACAGCAGCTCCCAATTAAAGAAGCATATTTGCATGTATTCTTGAGGAGGGAGTGATGATCACATAATTCTTTTCTCCTATGACACATGGAGAAGGAGAATGTGTCACACGAGAAGTGGTATTTTTGAATTGGGAAGGTCAATAAGTAGAATTTAAGATGAAAGGGAAACTTACTGGAAAAAGAGAAAAACTATACCAAACTTGTTTAATTATTCTTTCAACTTCATATGAAAAATGGTCTTCGTCTTTGTTGCGAAAGCACACATTGTAGTGAAGGAGTCTGAAAATTAATACATAGCACAATGGAGTCCATGAATACTCTGGCATTTTTATTTTCCTCACTCTATAATTTGTAATGCATGACTAATATATTGTGTCTGACTATGAATGTGATAACTATGGTTATTTATCCAGAATTTATGGTCACATTCGCTGGATGGTAGCATTTCTGACAGTAGTCAAAATGACAGTTAGAAATTATAGAATTCAAGAGAATAGCCATTATTTCACTTTGAGATAGATACAATTACCCAAAAAGAATTTTATTCTTTCTATGTACATATTAAGAAGCCTTATGTAGCATTTTTTTTTTTTTAATGGCTTTCCTTTTCCTAATTCGAATCTACCAGGCACTCCTTGGAAACTCTATGGGGCAGTTCTACTCTGTTCTATAGGGTCGCTATGAGTTGGAATTGACTCGACAACAACGGGTTTTGCTTCCTAATTCCTTCAATTTACTTAATTAACAAGTAAAGTAAGACCTACTTGGCTAACTTACACACTTTTTTTGAGGAAAAATGTCCTCTCAACTTACTGATGACCAGTAGAAAATGGTGTGCATGTGTGACATATTACATATGATCTTTTAAATGTGTGTAGAAATGAAATCTTTGCAACTGAACATATAAGTTTGATTTCACAGTGAAGGTCTGGATGAGGAATAATTTTAGGTGTCCTATAGGGTCGCTATCAGTCGGAATTGACTCGACAGCACTGGGTTTGTTTTTGTTTTTTTTAAAACATATAGATAACTGTTCAAGCGAAGTATGGTTTAGCAATCCCAAGAAAGAAGAGAGAAAAGAAGGCTATGGACTAATTGTATATTAAAAGGGAAGAGCTCTAGTAAGCTCAAAATGATGACATAGAGATATACAAAGAGAACCAGGAATGGATTCACAGAAATCCAGGGGCTATAGTTTTAGGGAGGTATTGAGTGATCAATAAAGGTCAAAGATATAACAAAGAGTTTAAGTAAATCAAGAGCTGGAGGATTGGCAAACCAGAAGATAATTTTTCATCTTAAGCTAACTGACTTGGAATATTGGTGCCTGAAGTTTGGCTCATTCTATTCAGTAAACAAATGCTTATAGAGAACTAGTTTCGGTTTGTGGTGATGGGTACATTGCCTCCATTAAGGTAGGCTACACAGCCTATTCATGTAATTGGTGTCAATAAGTTGTACACTTGTAAAAAGTTGAATTGGCAAAAGTTGTGTGATAGTTATATATACAACAACAACAACAACAAGAGCAGCTGCTGGGGCTGCTTTGTACAACCAAATATCTCATGGAATTTTGTTTCTTAGTTTGGAGTTTTCGGATCATGGTTTCATGGGGCATCACAGTTGATTGCCCTAATAATGTGTTTAGTGCTTCTGCTCCACCTCCTAGGTCCTTGTGTAGTGCCTGAGGTCTTAAAAGCTTGCAAGTGGCCATCTAGCATATACCAATTGGTCTCTATTTGCCTGAGCAACAGAGTAAGGGGGAGAATCAGTAACAGGAGGAAATGGAATGTGTAGCAAATTGCCTCCATGAACGACTACCTCTTTGCCATGAGACCAGAAAAACTGGATGGTGCCCAGCTACCATTACTGAGTATTTTAATCAGAAATTCTATAGAAGAATTCTGCTCCAAAGGAAGAAAATGCAAAACATAATTTCAAATCCTTATGGACTTTCTGGAGCCATGGAAGCTGGACAAACTCTTGAAACTTTTGCCCTGAGATAATCTTTAAACCATAAACTGTAAATCAAATATATCCCTTAAAGTCTTCTTAAAACTGAACAATAGTTTAGCTTAACTAGTAAAAAAAAAGTCTACTTTGAGCATTGTGCTCTTTTCAGATCTATCTATATAGGATCAAATGGACAACAGCAATTTGAAATATTAGGATGCTTGAGGGGCAGTGAGTTTATGTAAATGGGGGAGGAACAATTCAGAGAAGGAGGATGACAATGCTTACACAAGTTGAGGAATATAATCAGTGTCACTGAATTGCACATGTATAAATTGTTGGATTGGTGTATGTTCTGCTGAGTGTATTCTCAACAACAAAAAATTAAATTTTAATAAAAATGTGAAGGAAGTAGAATCAATGTGTTTACACCACTCTCTAAGAAGCCTCCATGTCCAGGGAAGGAGATGAGGAAGTAAGGAGCCCTATTAAAGACTAGTCTATACTTGTACTGTCCGGTATGGAATCCACTAGCCACATGTGATTTTTGAGTACTTGATATGTGGCTAGTCCACAATGAGATGAGCTGTAATTATAAAATCCACAGCGGATTTCAAAGACTTAGTATGAACAATGAATATAAATTATTTTATTGAAATTACATATTGATTACTATTGAAATATAATAATTTTTATATTTTAGATTAAATACAATGTATTATTAATATTAATTTCACCCTTTTTAAGTTTTTAATATGGTTACTAATTTTTTTTTTTTTTAGTTGCATATGTGGCTTGTGTTTGTGGCTCATAATTATATATATTGTATGGATAGTCAGTGCTAGTCTATTGTCTGACTCCTAATTCACTACCTCAATTTTTGACAATAACATATGAGGGAAAATCAAAAGCCATTGTAAAAACTACAATGCTTCCCTACTTGAACTTAGAAATGTAATTTGTTATAGTAGAAAGAATGTAGGCCCTTGGCTCTAGCTCTGTTACTAACCAGCTACATGGCCCTGGGCAAGTTATTTCACTTATGTGAGCTTTGATTTCTTCATCCATAAAATGAGAATCATAACACTCACCACACAGGATAATTGTGAGGATTAAATGTGAATGCAAAGAGCTTTGCAGAGTGCCTGCCACATAATTTGTACTTAACAAATGTTAGTTCCCTTCTTTTCTTTCTGTGTGACCTGTAACTCTGTTAAAAGAGACAAAATTGACCTGACACACTGTAAGATTCAAACTAGAGGGGAACATAACAACAGGAGTGAAAAGTAACAATAATCAGAGTAAATGACTAACCGAAAAAGAAAATCAAAGTTCTCCCAAGATTAAAAAGTAACTGACAATTAACCTTACCTTCTTTGAAAGAAGGAAGTAAGAAAATTTATTCATATACAGAAGAAAAAAAAATTCCTCAATGGGCCATATGAAACAGTATATACACACAACTATTTTATAAATTAGAATGCACTGATTCAAAATATGCATAGTGGTGTTTTTATTACTATTTTGTAAAATTACATCCATTTGAAAGAGAGTGAAAGTGACAAATGGGAGAACAAAAAACAACTCTAGGAAAAAGTAAGTAATGAGATGTTGAATGAATAAAGGAAAGGGAGAGGGTAGGAAGAATTTGCCACAATCAAAGTAGAAGATATACATCTAGCTAGCAAGCACTGCTCAGTTTTCGTCTTTCTCAGCTTTGACGTACCTCCCATGCAAGGGTTCAAAATAATTCTCTCCCCACTCCACTTCCATTTCAATAACTCTGATACTGTCTTTCGCCCACAGCAAAAATCTTAGTTACCTGTAAACTTTCAAGCTTGTCTCTTCAAGGTCTCCTCTCCCCAAGTCTCCACCCAGACTTGACTCCACTCCTGTCTCCTTCCCTTCACCTTACTCTGCTTGTACCCAGCAATACTGAATCCCATGCTTATACCACTATTAATATCTTTTTTCCTTCTTGCAGCCTTAAAACTTTGTTCTGAGAAATCTACTTAACACTTTAATGTTGTCTCAAATTAAGAAATCGGTGCCAGAGTTTATGATACATCTATTGGTACTTTGTCATACCATATAAACTCTGACACACACATACAAATTTGACCCATTAAATTAACTAACATTGAATATCTATTGGTGGAAATATGATGGATCAGATTTTTCCAAAAATTGGTTAAATCCTGTTTACACTATTATTATAAGCAAAGTTATATTTTTTAAATGATGGGCTTAGAGTTGTAAATGCTAACAATTCTGTATTGTTTAGAAATCTGTGTTGCAAGGGATAGAAAATCTGACTCAGTAAACAAAGGGTATTTATTATCTCACGTAAGAGAGCGCTCCAGGGATTAGCAAGGCTTGGTCCAAAGTTCCAAAGATGTGATTAGAACCCAGTTTCTCTATGTATATTTCATTTCTTCATGTGAGTTTCACTTGGGGGCACTTCTTCCTTCATGACCCCAAAATTGTTGCCATTGGGACCTAGGGTTAAAAGGTTGTTGTTTAAGTGATCAAGAGAATAGCAAGGTTTTCTTTCACACGGTCCTTGTAAAAGTTGCATTGTATCGTATTGATTTTATTGGGTCACATATCCATTTTTAAACCAAGGGGAATGTGCTATGTTGATTGCCTTAGATCTAAAACTAGAATGGGGAAGAAATTGATCCTCATGAGGAAAACTGAGGTGAGCTTAACAGGGAAGAGTAGTGGAATGATTTCTCAAGAATAGGAACAATGCAAATCTACTAAAATCCCTCCAAGGGCTGGTAGTCTATGACTCTGTATAGCTACTGCATGTGAAATATTTAGCATGCTGCTAACCAGTTTGGGTTCTATGGGCCAGGTAGATTTCTAGGTCACAGGACATTTCTTTAGAGTAAAATAATGTATGTAAATTTCTTAGTACAGCGACTGGGACAAAGTATTTGTCAAAACTGATGTTATTAATAGTTTGATTTAAAGAGTTTCAAAAATAAAAGTTAACAGGTTTCTTATGTAACAATGCCTTTTATAAACAAACAAATAAAACTGGCTCTCCCCATTTTCTTTATCCCAGTTTTTGTAACCTTTCCTGTCCTACTTCAGTATAAGCCTGTCTTAATGATCCCTCTTAAGCAATGGTGACAAAATAAAATCAAATGTGCCTTGATATAGTTTCAGATTAATCATCATTTAATTTAATTCAGTTCAAAAAAATATATGTGGAATGCTCTATACATCAATTACTGTGCTAGGTCCTGAAGATACAGCTGTGAAGAAGAGAGAACATGCAGGTGTGGACTCAATGCTAATTAGAAGTCTAATTATAACTAGAGCTGATACTTCAGGCAGGGAAGTTTGCCTGCTTCTTGTGTATTTTTTAGTCGCTACATCGTGTAGAACACCCTCACTTCACAAAAGCTTACAAGAAATAATAACCTTAGTGGCAGCATTCTTGTATCCTGAAGAACCCCAATTATATTTCACTGTCCATGTAGGTTAAGTTACAGTCATATTTTAAGATAAAGAATGGGAGAGGGAGGAAGTGTGCTGAATTTTCTCACACATATTGAAAAAGTATTATTTTGAAACTATTATACGTGATAAAATATTTATTTAAAAGAAACTCTTAGAAATTTAAAAATGTTCTCTTAAAAAGGACTAGATAATGTTGCACAAAAGTGAAAGAAAAGACATAGAAACTGGGGATTGGAGAAAGTTGCCCTGCTCAGTGCTACTGCATTTTGGAGTGCTACTTTATATTTTTTTACTTTATAATCTGGTACAAATTCATGTATTTATATTCATTAGCTAGGGTTTTTATCCATCTTCAAGGAGATCTCAAGAATTATATTTTGACAGTACTCTTAACACCATTCATTCTTCAAGAAATATTTTTTGCATACTTCTTTGTGCCCCACCACTCGTCACAGCCTGTTGCTGTGATGCTGGAAAGCTATGTCACCAGTATTTCAAATACCAGCAGGGTCACCCATGGTGGACAGATTTCATCAGAGCTTCCAGACCAAGACATATGAGGAAGAAAGACCTGGTGATCCATTTCTGAAAAAATTGGCCAGTGAAAACCTTATGAATATCAGCAGAACATTGCCTGATATAGTGCTGGAAGATGAACCTCTCAAGTTGGAAGGCATTCAAAATACAGTGGGGGAAGAGCTGCCACCTCAAAGGAGAATCGACCTTAATGGCATGGATGGAGTAAAGCTTTCAAGACCTTCACTTGCTGTGGCATAACTCAAAATGAGAAGAAACAACTTCAAACATCCATTGAAATAGGAATGTGGAATGAATTAAGTATGAATCTAGGAAAATTGAAAGTCATCTGAAGTGAAATGGACAGCATAAAGATCAATATCCTAGGCATTAGTGAGCTGAAATGGACTGGTATTGGCCATTTTGAATCAGACAATCATGTGGTCTACTATTCAGGGAATGACAAATTGAAGGGGAATGGCATCACTTTCATCATTAAAAAAGACCATTTCAAGATCTATCCTGAAGTACAACACTGTCAGTGATAGGATAATATCCATACACCTACAAGGAAGACCAGTTAATATGACTGTTGTTCAAATTTACACACCAAACACTAAGACCAAAGATGAAAAAACTGAAGTTTTTACCAGCTTCTGCAATCTGAAATTGATCAAACATGCAATCAAGCTGTTTTGGTAATTATTGGTGACTGGAAAGAGAAAGTTCAAAATAAAGAAGAAAGATCAGTAGTTGGAAAGTAATGGTCTTGGTGGTAGAAACAAAACCAGAAATCACATTATAGAAATTAACAGGACTAGTGATGACTTCTTTGTTACGGATACCTTTTTTCATCAACATAAATGAGGACTGTCTTAGTCATCTAGTGCTGCTATAACAGAAATACCACAAGTGGATGGCTTTAACAAAGAGAAGTTTATTTTCTCACAGTAAAGTAAGCTAAAAGTCCAAATTCAAGGCATCACCTCCAGGAGAAGCCACTCTGGAAGAAGGTCCTTGTCTGCAATTTTCCCAGGGTCGAGGAGCTTCTCAGGCGCAGGAACCCTGGGTCCAGAGGATGCCGTCTGCTCCTGGTGCTGCTTTCTTGGTGGTATGAGGTCCTCAACTTTAAGCTTGCTTTCCTTTCTTTTTATCTCTTGAGAGATAAAAGGTAGTACAGGCCACACCCTTGGGAAACTTCCTTTACCTTGGCTCAGGGAAGTGACCTGAGTAACGGTGGTGTTACAATCCCACCCTAATCCTCTGAACATAAAAGATACAATAACAAAGTGGAGGACAACCACACAATACTGGGAATCATGGCTTAACCAAGTTGATACACATACTTTTTGGGGGGGACATAATCCATGAGAGGGACTATACATGTGGACTTGCTAGATGTAATACACAGAAATCAAATTGACTACATCTGTGGACAGGGACAATAGAAAAGGTCAATATCATCAGACAGAACAAAGTTAGGGGTTGGCTGCGGATCAGACCATCAATTATTCCTATGCAAGTTAAAGTTGAAACTGAAGAAAAATAGAATAAGTCCACAAGACCCAAAGTACAGCCTTGAGTATATTCCACCTGAATTTAGAGACCATCTCAAGAACAGATTTGATGTGGTGAACCTAATGACAAAAGACCAGATGTGCTGTGGAATGACATCAAGGACATCATACATGAGGAAAGCAAGAGGTCATTAAAAAGACAGGAGAGAAAGAAAAGGCCTAAATGGATGTCAGAAGAGACTCTGAAACTTGCTCTCAAAAGTTGAGTAACTAAAGCAAAAGGAAAAAATGATGAAGTAAAAGAGCTGAACAGAAGGCTTCAAAGGGCAACTCAAGAAGACAAAATATTATGATGACATGTGCAAAGACCTGCAGATAGAAAACCAAAAGGGAAGAACATGCTCAACATTTTTCAAGCTGAAAGAACTGAAGAAAAAATTCAAGCCTTGAGTTGCAGTACTGAAGGATTCAACGGGCAAAATACTGAACAATGCAGGAAGCATCAAAAGAAGATGAAAGGAATAGAGTCACTGTGCCAAAAAGAATTGGTCGACATTCAGCCATTTCAGGAGGTAGAATATGATTAGGAACTGATGGTACTGAAGGAAGAAGTCCAAGCTGCATTGAAGTCATTGGCGAAAAACAGGGCTTCAGGAACTGATGGAATACCAATCGAGATGTTCCAACAAATGGATGCAGCACTGGAAGTACTCCCTTGTCTATGCCAAGAAATTTGGAAGACCGCTACCTGGTCAACCAACTGGAAGAGATCCATATTTACACCTATTCCAAAGAGAGGTGATCTAGCCAAATGCAAAAATTATTGAACAATATCATTAATATCACATGTAAGCAAAATTTTGCTGAAGATCATTCAAAAGCGGCTGCAGCAGTATATGAACAGAGAACTGCCAGGAATTCAAGTTGGATTTAGAAGAGGATGTAGAACCTTGGATATCATTGCTGATATCAGATGGATACTGGCTGAAAGCAGAGAATACCAGAAATATGTTTACCTGTGTTTTATTGACTATGCCAAGGCATTTGACTTGTGGATCATAACAAATTATGGATGACATTTGGAAGACTGTGAATTCCAGAACACTTAATTGTGCTTATGAGGAACCTGTACATGGATAAAGAGGCGGTCATTTGAACAGAACAAGGGAATATTGCATGGTTTAAAGTCAGGAAAGATGTGCATCAGGGTTGCATCCTTTCACCATACCTATTCTATCCATATGCTGAGCAAATAATCCGAGAAGCTGGACTATATGAAGAAGAATGAGGCAGGAGGATTGGAGGAAGACTCGTGAGCAACCTGTGTTATGCAGATGACAAAACCTTGCTTGCAGGAAGTGAAAAGGACTTGAAGCACTCACTGATGAAAATCAAAGACCACAGCATTCAGTATGGATTGCACCTCAACATAAAGAAAATAAAAACCCTCACAATTGGACCAATAAGCAACATCATCATAAAGAGAGAAAAGATTGAGGTTGTCAAGGATTTCGTTTTACTCGGATCCATAATCAACACCTGTGAAAGCAGCAGTCAAAAAATCAAAGACACATTGCATTGGACAAATCTGCTGCAAAAGACCTCTTTCAAGTGTTGAAAAACAAAGATGTCACCTTGAGGACTAAGGTGCACCTAACCCAAGCCGTGGTGGTTTCCGTCACCTCATATGCATGCCAAAGCCGGATGATGAATAAGGAAGACTGAAGAAGAATTGGTGCCTTTGAATTGTGGTGTTGGGGAAGAATATTGAATATACCACAGACTGCCAAAAAAACAAACAAATCTGTCTTAGAAGGGTCACAACCAGAATGCTTATTAGAAGCAAGAATGGTGAGACTACGTCTCACATACTTTGCACGCATTATCAGGAAGGATCAGTCCCTGGAGAAAGACATCATGCGTGGTAAAGTAGAGGGTCAGTGAAAAAGAGGAAGACCTTCAGCAAGATAGATTGACACAGTGGGTACAAAAATGGGCTCAAGCATAGCAACAGTTGTGAGGATGGTGCAAGACTGGGCAGTGTTTTGTTCTGTTGTGCATAGGGCCGCTATGTGTGGGAACAGACTCCACAGCACCTAGCAACAACAACAACACATCTGTTGAAAGAGATGATGGAGAAGCTTAATATCATCAGGGAGAACCAGTTTTGGTTCGATTGTGGAACAGACCATCAGTTGCTCATATGCAAGTTCAAATTCAAGTTGAGGAAAATTAGAACAAGTCTACAAGAGGCTAACTAAGTACAACTTTGAGTATATCCACCTGAATTTAGAGACCATCTCAAGAATAGATTTGATGCATTGAACACTAATGACTGAATGCTAGACAAATTGTGAAATGACAACAAGGACATCATACATAAAGAAAGCAAAAGGTCATTGAAAAGACAGGAAAGAAGGAAAAGACCAAAATGGATGTCTGAAGAGACTCTCAAACTTGCTTTTGAATGTTGAGTAGCTAAAGCTAATGGAAGAAATGATGAAGTAAAAGATCTGAACAGAAGATTTCAAAGGCAGCTCGAGAAGGTAAAAGTATTATAATGAGACGTGCAAAGACCTGGAGTTAGAAAATCAAAAGGGAGAAGCATGCTCAGGAAGCATTTCTCGAGCTGAAAGAACTGAAAAAAAATTCAAACCTCGAGTTGCAGTATTGAAGAATTGTGTGGGCAAAATGTTGAACGATGCAGGAAGCATCAAAAGAAGATGAAAGGAATACACAGAATTCCAAAAAGAATTGTATCAAAAAGAATTCGTTGACATTCAACCATTTGAAGGTAGCATTTGATCAAGAACCAATGGTACTAAAGGAAGAAGTTCAAGCTGCATTGAAGGCATTGGTGAAAAACCAGGCAGGCTCCAGAAGTGATGGAATACCAATTGAAATCTTTCAGTATTTGAAAACCCTACAGAGTGCAGTTCTATTCCGCAACACATTGGGTCTCTGAGAATCAGAATCAACTTGATAGCAACTGTTTTGGTTTTTGGTGTAGACTTGCAAATAGATCTGTGGGAAATATGAGTCTGGATTTCACAGAAAATGGTCTGGAGCAGAGACATATATATTTGGGAGTCATTTACATGTAGCTGGTATGGAAAGCTATGAGATGAAATCTCCAAGAGAATGAGTATAGACAGAAAAGTGAAGGGAGACAGAGGGTGATGGGAGGGGAAAAGAAAAGAGTGGGGAGATGAGAGGAAAGGAGCCTAAGGAAAAACGACTATTCTGATATACTAAAGCCAAAGGAAGAATGTATTAAATTCAGAAGTATGGGCTCAGTCAAATGCTGGTATTGGCTGAGAATTGACCGTTGGTTTTAGCAATACAGAGGTCACTGGCGATCTTTTTATCAATTTTGATAGAAAAGAAGCAAGGGCAAAATCCTAATAGGAGTGGAAACAAAGAAGAATGGAATTAGGGAAATTGCAGACAGTGATCATAGGCAATTCGATGGTGGGAGATTTATTGTAAAAAAAAAAAAAAAAGAAGAAAGAAAAATAGAACAGTAGCTGAAGGGGGAAAAGGCATGAAGATTTTTTCCTTTGTATGTTTTTTAATAAGGAGGGAGAAATATCAGAATACTTCCATGAGCTTGATAATGATAAGAGAACAGAGAGGTAAACATGGATGGTGCAGTAGAAAGGCAAGAATTGCTGGAGCCATGTCTTAGCAGGTAAGGGAGAGGATGAGATCTGCTGCTTTAGTGGGTGATAGGTCTTCACTACAACAGTTTGCGCATAGTAACACACTCTACTTGATAAAGGGTTACAGTTGCAACTAAGTGGACGGATGTGCTGGGACTTTTGGAAATTCTCTTCTGGTTGCTTCTCTTTTCTCAATGAAGTAGGAACCAAGATCATCAGCTTTATTTGCTAATGACTTTTTCCTGTCTCTTCACGGCTTTACCAACTCCTTCGTTAACATCGAATAATCAGTTCCTGTACCCTTGCTGGACTTGAAGTATGATCCCAAAGTCAAATGCATCAGAATTTCCTGGAGGTATTTGTTAAAATGCAGATCCCTGGGTCCCACCCCAGACCCCTGGTAAGAGGAAACCAGGCATTTGAATGTTTAGCAAGCTCTCCTAGTAATTCTGATGCACACTACATTTTGCGTAACACTCCCTTTTCCCTAGTTTAGTGGCTTCAATAATAAATGTTTTATCTTCCTTTTGTCCTCCCTGTGAATTTCTACATCTCCAAAAAGATGATTTTATCTGTATTTAGTAGGGAATTTTGCACGGATGAATATATCTGAATATGTGACACTGATGGAGATACCTTCCTAAACAGTCTTTCCTGAGACTGAAGATTCCTGCCCCCCGCCAAGGTACGAGTGTAAGGGAGTTTTTTTTCTAGATTTTAGATAAACATATACAGTGAAGTATCTGAAAAGTTAAATTTTATGCCACATTTTAATCATACTATCAGTAAAGTATATGCTGTCCCTAGTGAAATTAGTTTAGAACACTGAAATTCTCTAATAAAAAAAAGCTACTGTGTAAGCTAGGCCCTTAATAAACATTTAATAACAGGAAAGCAAATTGAATAACTCTGCCTATTTTAGTTTAAAAACAAACCTCTACATATAATACATACATTTTAAATTCTTACCATAGAGAATTCAAGGAAAATGCAACCAAACAAGAAAAACAAAACAAAAAACTCTGCATCATTTGTGCCCTCAACACAATCTTAAAAGATTTACCTATACATATTGCTTTTTATTCTTCTTCCTTATGTGTTAAAATGTTTGAAATTACCAGTTATACCACACATATTGACATTGTTAGGTAAAAGAAAAATAATTCATTCAAATTGAATTCAACAAGTCAGGGCGTAGAAAAATACCTAAAAACATGGACATGGTTGTCTTAGTTATTTGGTGCTGCTATAACAGAAATATAACAGAAATACCACAAGTGCATGGCTTTAACAAACAGAAGTTTATTCTCTCACAGTCTAGTAGGCTACAAGTCCAAATTCAGGGTGTGAGCTCCAGGGGAAGGCTTTCTCCAGTCAGCTCTGGATGAAGTTTCTTCTCATCAATTTTCCCCAGGACTAGGAGCTTCTCCATGCAGGAACCCCAGATCCAAAGGACTTGCTCTACTCCCAGTGCTTCTTTCTTGGTGTTAGGAGGTCCCCATGTCTCTCTGCTTTCTCTCTTTTATACCTCTTGTAAGATAAAAGGTGGTGCAGGCCACACCCCAGGGAAACTCCCTTTACATTGGACCAGGGATATGACCTGAGTGAGGCTGTTAGTCCCACCCTGATCCTCTGTAACATAACCTAATCTTGCTTCATTAACCACAGCCAGAGATTAGGATTTACAGCACGTTTAAAAAGGCCACTTCATAGTGACCTTAAAGAACAGAGTAGAACTGCCCCATAGGGTTTCCAGGGAGTGCCTAGTGGATTCAAACTGCCAACCTTTTGGTTAGCAGCCGTAGCTCTTAACCACTTCTATGCCACCAGAGTTTCCTTATAACACACAGGAAAATTATATCAATCACAAAATGGAGGACAACCACACGATACTGGGAATTATGGCCTAACCAGGTTGACACATATTTTGGCGGGACACAATTCAGTCCAAGACAGTGATTGTCACAAGAAAATTGTCTGACAGATAATATGATATATATTTAAGGTCCTAACCTTGAGCATATTTAAGATTGGAAGGATGTAGAGGAGGAAACAGGGAAGATAGGTCAGAATGAAGTGATTTTAACCAAGGCTTTGTTTTTCTTTGTCAGTGAATATTGTTTTTTTAGTCAGAGTAAAGTTAAAAAAAAAAAAAAGCGCTTAACTTGAATTACTTCTGAGGTTATTAGTATTCTGGGCAATCCTCCTAGGCAGTCATAGAGAATTTTATTCTTACAGTGCTGTTACTTATATTTCTGATTTTAATGTAACCCTTATTTTCTTAAGAAAGTAATGTTTATTACTTTACAGCTGGGTTGCTTAGCCTCTGAGATTAATGCTACATAAATTTGAAAATGCCCAACAGAAATAAAATCAGAAAAAAATAATCCAAATTGTTCTTATTTACTTAATTTCTTTCAGCCATGTCCTTCTTTATATTATGATTTCTAAAATATGTTTCCAAACTACTAAGCAATTAGTGGCTTAGTGTTCAGCTGTCTCAATAGATATACTCTTGTCCTTTTATTTCTTGGTGGGCATGAATACCTTTCTGCTCTTTGAAGTGGGATTTGAGATTACTACGCTAGCAGGCAATTTCCTGGACAAATTACTATTTGGGCCACTAACGGAGAGGAAGGGAAGAATGTTTATTGCACTATTGAACTAGCTCATGCTTCTATAGCCAAGTATTGCACCGGAGGACACTGCTGGGAAACAGTCCAAGAGCAGCTATACACCTTCTGTTTTGAGTGACTTGTCTGTGCACTGTGAACACATGTTGGTGCTCAGAGAGAAACAGCAGAATCTATTTTATAATAGCAGTGGGAAAATTTAGCTACATGGGTTGGCAACTTCAGAATTTCCATGACAATGAATGCATGAAATATAACCTTTTTCTGTTGCCTATTAAAGTACTGTCTTTCAGCATCATTTTTTGATGGTAAACACTTTTTTCTGTACATAAATACAGTAATAGGCTTTTATTTCACATGCCATTCTCGAGTGCATCAGTTTTCTTTTAAAATTTTGACCCATTACCAGTTTCCCATCCCACATGCCAAAGATGTCATGCCTAATTCCAAAATACATTACTTAGCTATGTTTTCCTGTTGAAACATAAGATCAAACTGAGAATTTTTCTATGGGACTAAAAAGAGAAAGATGAAATTAGCATTACAATCATATTGGTTTCATGTTTTAGAGTAGGGTGGTCCCTAAACTTCAATTTAAGGTAGAAATATTCCAAAATTGTTTCAAGAAAAAAAAATATATTTTTCTAAATAATGAGTGTACTGATGGTTTAATTCTTTAAAAGAATCTCAGCAGGAGACTCTGACCTTCAAAATCCAAACCAAACCGAACCCATTACCGTAGATGGAATGCTGACTCATAGTGACCATACAGGACAGACTAGAACTGCCCCATAGGGTTTCCAAGGAGCAGGTGGTGAATTGAAACTGCCAAATTTTTGGTTAGCAGCCAAGCTCTTCACCACTGCATCACAGCGATCCTGTAATCATTGAGGGGCTCTGGTGGTGCAGTGGTTAAAGTGCTCAACTGCTAACTGAAAGATTGGCAGTTTGAAACCACCAGTGCAGGAGAAAGATGTGGCATTTCGCTTTTGTAGAGATTTATTGCCTTGGAAACCCTACGGGGTCGGTATGAGTCTGAATTGACTACAGGGCAGTGAGTTTTGGTTTTTATAATCAGAGTAACTTTAAACATGAGGCCGTATACTTTTTGTTTTCCTAAATTTTATTCATTTTTTTTGTTGTTATTGAGAATATAAATACACCAATTAACAGTTTCTACATGCACAACTTAGTGACACTGATTGCATTCTTCAAGTTGTGCAATCATTCTCATCCTTCTGTCCTGAGTTGTTTCTACCTCATTAACATAGGCTCACTGCTCCCTAAGGTTCCTGTCTGATCTTTCAGGTTGCTGTTGTGAGTTTGGTCCCAGATAGATAGTCCTTAAAAGAGTGTAATGCTCAAGGCAGACTTTTTTTTACTAGTTAAGCTAAACTATTCAATTTTAAGAAAACTTCAGGGGATATTTTTGGCTTAAGGTATAGAGAATATCTCAGGATAGTAGTTTCAGAGTTTCATCCATCCTCCGTGACTCCAGAAAGTCTGGAATCAATAAGACTTTGATTTTCCATTCTGCATTTTTCCCCTTTTGATCAGGATTCTTCTATAGAATCTTTGATCAAAATGGTCAGTAGTAAAAAAAAAAAAAAAAAATTTTTTTTTTTTTTTTTAAATAGTAGCTGGGCAAAATCCAGTTCTTCTGGTCTTATGGCAAATGGGGCAGTTGTTCATGGAGGCAATTAGCCATACATTCCATATCCTCCTGTTCCTGACTCCACTTTTTCCTCTGTTGCTCCAGGTGAATAGACCAATTATTGTGCCTTTGGACGGCTGTTTGCAAGCTTTTAAGACCCCAGGCAGTACACGATGAAGTAGGTGGTAGAACAGGAGCATCGAGCACGTTATTAGGCTAGTTGACTGGGATGTCCCATGAAACCATGACCCTAAACCTTTAAACCTTTAAACCAAGGAACCAAATTCCATGAGGTCTTTGGTTGTACACAAGCAGCCTCAGCAGCAACTCATTTTTGTTGTTGACATTGTTGTGAATATATCACACAACTTTTGCCAATTCAACTTTTTACAGGTGTACAACTTATTGACAGCTATTATAATAATTGGCTGTGCAGCCCCACCCTTAATCAGTGCAATTTTTCCATCACTGTTAACCCCCTTCCTTTCCGCCCTCCTTCCCGACCCTGGTAACAACTAATAAACTTTAGTCTCTGTACATTTGCCTTTTCTTGTCTTTTTATACAAGTGAGGTCATATAGTATTTGTCCTTTTGGGATAGGCTTATTTCACTCAGCATAATGTCTTCAAGCTCCATCCATACTGTAGCGTGTATCAAGGCTTCATTTCACCTACTGGCTGAGTAGTATCCCATCGTATGTACGTACCACATTTTGTTTATCCATTCGTCTGTTGTTGGGCATTTAGTTTGTTTCCACCTTTTGGTTACTGTGACTAGTGCTGCAATAAACATTGGTGTACAAGTCTCTTTTTGAGTCTCAGCTTTCAGATCTTTTGCGTATATTCCTAGGAGTGGAAATGCTGGGTCACTTGGTAGTTCTGGAGCCCTTTTAGCATGGTGGTTAAGAGCTATGGCTGCTAACCGAAAGGTCAGCAGTTTGAACCCACCAGCCTCTCCTTGGAAACCCTGTGGGGCAATTCTACTTTGCCTAGGGTCGCTATGTGTTGGAATCGACAGAAATGGGTTTGATTTTTTTTTTAATGGTAGTTCTATTTTTGTTTCTTGAAGAACCACCAAACTGTTTTCCACAACAGCTGTACCATTTTGCATTTCCACCAGCAATGGACAAAGTTTCCAATTTCCCTGAATCTTTGCCAGCATTTGTTATTTTCTGGGCTTTTTTTGTTGTTTGTCTGTTTTATCTTAATCATCCTAGTGAGAGTGAAATGCTACCTCATTGTGGTTTTGATTTGCATTTCTCTGATGACTAATGGTGCTGATCATCTTTTCATGTGTCTGGTGGCCACTTGAAAATCCTCTTTGGTCAAATGTCTATTCAGGTTGTTTGCTTGTTTTATGATTTGGTTTTTTGTCGTTAAGCTGTGGAAGTTTTTTAAAATATGTTTTGGCTATTAGATTCTTGTCAGATATTTGACTTCCAAAGATATTCTCCCAGACAGTAGTTATTTTCACTTTTTTGGTATAGTTTCTTGAACAAAAATTTTTAATTTTATTTATTTTGTCTTTTGCTCTTTGTGCTTTTGTTATATCAGTTCATCCATTGTTAAAATCTAGGCTTGACAGCATTGCCCCTGCATTTTCTACTAAGAAATTGTTTTCGTGTTTATGTCCTTAATTCGTTTTGAATTTATTTTTGTGTGTGGTGTGAAGGATGGGTCCTGTTTCATTTTTCTGCCTGAGGAAATCCAATTTTCCCAACATCATTTATTGAAGAAGTTCTTTCCCCATCAAATGGACTTAGCACCCTTGTCAAAAATCAGTTGACCATAGATGTGTGGGTTTATTTCTGGACTTTCAATTGTATTCCATTGGTCTATGTATCTATTGATGTACTAGTACCAGGCTGTTTTGATTACTGTATATTATGTATGTTTTAAAATCAAGAAGTGTGAGTCCTCCTAATTTGTTCTTCTCTTTCAACATTATTTTACCTATTTGGGGCCTCTTGTCATTCCATATAAAATTCAGAATTGGTTTTTCTATTTCTGTCAAAAAGGCTGTTGAAATTTTGACCAGGACTGCATTGAATCTATAGATCATTTTGGGTAGTATTGACATCTTGACATTATTAAGTCTGCCAATCCATGAACGTGGAACATCTTTCCATTTATTTAAGGCTTCTTTATTCTCTTTCAGCAGTGTTTTATAGTTTTCATTATATAAGTCCTTCAAGCCCCTGGTTAGATTTATTCTTAGGTATTTTATTCTCTTAAATGCTGTTGTAAATGGAATTGTTTCCCTAATTTCCGTTTCAGATTTCTCATTGCTGGTGTATAGAAACTCAGCTGATTTTTATTTGTTGACCTTGTACCCTGCAACTTTGCTAAATTCCTCTATTACCTCTAGAAGTTTTCTTATGGACTCTTTGGCAATTTATATATATAAGATCATGTCATCCGTGAGTAGAGGTAATTTCACTTTTTCTTTTGCAATCTGGATACTTTTATTTCTTTCTTTTGTCTTATGGCTCTGGCTAGGACTTCTAATACAATATAGAAGTCATGAAAATGGGCACTCTTGTCTTGTTCTCAATTTCAAGGGGAAAGATCTTAGTCTTTCTCCATTAAGTATAGTGTTGGCTGTTGGCTTTTCATATATAACTTGAATCATATTGAGGAATTTTCCTTCTATTCCAATCTTCTTTAGGGTTTTCATCATGAAAGTATGTTGGATTATATCAAATACTTTTTCTACATTCATAGAGATGATTTTAGAGATGATCATGTGGTTCTTTTCCTTTGTTCTGTTGATGTGGTGTATTACACTGATTTTCTAATGTTGAACTATCCCTACATTCCTGGAAAAAAGCCCACTTGGTCATGGTCTGACTCTTTTAATATGCCATTGGATTCTGTTTGCTAGCATTTTGTGGAGAATTTTTGCTTCTCTATTCATAAGAGATATTGGCCTGTAGTTTTATTTTCTTGTGCTGTCTTTGATTTTGGTATCAGGGCTATGTTGACTTCTTAGAATGAATTAGGGAGTATTCCTTCCTTCTCTATCTTTTAGAAGAGTTTAAACAATATTGGTGTCAATTCTTCTCTAAATGTTTTGTCGAATTCCCCAGTGAAGCCATCTGGTCCAGGACTTTCCTTTGTTAAGAGGTTTTTGATCACTGATTCGATCTCTTCACTTGTTGTGAGTCTGTTGTGACTTTCTAATTCCTCATGAGTCAGTTTGGGTAGGTTGTGTGGTTGTAAGAACTTGTCTATTTCATCTAGATTATCTAGTTTGTTGCCAGGTCATATTCTTTTATTCAAATAGCTATGTCTAGATAGCAGTCTCAGATTCCAACAATTACCTTACACCCCATCCAAAGCTCTTGATCCCTAGAATTCATATCACATGCTTGTTATTTGTTTTTACTGATAGTGAATGTAAAAAAAAAAAAAAAATCCAATTACATCTATCTTTTCCTGAGAGAAAAGGGATAATCGAGGTGAACCATTTCCCCACAGATGATGGATGGAGGAAAAGTGGAGGTGCCAGAATAGTACTTTCTCCACAGACTTGACACAAGTTGCATTTCCAAGGACAGCTTGTGGTGAAGCCTCTCACAGAGTTCAGATTCTAGCTTTTTACCTCTATTCCTTAGGATCACTAACTCTGGAAATAACTCTTTGGTATAATCAGCACTAGGGAATTCTTTTATTCTGTGACTCTTCTTTAGATCTTAAAACTGTTGCTGTGAAAACCAAATAGTGGTAACTATGATTTTGTACTGTTTTGGTGACTATCTCTGATAAAGCATTTGTTCATAAATTACCTCAGGAAAGCATCTCGGGGTATCAACACCTCGCTACCTCCTCAGTAACTTTCCATTTTGTTTAAAGGCAGATTGTAAGTTCTGTAACACTCCCACTGCTCACAGTAAGTCCTTATGTTTTTGTGAGGCACCCTCACAAGGAGTCTTCAGGAGAAATTCATTATAGCCCTCTTGGTAGCCTGAAAATTCAGATATGGACTAGAACTCTTAGAATTTCTTTTCATAAATCAAAGAAAAGTGTTCAAAGATGTACATGTAGATTCAATTTTTTTAAGAGTTTTGACTACTTCATAGCATCTCAGGGTAGGTATGCAAATTAAATGCTTAGAATTTCCTTGATATTTCACAGTTCATTGTTTACATCCTAACTGAATATTGAAAGTTTCTAATCCAGAATACTACATAAGATTTATGAGAAAATGGAAAAAAAAAAATCAGTATCATGACAAGGCAAAGTTCAACAGGAGCAGATTCAAGTTGACACATTTAAGGTCAAGTGCCCATCTATGCAAGCATTGCAGAAAGAAATTTGAAAGGATATAGGCCTATTGTTTCATATCAAATAAAAAAAGCCACATGATGCTACGGTAATATTTTGTTCAATTTCTATAGCCTTTCATGTGACTCACCAGAGAGGTATTATTAGATACTTTTGAAAATAATTATCTTATTTTAGAGTGAAAACAAAGATATATAAAATAGTTAAATATCAAAGTGTGATGATAAACAATTACGTGGTCAAATTAGTTCTAAGGTCAATATACTAGTTTATGCTGAGGAGATAAATATGGATAAAAGTTATAGAGGAATAAAGTATGAATGCATCCATATTAGACTCAACTCTTCGTTAGTCAACTACCACTTCAGGTTATCAGAGCCAGTATTGTTTACATCTTTTTAAAGAAAAAGTAGTTAGGAAACTGAACATAACCCAGAGAAGGATGAGTTCTTTAAGCCATGAAGAAACTAAAAAAGATTTTGTGGAGAGTGTCTGAGCTCATACTCTGAAAACTGTATGTGTGATTTGTTGTAAATACTTAAATACAGTATACTCCGAAAAATGTACATGCTGGCATCAGAACCCAAATTCTTCTTAAGAACTGACAGTTTTTAACCAATGGGTCAAGGAAATGATAATTCAGGATAATGTACTCTCTTTCATTTAGAACTCCATGTCTGCATTCCCTCTGTTGATGTGTCCTCTGTGTGTACACTGTCCCTCAATGACCTGCATCTTGTACTTCATGGTGATGGAAGAAGACATTTTAAGTACTCTTTGGAGTTAAGGATCACTTCCTGCTTAGACCCTGCTCATGCAGTAGACTTTCCATCATCCAGATACATGGGCACCGTGACATTTCCTTTGTGATACCATTAAACATGCCTTGACCACACGGCTCAGGTGTATTAATATTCAGGTGTATAGTACAAGTATAATTACTTAATGACTTTCTCTTCAGTGTCCGGTGAGCTCAAGGACTTGAACATTATTTAAAAGCTTGCAACGGGTCTTTGGTGTTTTCCCTACTATGAGATGGCCATAGGACTTGGGACGCTGAGAAGGGAATTAGTTTCCATGCTTTACCATAACATGGTATTTAGGAGCAGTATCTGGGCAGTGTGAAATCTAACAATTTCTTTTTAGCCTTAGAAAACCAGAAAGGAAATGCTGGGATCACATTAAGTCAGGGAAGTGTTCAGCAATATGGACCATTACCATTCAGGGTTTAGAACACTAGAATGAATTGTAGAGAGTAAAATGCTGTTTATTGCCAGAGATTTTCCAAGAATAATGGATAAATTATCTTTCCTGGCAGTTTTAGACTAGTGGATATCAACCTTCCCTCTGCCTTTACCAAAGTGCCTAAGAAATAAGAGATTGTAACATAAGTAGCAATATTCATAAAACTCCATGATTGTCAATATAAAACCAATACACACCCCTCCCACCCTCCAATGTGTGTCTGATTTGGTGCTATGGATATTATATACATTGAATAATTTGAAATAAAACCCTACGGAAGGCACCTGTAGAAGGCCATACACACACACACACACACTTTTGCCCCAGATAAAAATTGGTACTGGTTGATCAATTATTTTAAAAGATCTTATTATGCTCCATAATTTTATCAGAATTTACTTTGAGTGAGAGCTGGTGAAGGAAATAGGAGAGAATGAATGAAGATTCTGTGCCTCTTCCAGCCTCCTTGTCTTCAAAGAAGGCCAATCTTTACTTCCAATTTTTTTGTGTGTGTATATATGCATATGTATATATATTCCCACCCCACCCCACCCCCAGGGCTGAGAAGACATGGACTAGCTAGCAACACATTAGCCAGAGATATTTTAGGTGAAAGGCAAGATAAACTGGCCTTAATGTGGTTCCTAATTTTATTAATCTATAAACAGTATAAGGTCTTGTCTCAGGGATATCAATTCATGATGTGACATACTAGTCAGCAGTAGTTACTCAGATTTAATATTTTATAGGAAGATTAAGTGATATGGTAAACATTGACAGAGTTCAATTATGGATTGTCACCCATCTAAATTATCTGATCACAAAATGAACAAACCAAATAAAACACCCTTTAAACTCTTTTAAGGATTATTCCTAAATTGAGCTGTAAGACATATATTCTTATTTGCCAAAAATCACTATTGGAAGAATGTTTTATAGTATATGTTTTGAAATGAGCATAAAATTAATGAAACACTCTGACACAGATGATCACTTTCTGTAAACCCTTTCATGAACTGAATCACATATATGCATATTCACTATTTTACTCCATTTTGTTTATTACCAAAAGTACGAAAGTATGTAAAAATGACACTTTAATATTTTTAAATATATGCTTTCTAGAGGAACTTTCTTAGCAATTTTATTATGCTGCCACCAAGTGACACTTCTATGAAATTGTCTCCACATGTTTTGAAGAGCTTAAGCTTTGGCTGAGATTGCAGGTGGTAAGTATCTTCTAAACACTCTGGAAAACTCATAATTTTGGCATTTTCACTTAAAAAAAATTAATTGCCCTTATTAAAACAAAAAACAATATTCAGTGTTTGATGAAGCATTGGCACATAATTATAATAAGCAAATATTTTAAAGATAATATGATAATATTCATAGTTCTTTGTTGAAATGCTCACATGATACATATCAAAAACAAACCATAACTTATGCTCAACTTTAATTTTGACCACAAGTCTGTCTTGGGTACATTCTGGGACATAGCCCCAGGTTTATGGAGATCTTATGACTTAATCATGAAAGTGTTCCGTTCTGTTGTACATAGGGTTGCTATGATTTGGAACCAATTAGAGGTCACCTAACAACGGCTCATACAGAAGAAAAAAGGTATGGGCAGTTTTTCTAATGGGGAAAAAAGTTTGACATTTCCCCTTAATTTTGTAATTGGAGAGTAGCGGCAACCTTAGGAAACTGGCCCACCCCCATTAGATGAGAGCGCACTGAGGAAATCCTTCTAAATTGTTCTTTCCACTCATTCAGCCACTATCCATCTGTGCCTTTGGTCAGCAACAAATATCAACCCTCCAAGTGGCCTTCCCTGACCACCGTATCTAAAAAACACCCCCACCCAGCTCAGTTATTCCATATCTATAACATCTCAAAACCTATTATTCTGAATTTATCTTGTTCAATTAATTTGTACTCATTTACAATATGGATTTCCCCTATTAGAAGGTGAGCTCCCTGAATGTTTTGATTCATGACCATGTTCCTATCACCTAGAATAGTACTGAGTGTATAGTAGGTTCTTAGTAAATATTAATGAATGGATATTATTGTCAATTATTAGAATAGATTAGAATTTAACTGAGTCTCTTAGCCAATTGCCTGCCCTATTAGATGATATTTCTTACACAGGTAGAGACTATAGATGACTGTGGGAATCCTTCCAGCGTCCATTACTAGGAAAGGGATGCAAGAAGAAGGCATTGAGCTAGATGTTTAATTTATCTTACTTCATGTAAAACATTCCATCATCCTCTATCTTGCTTGTCCTCCTCTGATACCTCTGTTATTTTACTATATTTTTCCAACTTGAAAAATCACATTTCTAAAATTGGGATGAAGTTGTCAAGGTGTCATTTTGCTTGGATCCACAATCAACACTCATGGAAGCAGCAGTCAAGAAATCAAATGACACATTGCATTGGGCAAATCTGCTGCAAAGACCTCTTGTAAAGTGTTGAAAGCAAAGACGTCACTTTAAGGACTAAGGTACACACAGGCCATGGTGTTCTTAATCACCTCATATGCATGCAAAAGCTGAACAGTGAATAAGGAAGACCAAAGAAGAATTGATTACTTTGAATTATGGTGCTGCCAGAAGAACAAATCTGCCTTGAAAGAAGTACAGCCAGGATGCTCCTTAGACACAAGGATGGCAAGACTTCTTCTCATATACTTGGGATATGTTATCAGGAAGGACCAGTCCCTGGGGAAGGACATCATGCTTGGTGGAGTAGAGGGTCAGCGGGAAAGAGGAAGACCCTCAATGAGGGGGATTGGCACAGTGGTTTCAACAATGGGCACAAGCATGACAACAATTGTAAGGATGGCCCAGGACTGGGCAGTGTTTTGTTCTGTTGCACATAGGGTTGCTATGATTTAGAACCAACTTGAGGGCACCTAACAACAACAACAACAAAATTGGGATGCGTCTTTCAACTGTTGGCAAATTTCAAACACTGTTGGCCATGGGGTGGTTGTAGTGTTGCTCTCGTTGCCTGGACATGTGCAAACTTGACTGTTATTCTTGCTGGCATGAATGGATGACTTCGTTCCCTTGCGGTTTCAATCAACAAACCATTTAAGAACTGTTTGAAGAGAGGATTTTGATATTGTTGTCTGACAGCTTTTAATTGAATCTTCTAATAAGATTAAAGAACCACCAGCAACAAAATTAAAAATAAATGTCAGATGCTTGGGAAAAAATCACAGAGATGATAGTGGGCCACTTTCTTAAGAAGTACCACCTTACCAATGCTTTTTTGGCACAAAAGATGATACTGTACTGAAAAAACATGGACATCAAGAGCTCTGAGTTGAAACACAGTTAAGAAAGTTGGGCTCTGAACATGAAAAGTTTTAGGAATAGCATAACTAAAGCAAGGCTGGTAGGGTGCCTGCCCTGGGCACTGCTTGAAGAGGGGCGCTAATGAGCAGTTTCTGTTGGCCAGTGCAGTTTCCATCACTAAGCTGTGAGAGATCATTCAGCAATTTAAAACTAATTACCATAGGCTCTATTTTCCATAGATAGGCCTCTGCTTGTTTATTTTCATTTTTATAAGAGTAATATGTGATAAATGTATGTCAGACTAATTCTAAAATAATGTTTTGGATAAGTATAAAATAAAAGTTCACAGTAATAAAAAATCATTTGTCACCGTTTAATTGGTAATGTGTTTTCTTCTTGATCATATATACAGTAATGTTGCATCTGACAATTGGTGGCACAAAAACCAAACCCATTGCCGTCAAGTCCATTCCAACTCATAGTGGTGCTAGAGGACAGAGTATAACTGCCCCATAGGGTTTCCAAGGAGGGCCTGGTGGATTCAAACTGCCGACTCTTTGGTTAGCAGCTGTAGCTCTTAATCACTACACCTCCAGGGTTTCCAATGGCATCTTAGAGTAAGTGAAGTATGGTATTGAGTGTCTGCCAGGTACCAAGCACTGTGCTAGGCATTAGAAATACAAGAGTGCACAAAAGGAATGTAGTCTCTGCCATCATAAAGCTAATCTAGCCTCACTAGCTACGATATCCTCCCGCTTCTCCTAGGCCAGAGGTAAGTGAAGTGACAATATAAGCTATTCTTTGAACTTGTCAAAACAGACATAATAAATAATATTGGCAGAGGTAGGAAGTTTATTGATCACTTTCTATTGGCTCTACCTTAGAAGAACAGTTTTTAATGCAATAACTGAAAAGTTGTTATATATTTAGCTCCTGAGTAGCAGAAACAGTTAAGCACTTGACTACTAAACAAAAGGTTGGCGATTTGAACCCACCCAGAGATGCCTTGGAAGACAGGCCTTTCAGATCTCCTTCTGAAAGGTCAAAACCTTGAAAACCCTGTGGAGCAGTTCTGCTCAGCACACATGGGGTCACTATGGACAGGAATTTACTCAGCAGCAACTAATAATAACAACACTATGGATATCATAAATAGTTGTAACAAGAAAACAACATCAAAGCTGTATTGTTTGTTATTTCTTCCTTTAGATTTATTGCAGGTGATATCCTTGATTGTTTTATCTTTAAATAGCTTCTTGTCTTGATTTTATAGTTAAGTACAATAATGTATTTAGTCTTTTCCTTAGTTATCTGAACCCTCTTTTAAAAATATGTAACACTTCTTTTGGCATCGGGACTTATGAAATTATCTCTCCAAGATTCTAACTAATGGATTTCCAATTAAGCTTGTCATTTTAACTTTTTTTCTGTTTTTTTTTTTTTTTTTTTTAGTTTTAAATTGTCTGATAAAGTTGGAATTGCAGTTAGACTTTAAGGCAAAATAAAATTCCATCTAAAAGAAATGTTCCCATTCTTAGATAAAAGAAATTTTTCATTTTAATCGCTAAAAAATTTAGCATAATCTGATTTTATTGGGAATATTGAGATAGAGAACAATTAAATTACATCATGGCTTGATCAAGCACAGTATCACCTACTGTGTTCAAAGAAGATAAAGAATAAACTTCTCTCTCGGCAAGGTGTCCAAAGCTGTCTACCAAGTGACCTCACAATATGTTTCCTTTATCATTTTCTGTATGTAGAATTTCTTAAACGCTCTGGTCTCTGTATGCACAGCACCCAACACAGTACCTAGAGCATGAAAGTCCTCAAACTAATGTTTATTCAGTCAATGGAAATCTTTAGAGGGCTAATAAGTCTTGCTTTAGACTAGCCAGGCTACTGCATAGGTTTGAATATTGGCTGTCACTTGACCATAACTTAGTTACTTCACCTCCACAACCATAGATTTCTCATCCGTCAAATGGGAGTGAATGATTATACCTACCTCAAGATGTTTTTGTTAAAGATTAAACTAGATAAGGCATGTAAAGGGCTTAACTGTAATGCTTAACATAAGTGCTGGGCAAATGCTATCTACTATCGTTATTATAGGGAGCCCTGGTGGCGCAGGGGTTAAGCGCTCGGCTGCTAACCAAAAGATCAGTGGTTTGAACCCACCAGCCACCCCACAGGAGAAAGATATGGAAGTCTGCATTTTTAAAGATTACAGCCTTAGATACGCTATGGGGCAGTTCTACTCTGTCCTATAGAGTTGCTATGACTTGGAATCTACTTGATGGCAACAGGTTTATGAGTTAGCATAATGCTTATCACTATTATTACTTAAGAAACTATGTAGAAAATAATTATTAAAATCCATGCAAAATTATTGAACAATATCATTAATATCACACAAGTAAAATTTTACTGAAGATCATTAAAAAATGGCTGCAGTAGTATATTGACAGGGAACTGCCAGAAATTCAAGCTGGATTCGGAAAAGGGCATGGAACCAGGGATACCATTGCTGATGTCAGATGGATCTTGGCTGAAAGCAGAGAATACCAGAAATATGTTCACCTGTGCTTTATTGACTATGCAGAGGCATTCAACCATGCGGGCCCTAACAAATTATGCATAACATCATGAAGAATGGGAATTCCAGAACACTTAATTGTGCTCATGAGGAACCTGTACATTCAAGAGGTAGTCTTTTGAACAGAACAAGGGGATAGTGTGTGGTCTAAAGTCAAGAAAGGTGTGTATCAGGGTTGTATCTTTTCACCACACTTATTCGATCTGTATGCTGAACAAATAATTCGAGAAGCTGAACTATGTGAAGAAGAACGAGGCGTGAGGAGTGGAGAAAGACTCATTAATAACCTGTGTTATTCAGATGACACAACCTTGCTTGCTGAAAGTGAAGAGGACTTGAAGCACTTACTGATGAAGATCAAAGACCATAGCCTTCAGTATGGATTACACTTCAACATAAAGAAAACAAAGATCCTGACAACTGGACCAATAAGCAACATCATGATAAACGGAGAAAAGATTGAAGTTGTCCAGGGTTTCATTTTATTTGGATCCACAAGCAACACTCGTGTAAGCAGCAGTCAAGAAATCAAAAGACATGTTGTATTGGGCAAACCTGCTGCAAAAGACCTCTTTAAAGTGCTAAAAAGCAAAGATGTAGCCTTAAAGACTAAAGTGTGCCTGACCCAGGCCGTAATGTTTTCTGTCACTTCATATGCATGCGGAAGCTGGACGATGAATAAGGAAGACTGAAGAAGAATTGAGGCCTTTGCATTGTGGTGTTGGTGAAGAATATTGAATATACCATTGACTGCCAGAAGAATGAACAAATCTACCTTGGAAGAAGTACAGCCAGAATGCTCCTTAGGAGCAAGAATGGCAAAATTCCATCTCACATACTTGGGATATGTTATGAGGAAGGACCAGGCCCTGGATAAGGACATTATGCTTGGTAAAGTGGAGGGTCAGCGAAAAAGAGGAAGACCATCAATGAGATGGATTGTTACAGTGGCTGCAACAATGGGCTCAAGCATTGCAACAATTGTGAGGATGGCACAGAACAGGGCAGTGTTTTGTTCTGTTGTACATAGGTTTGCTATGAATTGGAACTGACTTGATGGCACTTAACAAAAACAACAACTGAATGCAATTTATGTGTTGAGCACTGTTCAGGATGCTGAAGTGTGGGTTCCAGTGTACACAGATAGATGATAAAGAAGCAAATAATAAATGGGATATTTTTATGTATTTATAAATGCTATGAAGAAAATAAAATAGGAGACTGTCACAGAGAGCTGCTAGGAGATGTAAGGTGGAGGTTTTTGCAATACTAGATGCTGTGCTCAGCAAAGGTCTTTTGGAGAAGTGACATGTTACTAAGATTGAAATAATTGACAGAAATCAGACGTACAAAGATTTCAGGGAAGGGAGTTTCAGACAGAGGAAACAGAAAGAGCAAAGGCTCTGATGTAGGACAAATTTGACTTGTTCAGGATTAGAAAGAAACCCACTGAAGCAGTAAAGAAGTAAGACAACTATAAGATAAGGTCAGAGAAGACAGTAGGTGTGCACACCTACAGAGGGCATAGCAGGCCAGAGTAGAGAGTTTGAAATTTATTCAGAGTGCAGTGGGAAGCCATTAGAAGGTTTTACTCAGTAGTTTAAATGACAAGCCACACCCAACAGTGGCAGAAGAAACAAGAGGGAGCAGAAGGCTTAATAGTGTTAAGATGGCAATACTCCCTAAAGTGATGTACAAATTCAGTGCAGTCCTTACCAAAATCCCAGCTACCTTTTTTGAAGAAATTGAACATTTGATTATAAAATTCATATGGAAATATAAAAGGTCCATAATAGCCAAAACAATCTTGAAAAAGAACAAAGTTAGTGAAGTCACATTTCCTGACGTCAGAACATCACTAAAAAGCTACAGTAATCAAGACTATGCGGTGCTGGCAGTGCAAAAGACACGTAGATCAAAGTAAATTAACAGAGTTCAGAAATAAACCTTTGCATTAATGGCCAATTACTTTTCAAAAAGGATGCCAAAATAATTCAATGGAGAAAGAATAATCCTTTCAAGAAATGGTATTGGGACAACTGGATAACCACATGTAAAAGAATGAAGTTAGACCCCTACCTCACACCATGTACAAAAATTCATTAAAAATGGACTATAGACTTAAATGTAAAAGCTAAACTGTTAAGTTTTTAGAAGAATACATAGGAGTAAGTCTTCATGATTTTGGATTAGGCAATAGTTTCTTAGATAAGACATCAAAAGCACAAATGATAAAATAAAAAATATGTAAGTTAGACTTCATCAAAATTAAAAAAAAAGTTATGCTTCAAAGGACACTATCAAGAAAGTCAAAAGACAACCCACAGAATAGAAATTATTGACAAATCATATATGATTAGGGACTTATATTTAGAATATATAAAGAACTCTTTCAATGCAAAACTAAAAAAGAAAATCCTAATTAAAAAATGAACAGTGGATCTGAATAGATATTTCTCCAAAGAAGATATATAGTCAATAAGTATATGACAAGATAAAAAAAAAAGACAAGATACTCAGCATTATTAATTATTAAGGAAATGCAATTCAAAAACACATTGAGATACCACTTCATACCCACGCCGAAAACAAAAAACTTGTTGCTGTCAAGTCGATTCTCACTCATTGCAACCCTATAGGACGCAATAGAACTGCCACACATGGTTTCCAAGGAGCAGCTGATGGAGCTGAATTGCCCACCTTTTGGTTAGTAGCCTAAGCTCTTAACCACTGCACCACCAGAGCTCCTCATACCCATTACAATGACTGCAGTCAAAAACACAGAAATAATAAGTGTTGAGGATGTGGAGAATTGAGAATCCTCCTGAATTGCTGGTGGGGCTATAAAACAGTCGAGCCATTTTGTAAAACAGTTTGGCATTTTCTCAAAATGTTAAACATAGATTTACCATGTTGTTGTTAGGTACTGTCAAGTAGGTTCTGACTGATAGCAACCCTGTGAACAATAAAATGAAACTCTACCTGGTCCTGTGCCATCCTCGCAATCATTGTTATGCTTGAGCCCATTGTTGCAGCCACCATGTCAATCTGTCTCATTGAGAATCTTCTTTTTGCTGACCTTCTACTTTACCAAACATGATGTCCCTCTCCAGGGACTGGTCCATCCTGATAACATGTCCAACTACTTGAGATAAAGTCTTTCCATCCTTGCTTCTAAGAAGCATTCTGGCTCTACTTTCTCCAAGACAGATTTGTTCATTCTTCTGGCAGTCCATACTCTTCATCAGCACCGTAATTCAAAGGCATCAATTCTTCTTTGGTCTTCCTTATTCATTGTCCAGCTTTCACAAGCATACGACGCAATTTAAAATACAAAGGCTTGGGTCACGCACACCTTAGTCCTTAAAGTGACATCTTGCTTTTTAACACTTTAAAAAGGTATTTTGCAGCAGATATGCCCAATGCAATATGTCCTTTGATTTCTTGACTACTACTCCCATGGGAGTTGATTGTGTATCCAAGTAAAATGAAATCCTTTTTAACACTTTAAAAAGGTATTTTGCAGCAGATATGCCCAATGCAATATGTCCTTTGATTTCTTGACTACTACTCCCATGGGAGTTGATTGTGTATCCAAGTAAAATGAAATATTTTCTCCATTTATCATGGTATAGCTTATTGGTCCAGTTGTGAGGATTTTTGTTTTCTTTATGCTGAGGTGCAATCTGTACTGAAGGCTGTAGTCTTTGATTTTCCTGTTTAAGTGCTTCAAGCTCTCTTTGCTTTGAGCCGGCAAGGTTGTGTCATCTGCATATGGCAGGTTGTTAATGTGTCTTCCTTCAATCCTAATGCCCCATTCTTTTTCAGATGGTCCAAATTCTTGGATTTTTTGCTCAGCACACAGATTGAATAAGTATGGTGAAAGAATAAAACCTTGACCTACATCTTTCCTGACTTTAAACCAATCAACATTCCCTTGTCCGATTTGGATAACCGCCACTCGGTCTATGTACAAGTTCCTCATGAGAACAATTAAGTGTTCTAGAATTCTAATTCTTTCTAATGTTATCTGTAATTTGTTATGATCCACACATTGGAATACCTTTGCATAGTCAATAAAACACAGGTAAACATGTTTCTGGTATTCTCTGCTTTCAGCCAAGATCCATCTGACATCAGCAATGGTATCCCTTGTTCTTCCTTCTCTTCTGAATCCTGTTTGAATGTTGTCAATGTACAGTTGCAACTGCTTTTGAATGATCTTCAGCAAAATTTCACTTGTGTATGATATTAATGATACTGTTTGATAATTTCTGTGTTCTGTTGGATCACCTTTTCTTTGGAATGGGCACAAATATGAATCTCTTCCAGTCAGTTGGCCAAGCAGCTGTCCTCCAACTTTCCTGGCATAGATGAGTAAGCTTCTCCAGCATTTTATACGTTTTGATGAAACGTCTCAATTAGTATTCTGTCATTTCCAAGAGCCTTATTTTTCACCAGTGCCTTCAGTACAGCTTGGACTGCTTCCTTTAGTACCATCGGTTCCTGATCATGTGCTCCCCGTGGTTGAACTTTGTCCAATTCTTTTTGGTACGGTAAATATATATTCCTTCCATCTTCTTTTGATGTTTCCTGCATCATTCAATATTTTCCCTATAGAATCTTTTTCACTATTGCAAGTTGAGGCTTGAATTTTTTTTTTCCAGTTCTTTCAGTTTGAGAAATGCTAAGCGAGTTCTTCCCTTTTGGTTTTCTAACTACAGGTCTTTGTACATTGCATTATCATACTTTATTTTGTCTTCTTGAGCTGCCCTTTAGAATCTTGTTTGGCTTTTTTACTTCATTGTCTCTTCCATTCGCTTAGGTACGTTCAAGAGCAAATTTCAGAGTCTCTTCTGACATCCACTTTGGTCTTTCTTTCTTTCCTGTCTTTTTAATGACCTCTTATTTTGCATATATGATGTCTTTGATGTCATTCCATGATTCATCTGGTTTTTGGTCATTCATGTTCAGTGTGTCCAATCTATTCCTGAGATGGTCTCTAAATTCAGGTGAGATATACTCAAGGTCGTATTTGGCTCTTTGGACTTGATTTAGTTTTCACTAGCTTCAACTCGAGTTTCCATATGAGCAATCGAAGGTCTGATTCACACTTGACCCCTGGCCTTGTTCTGTAATAATATTGAGGTCCTCCATAGTCTCCACAGACATAGTTGATTTGATTCCTGTGTATTCCATCAGGCAAGGTCCATGTGTACTGTTGCGGTTTATGTTGTTGAAAAATGGTATTTACAGTGAAGAAGTCATTGGTCTTGCAAAATCCTATCATGCAATTTCTGATGTCATTTCTATCACCAAGGCCATATTTTCCAATTATTGATACTTCTTTTTATTTTCCAACTTTCACAGTCCAATCACCAGTATTTATTAATACATCTTGATTGCTTGTTTGATCAATTGCAGACTGCAAAAGCTGATAAAAATCTTCAATTTCTTCATCTTTGGCCTTAGTGGGTAGTATATAAATTTGAATAATATTCATATTACATTAACTGGTCTTCCTTGTACACATGTGAATATTATCCTATCATTGAAAGCATTGTACTTTAGGATACATTTTGAAATGTTATTTTCAACAACGAATGTGATGCTATTCCTCTTCAATTTGTCATTTTCAGCATAGTAGACCATATGATTGTCTGATTCAAAATGGCCAATACCAGTCCATTTCAGCTCAATAATGCCTAGGATATCGATCTTTATGTGTTGCATTTCATTATTGACAACTTACAATTTTCCTAGATTCATATTACTTACATTCCACATTCTGATTACTAATGGATGTTTGCAGTTGTTTCTTCCCATTTCGAGTCATGCCACATCAGCAAATGAAGGTCCTGAAAGCTTGACTCCATCCAAGTCATTAAGGTTGACCTTACTTTGAGAGAGCAGCTCTTCCCTAGTCGTGTTTTGAGTACCTTCCAGCCTGAGGGGATCAGCTTCTGAAACTATATCAGGCAGTGTTCTGAAGCTATTCATAAGGTTTTTACTGGCCTTTTTTTTTTTTTCAAAATAGATGTACAGGTCCTTTTTCCTCATCTGTCTTAGTCTGGAAGCTCCGCTGAAACCTGCCTACCATGGCGACCCTGCTGGTATTTGAAATACCAGTGGCATAGCTCCCAGCACCACAGCAAAACTCAAGCCACCACAGTATGACAAACTGACAAAGATTTATCATACCCAAACCCACTACCGCCGAGCCAGTCTAACTCATAGTGACCCTATAGGACAGAGTAGAACTGCCCCATAGAGTTTCCAAGGAGCGCCTGGTGGATTTGAACTGCTGACCTTTTGATTAACAGCCATAGTTCTTAACCACTACACCACCAGGATTTCTGAAGACTTACCATATGACTCAATAATCCTACTCCCAGGTATATAACCAAGAGAAATGAAAATATATGACCATACAAAAAACAGAATCACAAATATTCATAGCAGTATTACTCATAATAGCCAAAAAGTGGGAAAAAACTCCAATGCCCAGTAACTGATAAAGGTATCAACAGAATTTGATATTGCCATATAATGGAAAAATAGCCAGCCATAAAAAGGAACGAAGTATTGATACAGGCTACAACATGTGTAAAACTTGAAACATTATGCTAAGTGAAAGAAGCCAGACACAAAAGGCCCCATATTGTTTGATTCCATTTATATAAAGTGTCCAGAATACTGAAATCCATAGAGACAAAAAATATAGTAGTAGTTGTCAGGAATTTAGGGGTTTGCAGACATGGGGAGTGATTGCTAATGGATGCAAAGCTTCTTTTTGGCGTGATGAAAATGTTTTGAAATTATGTAGTGGTGATGTTTCCACTCGCTGCAGAGCTCTGTGAATTTGCTAAAAGCCACTGAATTGTACACTTCAAAGTGGTGAATTTTATGATCTGTGTATTATATCTCAATAAAGCTGTTACTTAAAAAAGGAGAGCATATTTGAAAGGTATATTCCAGAAAAGTCCAAATTTGGTAGTGATATGTGAGAATTTATGGTTTTGGGAATGTAGGAATTTAAGCTGTGTTTTTTTTTTTTTATCTGTGTAACTTTAATATCTAGAATCATGTTCTAGACAAAATATTGTATAATAAATGCTTGAGGAATTATTACATGAACAGATGTTTGAAAAAAATGAGGAATGCATTTAATAAATTTGATGATGATACCATAAATTAAGGTAGAAAATGTAACAGGTAAAGCAAGTTTAGAGGGAACAAAGTTTGAGATATGTTAGATTATTGGTACCAATGGACATATAGGTGGATATGACCCATAGACTTTTTTTTTATAATTTTTATTGTGCTTTAAGTGAAAGTTTACAAACCAAGTCAGTCTCTCACACAAAAACTTATATACACCTTGCTAAAAAACATACTACCAATTACTCTCCCCCTAATGATACAGCCTGCTCCCTCCCTCCACTCTCTCTTTTTGTGTCCATTTCGCCAGCTTCTAACCCCCTCTGCTTTCTCATCTACCCTCCAGGTAGGAGATACCAACATAGTCTCAAGTGTCCACCTGATCCAAGAAGCTCACTCCTCACCAGCATCCCTCTCCAAACCACTGTCTGGTCCAATCCATGTCTGAAGAGTTGGCTTCGGGAATGGTTCCTGTTTGGGGCCAACAGAAGGTCTGGGTTCCGTGACGACTGGGGTCCTTCTAGTCTCAGTCAGACCATTAAGTCTGGTCTTTTTATCAGAATTTGGGGTCTGCATCCCACTGCTCTCTCCTGCTTCCTCAGGGGTTCTCTGTTGTGTTTCCTGTCAGGGCAGTCATCAGTTATAGCCAGGTACCATCTAGTTCTTCTGGTCTCAGGCTGGTGTAGTCTCTGGTTCATGTGGCCCTTTCTGTCTCCTGGGCTTGTAATTACATTGTGTCCTTGGTGTTCTTCATCCTCGTTTGATCCAGATGGGTTGAGACCAACTGATGCATCTTAGATGGCCTCTTGCTAGCGTTTAGGACCCCAGACACCACTCTTCAAAGTGGGATGCAGAATGTTTTCTTAATAGATTTTATTATGCCAATTGACTTAGATGTCCCCTGAGAGCGTGGTCCCCAAACCCCTGCCCCTGTTACGCTGGCCTTCAAAGCATTCAGTTTATTCAGGAAACTGGTTTGCTTTTGGTTTAGTCCCATTGTGCTGACCTCCCCTGTATTGTGTGTTGTCTTTCCCTTCACCTAAAGTAGTTCTTATCTACTATCTAATTAGTGAATAACCTTCTCCCACCCTCCCTCCCTCCACTCTCTCATAACCACAAAAGAGTGTTTTCTTCTCAGTTTAAACTATTTCTCAAGTTCTTATAATAGTGGTCTTTTAGAATTTTGTCATTTTGCAACTGACTAATTTCACTCAGCATAATGCCTTCCAGATTCCTCCATGTTATGAAATGTTTCACAGGTTCATCACTGTTCTTTATCGATGGGTAGTATTCCATTGTGTGAACATACTGTAATTTATTTATCCATTCATCCATTGATGGGCACCTTGTTTGCTTCCATCTTTTTGCTATTGTAAACTGTGCTGCAAATAAACATGGGTATACATACATCTCTTCGTGTAAAGACTCTTATTTCTCTAGGATATTTTCCGAGGAGTGAGATTCCTGGGTCACATGGTATTTCTATTTCTAGCTTTTTAAGGCAGTGCCAAATCGATTTCCAAAGTGGTTGTACCATTTTACATTCCCACCAGCAGTGTAGAAGTGTTCCAATCTCTCTACAACCTCTCCAACATTTATTATTTTGTGTCTTTTGGATTAATGCCAGCCTTGTTGGAGTGAGATGAAATCTCACTGTGCTTTTGATTTGCATTTCTCTAATAGCTAATGATCAGGAGCATTTCCTCATGTATCTGTTAGCCACCTGAATGTCTTCTTTAGTGAAGTGTCTATTCATACCTTTTGCCCATTTTTTAATTGGGTTATTTGTCTTTTTGTAGTTGAGTTTTTGCAGGATCATGTAGATTTTAGAGATCAAGCACTGATAGGAAATGACATAGCTAAAAACTTTTTCCCAGTCTGTAGGTAGTCTTTTTTACTCTTTTGGTGAAGTCTTTGGATGAGCATAGGTGTTTGATTTTTAGGAGCTCCCAGTTATCTAGTTTTTCTTCTGCATTCTTAATAGTGTTTTGTATATTGTTTATGCCATGTATTAGAGCTCCTAACGTTGTCCCTATTTTTTCTTCCATGATCTTTATCATTTTAGATTATATATTTAGGTCTTTGATCCATTTTGAGTTCGTTTTTTGTGCATGGAGTGAGGTATGGGTCTTCTTTCATTTTTTTGCAGGTGGATATCCAGTTATGCCAGCACCATTTGTTAAAAAGACTGTACTTTCCCGTTTAACTGTTTTGGGGCCTTTGTCAAACATCGACTGCTTGTATGTGGATGGATTTATGTCTGGATTCTGAATTTTATTCCATTGGTCTATGTATCTGTTGTTGTACAAATACCAGGCTGTTTTGACTACTGTGGCAGTATAATAGGTTCTAAAATCAGGTAAAGTAAGGCCTCCCACTTGTTCTTCATTTTTAATAATGTCTTACTTATCCGGGCCTCTTTCCCTTGCATATGAAGTTGGTGATTTGTTTCTGCATCTCATTAAAGAATGTCATTGGGATTTGGATTGGAATTGCATTAAATGTATAGATCACTTTTGGTAGAATAGACATTTTTATAACGTTAAGTCTTCCTATCCATGAGCAAGGTATGTTTCTCCACTTACGTAAGTCTCTTTTGGTGACCTGCAGAAGTGTATTGTATTTTTCTTTGTGTTAAGTGTTTTACCTCTCTGGTAAGATTTATTCCTCAGTATTTTATCTTCTTGGGGGCTACTGCAAAATGGCATTGATTTGGTGATTTCCTCTTCGATGTTTTTTTTGTTGGTGTAGAGGAATCCAACTGATTTTTGTATGTTTATCTTGTATTCCGATACTCTGCTGAACTCTTCTATTAGTTTCAGTAGTTTTCTTGAGGATTTCTTAGGATTTTCTGTGTATAAGATCATGTCATCTGCAAACAGAGATATTTTTACTTCTTCCTTGCCAATCTGTATGCCCTTTATTTCTTTATCTAACCTAACTGCTCTGGCTAGGACTTCCAGCACAATATTGAATAAGAGTGGTGATAAAGGGCATCCTTGTCTGGTTCCCGATCTCAGTGGGAATGCTTTCAGGCTCTCTCCATTCAGGGTGATGTTGGCTGTTGGCTTTGTATAAATGCCCTTCATTATGTTGAGGAGTTTTCCTTCTATTCCTATTTTGCTGAGAGTTTTTATCATGAATGAGTGTTGAACTTTGTCAAATGCCTTTTCTGCATCAATTGATAAAATCATGTGATTCTTGTCTTTTGTTTTATTTATGTGGTGGATTACATTAATTGTTTTTCTAATGTTGAACCATCCCTGCATACCTGGTATGAATCCCACTTGGTCACGGTGAATTATTTTTTTGATATATTGTTGAATTCTATTGGTTAGAATTTTGTTGAGGATTTTTGCATCTAAGTTCATGAGGGATATAGGTCTATAATTTTTTTTTTTTTTTTTTTTGTGGTGTCTTTACCTGGTTTTGGTATCAGGGATATGGTGACTTCATAGAATGAGTTTGGTAGTATTACATTCTTTTCTATGCTCTGAAATACCTTCAGTAGTAGTGGTGTTAACTCTTCTCTGAAAGTTTGGTAGAACTCTGCAGTGAAGCCGTCCGGACCAGGGCTTTTTGCAGGGGAGCTTTTTGATTACCTTTTCAATCTCTTCTTTTGCTATGGGTCTACTTAGTTGTTCTACCTCTCTTTGTGTTAGTTTAGGTAGGTAGTGTGTTTCTAAGAATTCATCCATTTTTTTCTAGGTTTTCAAATTTGTTAGAGTACAGTTTTCATGGTAATCTGATATGATTCTTTTAATTTCAGTTGGGTCTGTTGTAATACCACCCACCTCATTTCTTATTTGGGTTATTTGCTTCCTCTCCTGTTTTTTGTCTGTTGGTATGGCCAGTGGTTTGTCAATTTTGTTGATTTTTTTCAAAGAACCAGCCTTTGGTCTCGTTAATTCTTTCAATTGTTTTTCTGTTTTCTATTTCATTTAGTTCTGCTCTAATTTTTATTTTTTTTCTTCTGGTGCTTGTGGGTTTCCTTTGTTGCTCTCTTTCTATTTGTTCAAGTTGTAGGGATATTTCTTTGATTTTGGCCCTTTCTTCTTTTTGGTTGTGTGCATTTAATGATATAAATTGGCCTTTGAGCACCGCTTTTGCTATGCCCCAAAGGTTCTGATAGGAAGTGTTTTCATTCTCATTGGATTCTCTGAATTTCTTTATTCCATCCTTAATGTCTCCTATAATCCAGTCTTTTTTGAGGAGGGTATTGTTCAGTTTCCAAGTGTTTGATTTCTTTTCGTGTTATTGATTTCCACTTTTGTGGCCTTATGGTCAATGAAGATGCTTTGTAATATTTCAGTGTTTTGGATTCTGCTAAGGCTTGCTTTATGATCTAATATGTGGTCTATGCTAGAGAATGTTCCATGTGCACTAGAAAAGAAAGTGTCTTTGGCTGCTGTTGGGTGGAGTGTTCTGTATATGTCTATGAGATCAAGTTGGTTGATTGTTGCATTTAGATCTTCCGTGTCTTTATTGAGCTTCTTTCTGGATGTCCTGTCCTTCACTGAAAGTGGTGTGTTGAAGTCTCCTACTATTATTGTGGAGCTGTCTATCTCACTTTTCAATGCTGATAGAGTTTGTTTTATGTATTTTGCAGCCCTGTCATTGGGTGCATAAATATTTAATACGGTTATATCTTCTTGGTGTATTGTCCCTTTAATCATTATATAGTGTCCTTCCTTATCCTTTCCAATGTATTTAACTTTAAAGTTTATTTTGTCAGAAATTAGTATTGCCACTCCTGCTCTTTTTCGATTGTTGTTTGCTTGATGTATTTTTTTCTATCCTTTGAGTTTTAGTTTGTTTGTGTCTCTAAGTCTAAGGTGTGTCTCTTTTAGGCAGTATATAGATGGATCTTGTTTTTTAATCCATTCTGCCATTCTCTGTCTCTTTATTGGTGCATTTAGACCATTTACATTCAGGGTAATTATGGATAGGTATGAATTTAGTGCTATCATTTTGATGTCTTTTTGTGTGTGTTGTTGATAGTTTCTTTTTCCCACTTAATTTTATGTGCTGAGTAGATTATTTTTATATATTGTGCTTTCCTCATATTTGTTGTTGTTGATTTTGTTTCTGCTGAGTCTCTATTTTTTTTCTAGTACTTTATTTTGATGAGTAAGGTAATTTATTTCCTTTGTGATTACCTTATTATTTACCCCAATTTTTCTAAATTTAAACCTAACTTTTATTTCTTTGTATCGCCATATCTTCCTCTCCATATGGAAGGTGTATGATTACATTTCTTAGTCCCTCTTTATTATTTTAATGTTGTCTACTTTTACGTAATAGCATCGCTGTTACCCTGTTTGAGCTTTTTTTTTTTTTTTTCTTTTAAAAAATCTTGCTTTTTTTTTTTGGATTTCCCTGTCCGGGTTGACTTCTGTTTGCCCTGCCCTGTGTTCTAGTCTTGGGTTGATACCTGATATTATTGATTTTCTAACCAAAGAACTCCCTTTAGTATTTCTTGAAGTTTTGGTTTGGTTTTTACAAATTCCCTCAACTTGTGTTTATCTGGAAATGTCTTAATTTCACCTTCATATTTAAGAGACAGTTTTGATGGATATATGATTCTTGGCAGGCAATTTTTTTCCTTCAATTTTTTAAATATGTCATCCCATTCCCTTCTTGCCTCCATGGTTTCTGCCAAGTAGTCCGAGCTTACTCTTACCAGCTGTCCTTCATAGGTGACTTTTCATTTATCCATTGCTGCTCTTATAATACTTTATCTTTGGTTTTGGCAAATTTGGTTATAATATGCCTTGGTGACTTTCTTTTAAGATCCATGTTATGTTGAGTTCGATGAGCATCTTCGATAGATATCTTCTCATCTTTTTTGATATCAGGGAAGCTTTCTGCCAACAAATCTTTAACAATTCTCTCTCTATTTTCTGTTATCCTTCCCTGTTCTGGTACTCCAATCACTCATAGGTTATCTCTCTTGATAGAATCCCACACGATTCTTAAGATTTCTTCATTTTTTTTTAATTCCTTTATCTTATTTTTCTTTCAGTATATTAGTGCCAAGTGATTTATCTTTGAGTTCAGAAATTCTGGCTTCTATTTGCTCAATTCTGCTCCTCTAACTTTCTATTGAGTTGTCTACTTCCGTAATTTTATTGTTTATCTTCTGAATTTCTGATTGCTGTCTGTGTATGGATTTTTCCAGGTTATTAAACTTTTCATTATGTTCCTGAATAATCTTTCTAATTTCTTCAGTTGCTTTATCTGTGTGTTCCTTGGCTTGTTCTGTGTATTCCCTCATTTCCTTACTGATATCTTGAAGGGTTCTGTATATTAAACTTCCGTATTCTGCATCTGGTAATTCCAGGAATGCACTTTCACCTAGGAGGTCACTGGGTTCTTTGTTTTCAGAGTTTGTTGTGGTGATCATGGTGTGTTTCTTTATGTGACTTGATATTGACTGTTGTCTGAGAGCCATCTGTAAGTTATTGCATTAGTTTATGCTTGCTTACTGTGTCTTAGCTTCTTGTGTTGTTTTGTTTTGATACACCCAAATGGGTTGTTTGAGTGAGCTAGCTTGATTATGTTTGCCTTTACAGCTCTGACGTCCTGTCCCCAGATTGTTAGAGCTGTTTTCAGGTATATCATTTTAGGAGTCAATTCAGTTTTCTTGTATGAATTCAGCTCAGGTTACCAGGCAGCTGATCATCAAGTGTTTGGTACAGGCTCTGTCCTACAGTCTTAGAAGGGCAGGGGTGATTGGCATACATACCAGTATCTGATTGCAGTAGGGGGTCACGCTCTGAACAAGGCAGGGGGCTGAGAACTCACCCCCAAGTGTCTCTGAAGAAAGCGCGTCCCTGTTCCCTAGAGTGTACATGTGGGTGGGTTCTGCAGATGGACTGTGGGCACCCAAAGTTTTTGGTTGTAAGGACTGGGAGGTACGAGTTATCCTTGGACCCCTGTCGTGGGTGGCTGGGTGACCTGAGTGGAGCTACCAGTCCTTAGGTCCCTGATGTGGGTAGGTGAGGACCTTATTTAATAGGCAAAGCAATGTCAAACATCAAACACCCACCCCTCCACCACACAGCTGAAGCAGTGGGAGTCTGCCAACAATGGCCTATTCTCCTGAAATAGGCCCACATAGGTCCATGAAGAGGGGAAAGGTGCTCAAAGTCCATGGACGGTTTATGCCTGGACAGGAGCTACTTCTGTCCTGAGCTCGCCCAGTTAGTGGAACTATCAAATTATCTTTTCCCCCAATTGCAAATTTTTTCCTTCCCCAAGGCCAGGAGGATGGCTCTAGGTGCTCAACAGTGCCTATTTCAGGCCCAGGGAATTCAGCCACTGAAGTTGGCTTTGGGGCAGTGGGGGGGTGGGGGGGAGCGCAGTGAAATATACGCAAGTACTTAGATTTTGCCGAGAGCACCGTTCTTCTCTGGTTCCGGAGGTGTGAGTAGGCTGTGTGGCTGGCTCTTTGTTCCTGAGGAAACTGTGGCCAAAGGCTGGTACCAGCTGACTGCCGGCCCTCCAGGAATGGTGCCTGAGGGCTCCCCGTGTTTCAGGCCTGGTAACTCCTCTCCACTTCTGAATGGTTTCTTCCTCCCCCTGCCCCTCTGTTAGTTTTCTAAGCTTGCCTTTGAAGCTCAGTGGTACCATCTTGTCACAAATATACTCGTTTCACTTGTTTTTTCGGGTCTTTGTTTTAAAGAGGGCTTGCTGGAAGCATCGGTCTATTCCGACATCTTGGTTCTGCCTCACCCATAGACATTTGAAAATACTAACTTGAAGGAAAGAAAATAAAATAATTAGTTTAAGACTTCCCTTTATAACCTATTAAACAGAAAAAAAAATAAAAATTTAAAAATAAAAAATATATATCCACAGTTTTATTAAGCATATTCAAATAACAAAAATGACCGAATCTTTGTTTAAAAAGAAGATGGTCGAGTTTTGCTTTTAAGGTGTTAATTTTTAGTTGTTTATATGGAACTAGGTGCCAAGAGGCAGTTGTTTGGACAGAACAAGGGGATACTGCACGGTTTAAAGTTAAGAAGGGTGTACGTCAGGTTTGCATACTTTCACTGTATGGTGAGCAAATAATCCGAGAAACTGGACTATATGAAGAAGAATGGGGCATCAGAATTGGAGGAAGACTAATTAACAACCTACATTATGCAGATGACACAACCTTGTTTGCTGAAAGTGAAGAGGCCTTGAAACACTTACTGATGGAGATCAAGGACCACAGCCTTCAGTATGGATTACACCATAACAAAAAGAAAACAAAAATCCTCACAACTGGACCAATAAGCAACATCAGGATAAACGGAGAAAAGATTGAAGTTGTCAAGGATGTCATTTTACTTGGATCCACAATCAACACCCATGGAAGCAGCAATCAAGAAGTCAAAAGACACCTTGCATTGGGGAAATCTGCTGCAGAGGCCCTCTTTAAAGATGTCACCTTGAAGACTAAGGTGTTCCTCACCCAAGCCATGGTATTTTCAATCGCAGCATATACATGCAAAAGCTGGACCATGAGTAAGGAAGACCGAAGAACTGATGCCTTTAAATTGTGTTGTTGTCAAAAGAACCAAAAAATCTGTCTTGGAAGCAGTACAACCAGAATGCTCCTTATAAGCAAGGATGACGAGACTGCGTCTGACATACTTTGGACATGTTGCCAGGAGGGATCACTCCCTGGAGAAGGACATCATGCTTGGTGAAGCACAAGGTCAGTGGAAAAGGAGAAGACTCTCAATGAGATGGATTGACGCAGCGGCTGCAACAATTGGCACAAGCATAGTAACAATTGTGAGCATGGTGCAGGACTGGTCAGTGTTTCGTTCTGTGGTACATAGGGTCACTATGAGTTGGAGTCAACTCACCAGCACCTACAGCAACGACAACATGTGCCGTGGTGGCACAGTGGTTAGGAGCTAGGCTGCTAACCAAAAGATTGGCAGTTCGAATTCACCAGCCACCCCTTGGAATCCCTATGGGGCAGTTCTACTCTGTCCTGTAGGATTGCTATGAGTCAGAACCAACTCCATAGCAATGGTTTTTTTTTTTTTGATTATATGGAACTGGAACATAAGCTTAATGAGGATTGAAACTATGTCTGTTTTGCTTACTTTTAAGTAATAACAGAGATAGTAATAGTGCCCTTAACACCAAACCAAACCTACTGCCACCAGCTCAATTCTGACTCATAGGAACCCCATAGGACAGAGTAGAGCTGCCTCATAGAGTTTCCCAGGCTGTAAATCTTTACAGAAGCTATGTTACGTCTTTCTCTGAGGGAGTAGCTGGTGGGTTCAAACCACCGACCTTTTGTTTAGCAGCCAAGCACTTAAACCACTGTGCCACGAGGGCTACTTAATAGTGCCCTTAGAAGGCACTAAAAAATATTTGTTGAATTAATACAGACATTTGCAAGTATGCAGTAACTAAAACAAAAACCCATTGCCATCCAGTTGGCTCCAATTCATAGCGACCCTATAGAAAAGAGTAGAACTGCCCTATAGAGTTTCCAAGGACCACCTGGTGGATTCAAACTGCTGACCTTTTGGTTAGCAGCCATAGCACTTAGCCACTACACCACCAAGGTTTCCAGGTATGAAGTAGGTAGTTGATATATGAATTTTAAAGTTGAAGAGGGCTGGGGATGGAGGTGTAGATTTTGTAATAGCTTAAAAGTGATACCAAAAATATTAAGGAAGGATGAAATTACTTAGGGTGAAAAAAAAATAGGGAGAGTTGTATTCCTGCCCAATTTTGAAGGAATCATCAAATGAAGAAGAACTATAACCCAAATTGGGTTTTCAAAAATATTTTTCGTTTCTTAAATTCTTGTTTTCTTAGCTCTAAAACAGAAAAAATTTGATACAAAGGCAGAGATGAAAGAACTAAGACTTGGGAAAATGTTTTAAGATCTCCAGAAAAGACACTCAGAAGTAGAAATTAGATATCCTGCTCTAAGTGTTAAAAAAAAAAAAAAAAGTGTTAGGGGATGATTAAATCAACATGCAAGTGAGATTTTCTTGAGAATCAATGGTCCTCTGTCCTAAGCTAGTGGTGACTGAGAGATCATGCCATTCATCTACATTCATATTCTCCTTTTACCACTGAAGGTAATGCCTGTATTTTAGACTAATAAAACCAGATGATCTGTACCTAGAGATAACTATTATTTCTTTTATTACTAGACATCAATAATAGCCCCATCAGAGAGAATTGTATGAGTATCTGATCTATTACTTCATTGATTTCTCCATCTCAGTAATATGAGGTATACATTAAAACTCATGACCTTGCCCCACAATCATTAGCAAAAATTAAGCACCCATTCCATTGAGACGTGATTTTCCAATATACCAAATTTCTTACTTCTGAAGCTATCAAAGATGTTAACAATTGCTTCCCTCTCATGTAGTTTTTACTGGTGACATTATTTTACATTCAGTAGTTTGAGTGAGAAAGAGGGAGGGAGGAAGGGAAGGGGGAAGGCAGAGAGAGAGAAAGAGAGAACTTTCTGAGAAGCATATACTGTACCTAGACAGAGCCAAGCTTGGGCAGAGGCAGGAAGTGCCCAAATGCTGAGGAGTATGCGTCAAATGGATGTGCAACTCCCAGTTCTGCAGGGGAACAGAAGGCTGCATAACACGTGGGTTGGGACAGCTTAGAAACAGTGTGCTGGGCTCTGATAGTGATACCGTGTGTGTTTGTTTTGCCAAGGGTCTGCAAATTTGATTCCAGTTTTAGTTGGCTTTGCTGTTTGGTAAAGGGCCCTGTGCCAGAGAGAGAAGCCCAAGTCTAGCAGCTCACATGGTAAAAAAATTTTTTTTTTCATCCTTGGGATTTTTTTCAAAAATTTTTACAATTCGCATGTATGTCTATAATCAGAAAAAAAAAATGCAAAGAAAAATTTGACCCTGTATTCTTTTCTGTTTGAATTTAAATATTAACATGTGATAAAGGTTAATAAAAGCAGGTTAATAATCAAATAAATAAATTTCTGCTAGTCTAGTAGCTATTTTGCATATTAATCATCTGGATAATCTAAAATCTCAACCCAGGTAACATAATAGCTGAAGCTAAAACCACCACATATTGGCTACTGTGTCCTGGCAGCTGGGCATCTAGTTGTTCACAAATCCCCTGTAAAGCAGATCTTATTATCTCCAGTTTACCGAGATAAACCACCTGAGACTCAGAGATACCATGCATCATGCCCTAGGTTACAGAGCTGGTTAAATGGGAGGATGATCTTCAAGTTGAAATCTATCCAGCCACAAAATCTTTACTCTTCTCTGCTTCAGCATTTCCCAAAGTGAATTCTCCAGGATAATAGCCTGTAAGTGGCTCACCCCTTCCCCTCCACATAAAAGGTCTGAGCTTGATGGGAGGAGTCTTCTAAGGTAATATATATTTGGACGACACTGCTTTTCATATACCCTTCCTGGAGAGTCTCAGAAAATATTAACATGTTAAGGATATAGAAACCCCAAGAAGGAAACCCACATTTATTAATACAGAGCAGCATTACTTTTCTAAACCAGTGTTCTCTAATGTTAAAAATTTAGATTCTGATTCAGTCAGTCTGGAGGGGGACCTGGAATTCTACATATCCACCAAGCCCCCGGTTGATGCCGATGCTCCTGGTTCAAGGGCCCCACTTTGAGGAGCAAGGCTCTAGAGAACACATACAGGAAACTGTTGCACCATTCCTGCTGCCTGCCCCATTGAAGGGCTTGCTAGTTTCAAGGAGACCATTATCAATCTCTCCTTGGTAATCTCGAGACAGTAATCAGTGACCTGCAGGGCTGGTTTGGTTTAAAGTTTGGCCTACGATGCTGATGGAGTGGGTAGGGACAGTTGGGAGAGAGAATACTGGGCTTCTCTGCATTACATCTGATGAAGTGTGTATCCGAAAAGCCTTTTTAGCCTTGAGGGAAGAAGGCTCTCAGTAGTTATATCTCAGCCTTGGAAATACAACAAACATTCAGGTAGGGAAAATGACAATGACTGTTTGGCCTCCAGTGCAAGTTACTAATTAATCAGGTTCAACCCTACAGTGCAATTTGTAAAAACAAAAGAAAAAAGTGTTTTTTCTCTGTTACACATATATATAACTAGGTAATGAAAAGCTAATTTTTGCTGTTGATTTATGTCTCTGATTGATTTTTCTTTTTTCTTTTTTTCCCTCCTTTCTTCTTCCTTGAAATAGCGAGAATTATGTTTGATGGAGAGAGCAAGAGTCTTGGAGTCCAATGTACCTGAATTAAACCCCTAGCTTAATTCAGCTGTTAACCAGCTGTATGAACCTGAGCCCTTTATCAAGTCTTTCTGAATCTTGGTCTCCTCTTGTGTTGAATGGATACCCCATCCTTCTCATTGATGGTTGTGATGATTAAATGAGCTAATGAATATAAAACCCCTGGAACATGCTAAGTACTTGATATGTACTAGTCCCATTTCCTCTTCCATTTCACATTCTAACACAATCTACATCTGCGAAAGCCTCAAACACTTCCTCTTCACCTGGCTGTTTCTGGAGTCTCAGATTAAGCGACCTTTCCTCTTGGAAGCCTTTTTATTCTTTTTTTTTTTTTTTTAACTCTTCTTCCCCTTGTACCAGTTACCTGTTGCCACCTAGAGCTTCCAGATAAACCATGTGGTTTTTGCTTAGTTGACTGTCTTCTTCGCTAGCTCCCTTGAGAACAAAGACCCCGTCTGTCCTAGTCATTTTTTTCATTCTCAGTTCTTTATTCTGTGATATTGTTCCTGCCCCTGATTATAAAAGAAAAACCTACACAAGCCAGTTTGTGAGTGTACCTTTTGCAGTCAGGAAAATATAGTGATATCTCCATTAAACCTTGAACTTTAGTTTTCTATTTGAAGATACGTAAAAGGGGAGTGTTGCCTTTGATAGAACAAAGCAGCTTCTCCTGTAGCCCTGTGGGGCCTTGTTAGGGACTTGTTGCCTAAAGCGATACACTGGCAGATTCTGACAAGGTGTTCGAAGACAGTTTCAAATCAGAGGTAAACATCAGACTGTAAATTGAGTAGCTTTTTCTCAATACATATTGGAGTCTGATAAAGTCTGAAAAATTGCATGTGTGTGGTAATAGCAGATTTGGAAGAAAGAAAAAAAATTAGTCTTTGTTACTATATTTTAAATTAGAAACTTACCTTTATTATTATAAAAAAGTGCTATAATTTTAATAACAGACTTGACTGAGCATTCAATTTGTTTAATGCATTTAGCAGTAGCTCACCTTGAGAAGAGTACAACTGAAAGTAATTCAGCGTACAAATGTTTTAGATATGCAGTTTTCTTACATGGATAGAATTCATCTTATAAAGAGTTCTGCTCGTCCTCATTTCAGAGCATTTGCATTGCTGTGTTTTCATCTTGTTTGTCTGGACAACTTGTTACCAGTTCTATAAACTGGGCAATTTAAAATATGAGATCCTAAAAGAGAGGAATCTTTTCAACATATAATAATGTCAGTGTGTGCATTAGAAGGTAGACTTGTTAAAATCACTGGCGATTGTAAAGCCGGTAACCAGATGCATTTGGAAATAGTCTAAATATTCCTCATGGTATTAGTTATAGGATACAGGGATTTGTTTTTAAGCTGTAAGAGTAGTAATTTTCTGACTGGTTTATAGAGCACTCTTCCTTATGTTATTTTACTACTTCATTTTAAATTTTGCTTTCTTCATTAAATGGGAATTGAGAAGGAAAAATTGAATATTGCATTACATGAAGGTAGATTTAACCTCACGATAGTCAAGAAATATGGGGTTTAATTTACTCTAGTTCTCTTTGCCTTTATGTCATGTACAAGATAATTTAAATAAATATTTTTTGTCATTTAAACTGTGCTAAGTGGCATATTTTAAAGTCTAATAATATACAGTTTCATAAAATTAGAAAAAAGGGGAGTATAGTTTTATTATTCTCTTCATGTGTTATGCATACTCTTAGATTCCATGGCCAATATCTCTCACAAGGTGATGCAAAAGATCTGTTATGGGGACAGTAGAGATTGTTGTAAGGAGCCCTGGTGGTGCAGAGGTTTAGCACTCAGTTGCTAACTGAAGGCTTAGTGGTTTGAACCCACCAGGCACTCCATGGGAGAAAGATGTGGCAGTCTACTTCTGTAAAGATTTATACTCTTAGAAATCCTATGGGGCAATTCTCTTCTGTCCTTTAGGGTCACTATGAGTCAGAATTGACTTGATGACACCCAATAAAAGAGAGTCTTCTCAGAATACAACTTATTTCCCAGCTTTTCTCTCCCCTTCCAAGCTCTGGTTGAATCTTTTATTGTAATTATTTTAAAATACGTAAGTGATATATAAGTATATGTTCCTAAAATTCATTACATACAGATGTGTGTAGGAAACTTCTAGGAAGATATAGGACCTCAGTGCAGATGGCAAATTTTGCCTCCTACTTATGAAGCATTATACCTTTATTTTCCAGGGTACATACTCTGCTTTTAATTGAAAATGTAGGGGGTGTGTTTAAGGGGCAAACACATACTTGTCCGTATGTGAAGGATTCACGTTTATGTTGTAGATAACCATTACCTGTGAAAAAGACATAAAATACAGTTAAGTGCTAACTGAAACCATTGATCTTCTTAAATCAGAACTAATTCTAAAATATGACCTGTTTGAAATTAAATGATTTAATCTAAGTTAATAGGCATAATATTTTCAATGTGACTTAAACCTTTCGTTGGCACCATTTTCCTAATAGCAGATAGAGAGATTTCTAAGGAAATTGATTAGGAGTGGGAGGGTGAGAAATTTGAAAGCCCCAGAGTATGGAGCCACTGTTGGAATTGTGTGCATTAATGGGGGGTCCAGGATCATTTGGAGGGCCATATTGGGAGCTACTTAAGAGCAGAGGCTATGCTTTATGTTTTTTTTTTTAACAAATCCATGTCTGTTTGTGTTTGGTAAGGGGCTACAAATGGGAGTCAGTTAGACTCTGAAGGGTCTACCTACTGTGGAGGAGGTTGATAAAGACTAACATGATCTACTGTAACATAATAGGGCCCTATGGAGTCCCTGGGTGGTGAAACGCTTAAGCCCTCAACTATTAGCTGAAAACTCACCCAGAGGCACCTTGGAAGACAGGCCTGAGAATCTGCATCTGAAAGGTCACAGCCTTGAAAACCCTTTGCAGAAGTTCTACTCTGCACACATGGGGTCACCATGAGTCAAAATCAACTTGAAGGAACTGACAACAGCCAGCCTGGCTCTGTTAAAAGACGTAAAAGCTCAGAGACAAATTATGTCAATTAGTATGCATTTGGATGCAAGTAGCAGAAAAGTCGAGTGGCTGAAAGTGAAGAACACCAGAAAGATGTTTATCTGTGTTTTATTGACTGCAGAGGCATTCGACTGTGTGGATCACAACACATTATGGATGACATTATGAAGAATGGGAATTTCAGAGCATGTAACTGTGCTCATATGAAACCTATGGATAGACCAAGAGGCAGTCATTAGAACAGAACAAGGGAATAATGTATGGTTTAAGATCAGGAAAGGTGGTGTCAGGATTGTATCCTTTCACCATACTTATTCAATCCGTGTGCTGAGCAAATAATTCAAGAAACTGAGCTATATGAAGAAGAGTGGGGTATCAGAATTGGAGGAAACTCACTGACAACTTGCAATATGCAGATAACACAGCCTTAGTTGCTGAAAGTGAAGAGGACTTGAAGTACTTTTTGATGAACATCAAAGACTACAGCCTTCAGTATGGATTACACCTTAACGTAAAGAAATCAAAAAATCCTCACAAGTGGACCAATAAGCAACATCATGATAAACAGAGAAAAGATTGAAGTAGTGAGGAATTTCAATTTACTTGGATCCACAATCAATGCCCATGTTAGCAGCAGTCAAGAAACTAAATGATGCTTTGCATTGGGTCCAACAACCCAGTGCCGTCGAGTCGGTTCCGACTCATAGCGACCCTATAGGACAAATCTGCTATAATTACATCACTTGCTCTACTGGATCCAGTCACAGATAAGAGGAGTTAGACCACTGTGATTAGATTTGAACAATCATGCTTCATCCAAAGATGTAGAAGCCCACCTTCTCTAACCAATAAGGCCCTTCAGAGGAAGGTAACCAAAATTGAGATCCTATTAACAATTAAGAGGAGGGGGTTACAGTGGCTAATGGCTCTCAAGTAGCTAAATAACAGTGAATGTTTTACAAACTTAAATCATAGTCGCCCTTGGCTTCTCTAAAGACACTTTCTGCTTTATTATCATTTAAGAAAGTTGAAATTTGAGATTTTATGGGTAAACAAATAACTACTATGTCTGATGCATTTGTATGTTTTTATTTGATGTTTACACCCCCAAATGACTTTTTAAATCTGTGGATTAGACAGAGTTTTGAAGTAAAGCTCTATCCTATTTGATTATTAAAATTTTTGAACCCAGAGGGATGCATAATCTTAAAAATTTCTTGCCTTCAAGATTCAAAAGCAAAAGTACACCTGGTTATATTTCAGAGGGTACATTTGACTGGAATGATACAAATCAGGAGCATATGTTACAGAAAGCAGACCATCTGAGATTCTTCCAAGCATGTGCCTTTTACCATGCAGTGACCTGTGACTCTCCTTTATCCTTCCTAGTGTCAGATCCCAAATCTGTAGACTTGTAATGTACCAAAAAATTGAAAGTCAGAAGTTTGGGGTCGAATCCTTGCTCTTTTGCTTAACTAGCTAGGAAATATGTACAATTCATTTAGGTTTTTCAAATATCACTTGCTTCAATTTACCTGAAATTTCCCTGGTGTTGAAAGAAAGTTGAAAGAAAGCCTTTATCTATGAAGATCCTCCTTCTGATGTCCCAGGTCTTTATGCCACCTTGTCCCATGATTCCCTCCTGCTCTTTAAGATTCTCTTCTGATGAGCAGGGTAGGGGTTCTCCTCGGTATCCATTTCCTTTTGCATTATGTTCTTTTATTCTTCTCTCTGCTTTTTGCTCTGCCTTGGCATAGGAAATGTAGTAGATATATTAATCTGAAAATTACTATTCAAATTGACCTGTGGAATATATTCTTCTTAAACTTTAGTAAGGTAACTCTCCAACTTGCTTTTTCTTAGGTAGAAAAAAAAAGAGAGAGTATAAAATTAGCATCCTTTCTTCTCCAACCTGAGGATTATTTATTTGCCCCAAGGATGTAGGTGAAACCATTTCCAAAGCCACCATAATCCCTACGAAGAAACCTTTTGTTGTTCTTCTCATCTCAAGGCTATAAATGCAAGCAAGCTACAGCCCTTGCCTGAGTTGCTGACAATCTTACTTTGTGGGTTCTGCCACCAGAGGGAACTGGAGCTATAAGATTTTACAATGTCTCATAGGTGCTGTACATGCCTAATAAAATACAAGCTGCTAATGAGACTAATGCTATCAAAGTTGGAAATGTTCACACGAAATTTCCTGAAGAATGGTTGTGTTAAACGTATCTAAAGAAAGAGATCCTTTCAGTAATCCTCTTTTTCCACATAGATTCCTACATTTCCACAATGATATAATTCATCCATCAAAGGATTTCTACTAGGAATAATTGGTAGAAATTGTAAAAAATAGAGACCTCACAGGAACGATAAAAATTAATAGATATAGTATAATTTTCAGTTGAAAGTGGGAAACTGATTAACTTTTAAATATTCACTCAAGATTTAAATAGACAACTCTCTAACTCTTTTTCATATTGTAGAGTTAACAAGTTTTATAGTATATAAAACTTGCCAAGAATGTGACTAACTTAAATGAAACGGCCATGAATCTATTGAAGAGACCTGCATTCAGAAGACATCAAACATTCTGATACAATATAGCAATAAAAGTATGCCTACTTCTTCTAAAAGTTCATTTTACCCAAGATAGTTTTGAAAGATATCTACAGAAAAGATAGCCCATCTCTTAATCCGAAGTGATGACTCAGCAATCTTTTCTATGCTGTATTTCTTTTATACTGCATACTTTGCCCTCTTTTCTTTTATCCCAGAGTAGCTGTGTGTGTGTATGTGTGTGTAAGTGTAATACCAGCATGAAGCAAACTGCAAAGGAGAGAAGGAAGATCACTTTTCACATATCAAAGTAGCCTAGAGGCATAGCATCATAGATGCTGTTTTCCAGCCTCTTAAATGTGCATCCCCTGTGTGGTCTCGGATCATCTACAACAATGTCACTTGGGTCTACTGTACAATATTCAAATTCCTAGCCTTAACACTAGATCTATTGACTCTGCAGTATAAATAAATACCCCTTAAATGGTTCTCATGCACACCAAGTTTAAGAACCGTTGTTCTAGATGTGTTTAGCCCTTGATCCATTAACTCCACTTTTGAACTGGTAACCATCCCTGGCTCTGGGCTATCATCCTTTGCCTGGTCAGCACACATTGATTTCTTCAGCTTATTCATTTCATTGTCACTTTGTCACCTCTATATGAATGGCTGCCAAATGTACATTTCTAAACAGACATGTCACCTATTTGTAACAACATTTAGGGTATGTTCCCTTGGTAATTCATTCTGCAACTAAGTCTTACTTTTTTTCTTCATTGTGTCTTATAGAATCATCTTTAAATACCAGTGACTGTATTAAAAACAAAACATTTGTATTATTGTATTAGCTTCCTAACAAGTCTTTCTACTCCTGTATACCATCCCTTACCCATTCTATATGACAAATCTTCCTAAAATGTGCCTCTCGTCTGCTATTTCCCTTTACAAGGACTTTTTGATGCCTTCTGTTGTCCATAGATTGAAGCCTATCTATCTTTATATCTGCTCGTATCTCCAGAACCCAATCTCAATCCCATAACCTGGCTTTCAGTGTTTTCCAACCAACATACTTCCCTCATCTCCATTATCTTTGCTAGTATTTTATTGATTTTCTCCTTTAACCAGTTGCCATTGGGTCGATTTCAGCTTATGGTGACCCATGTATTCAGACTAAAACTGCAGTCTATAGGGTTTTCAAGGCTGTGACCTTTTGGAAGCAGATTGCCGGGCCTTTCTTCCTAGGCACCTCATGTGAGTTTGAACTGCCAACCTTTCGGTTATTAGTTGAAAGCTTAACTGTGTACGCCAGATAAATTAGTGCTCTCAGAAAGTCTTCTCTATGTCTTCTCTCCTAGATCAGTATTTAAATGTTTGCATATTTATTTCTATCTTCCTACTTATGCCTTGGAGGCAGATATCAGGCTTACCTTGATCAAGGTATTCTGTTTTTTAATTTCCTACACCATGTAACCTTGCACTAATTATATAGAAGTTCCTCATTACTGGCTGATTTATTAAGGTAATCCTAAAAAAAAATTCATGACCTCCTAATTTCCATTATATTCAGATTACAAATCAATATGTGTACATTTAATGTGATTTGTGTGTGTGTGTGTGTGTGTGTGTGTGTGATCCCAGTAGTATTTATTTGATACCATCACTATATGTCTGGTGCTCTTTCCTAAGGATTAGATCAGTGCCTTCTAAGGCTTCCCTCATTAAAATTTAGCATTGAGACTTGTTTGTTAATTAAATTAAGCCCAAAACATAAATATTGTGTTATAGTAAATGCCAATGTCATGTAATTCAAACCAAAGAGTTTGAATCAAATGTGCTTTTTGGCTTGAGAGGGCTATTGATCCACTTGTAGAGAAAAGCAGATGCTCCGGTGGAGCACAGTAATGCTCCACAATAATCCACTTTTCACAAGTGATTCTGTCCTTTCAGGAGAAGGGTGGATTGATTTTCAGAGACACATCCCAGTGAGAACTTTCCAATTCCCTTCTGGGACTCTGCCCGGGTTGCAAATGTGTTTCTCTTGCTCAGTGATGATCCTATGGAGTGTGACTGTCATTCTGGGCAAGTAATGTGAGTCAAGAAGGCATAGGGCTTTGGTTCCGTTCAGAAAGGAGTAGTTTGGCCGATCTAGAGACTCAACCAGACCAGAACAGTCTAATCTGAGGAAGACATTCAAGACACAATGTGACTGGTTGTTAAGAATACAGACATGGGGGATATTTTTTGCAAAAAGTCAACGGGAAAGCCAAAGAACCAAGTTTCAGAAAAAAACGGAATAGCAGTAGAACACATTTTCAGGAGAATCTACAACCTTAGAAGAACTTGTTCTTTTACAGTGAGCAGAGAGCAACCTGAAGGAGTGTTAAGGAATCCAACAAGAGATGTCGGAGGAACTTTGTTGGTTCCTTGCCATTAACTTGGCTCAGCTCCTCTCTCAGTATCTGCTTGACTATTTGCTCATTACAGGCCACCTCATTTCCTCCTCCTCTATCTCTTCCCTAGCTCAGAGCATGCCTGGCAAATAGGTTTTGATTATCCTCATTTTACAGATGAGGAAAGAGACATTCAGAGAAATCAAGTATTTTTTCCAAGGTCACGTAAGTAGTAGGCAGAAGTACTGAGATTCAAACCAGGTCCATCTGACTCCCAAAGCCACGCTCTTTCCATCAAAGCCAAGTGTTTCTAAGGAAGCCTGGTGATCACAATATTTAACATCAAAATCATTAACAATGTATGGCACTAGACGAGATTAACAATGTATAAGGTAAATTGTGATTGGTACCTACTGTTAAATATTTTAAGTAGCAGACTGAGGCACATATAAACACGTTGCCCTCGAGTCGACTCATAACAACCCTATAGGACAGAGTAAAACTGCCCCATAAGGTTTCCAAGGAGCGCCTGGTGGATGTGAACTGCCAAACCTTTTGGTTAGCAGCCACAGCTGTTAACCACTGTGCCACCTGGGTTTCCGAGTCACATGTAGGCTGTATTTTTTTTATCTAACTCTTCCTTCTTCATTGTAGCACACACAGTTCTGTGTATATACTTTAGATACTCAATAAACCTGTTGAATGAATTAATATATTTTAGCCTAATTCTGTTGGATACCAACAATAATTGAAAGAAATATTTTTCTTCCATGTAGCATTTTTAGTCATTGTAATTGTGTTTGTAATTGTGCCATTTTGGATTTAGATACCCTGTGAACCTTGACAATATTTCCTAAACTGGTTTACCATGGAAAACTAGGTGTTTAAGTTGCTTACCTAGGGTTGTGGGGAGGGGGATCCATGATCAGGTACCTTCGGAAAATGCCACTATATTCCTCCTTTGGAGCTTCACTTTCTTTATGAGCATTTTAAAGGCTTGGAGGAGTTCTACAGTGAGGAATATAGTTTACCTTTGTAAAGTGTGCAAAATTTTGAGTTATTTTTATAATAAATCCCCCACATACACTTTTTTTCATATTAAAAAAAACAAAAACACGTGGACTCTCTATAGTTCTAGTGCAATGGGTTAAAGAGCACGGTTTGGGAAACGCAGACTTCAATTGCAGTTCTTTCTTCCCTGAAGAAATTGTGACTTAACCTTTTTTGAGCACTTAATTTGCATTTGCTGAGGATTCTACATTATTATATTATCATTATTAATATTATTAATATTTGCCTTTCTTCAGTGAGGAAACTAAGACCCATGGTGGGCAAGTAAACGATTCAGATTGCAAAGCTACTGGGAAGCACATCTGGGTTCAAACTCTATCCTATCTTGAAAGCTTAAGCTCTTTAGCACTATGCAGTTCTCAAAAACATGTTCTCAGACCAGGATCATTGTTATCGCCTGAGAACCTGTTAGAAAATTCCCGGGCCCTTCCCTAGGTTTACTCAATCTGAAAATCTGAGGTTAGCACCAGCAAGCTCTGTTTTAACGAGCCCTCCAAGTACGGTTGCTAGAAAAGTAGAGAATGTCAAGTTAAATTTGAATTCCAGATAAACAACGAATAACTTTTTTAGTATAGACATGTCCCACATATTGCATGGGACATACTACAAAAGTAGTTTGTTGTTTCTTGAAATTCAGATTTAACTGGGTGACTTGTATTTTTATTGGTTAATTTGGGAACCCTACCTCCAGGTGATTCTCATGTGTAGTAAATATTGAGAGTCATAGCACCCCAGGATTATGACTTTTGTTGAGGTTAACTTACTCCTATGTTCAATAGGTTGGACCAGAGAGGATTAAAAAAAAAATAATAACAAGTAGCCTTTTACTAACATGACCATTATCTCAAGAGGAGATAGTGATAATCAGATGATAGAGCATATTTCCTAAGTGGAACTGTCATGGATTGAATTGTGTCCTCCCAAAATATGTGTCAACTTGGTTAGGCCATGAGTCTCAGTATTGTGTGGTTGTCCTTTTATGATTTTTCTATGTGTTATAAATCATAATCTCTGCCTGTGGTTAAAGGGGATTAGGGTGGAATGTAATGCCCTTGGTCAGATCACATCCCTGATCCAATGTCAAGGGAGTTTCCCTGGGATGTGGCCTGCACCACCTTTTATCTTACCAAAACCAAACCAAACTCAGGGTCGTCGAGTCGATTCCGATTCATAGGACCCTATAGGACAGAGTAGAACTGCCCCATAAAGTTTCCAAGGAGCGCCTGGCGGATTCGAACTGTGACCCTTTGGTTAGCAGCCGTAGCGCTTAACCACTACGCCACCAGGGTTTCCACCTTTTATCTTATGAGAGATAAAAGGAAAGGGGTGCAAGCAGAGAGTTGGGAACCTCATACTACCAAGAAAGCATTGCCGGGAGAAGAGCTCATCCTCTGGACCTGGGGTTCCTGCACGGAGAAGCTTCTAGTCCAGGGGAAGATTTGATGGCAAGGACCTTCCTCCAGCCTTCCCCTGGAACTGACATGCTGAATTTTGACTTCTAGCCTATTACACTGTGAGAAAATAAATTTCTCTTTGTTGAAGCCGCCTACTTGTGGTATTTCTGTTATAGCAGCACTAGATATCTAAGACAAGAACATATTTCAAAATGCCTGATAAAACATTGCATAGGAGATACACTAATGGTGTATCTGACTGTGGAACACTGAAAGGAGCAGAAAGTGTGGCTTACTATAACACAACTCAGTTTTTCTTCCGTAAAGGGGAAAGAAACACTATTTACATTACATTTATTCTGAAAGAAAAAAAAAAAAAAGAGCTTTAGAAACAACTCTGGCAACAAAACAGTCAGGTTTAGGGTAATAGATGAAAACCCACATACACTTTACTTCTTACTTTGCTACAACTGAATTTTTAAACATTCTAGAAATAAGTAGCTCAAAACCTCTGAGAGCAATAGGAACTTTATATATTTGTATCTTATCTCCTTTCAAATCTTTTTAAAAAATAAAACAACCATGTCTCCAGGCTAAGAAAATTGTTCCCTAGCATACAGGGAACCTGACATTAAGATAATAAGGCTAGCTCCACAATCTGAATTAGTGACTCAGTGATAATTTTCTGTGGCTAATTGGCTAAATGTCTCCAAAAATGTGTTTCAGGACTCAGAACTTCCTTTCTAGCATACTATTTCAAGACCAACTTAAGAATAAACAATAAAACAAACAAAAACATCTCTATGTATGGCTCATTATCTTGACATGACTTTGTAATTTTTCCTAAGAAAAATTAGAGCTTAGTTGAACTAATTCAGCCAAGAGCATACTTGCCGAATTGGCTCGCCTGAGCTAAGTATCGCAGTGAAAGCTGTGTTACCCAATTACCTCCAAAAAACTCCAGAAACTTGGAAATAAAACTTTAATCTAGAAACCAGCACCCACTGTAGTAGGGCTCGGCCAGAGTTAGTGCTGGTTTTACTAGCATTTGTATCTTCCTTGCTGTTGGTGAAGGAAAATCCTATGGATAGACTGGGTGGTATATAGTATCACTACAGTTGAATTCACTAGATTGCAGGTTTTTGGAAGAAGAATTAAGAATGAAGGGGGAAGAGGCTGTGAATTAACTCTTAATAAGCCAGGTCATTTGTCTCAAATAAAACTCTGTATTTTGTTTAAGTAATAGTGTGCTACACCACTCATCTGTCGGTTTGTCCTACTGTGGTGGCTGGCATGTTGCTGCGATGCTGGAGCTCATGCCACCAGTATTTCAGATACCACCAGGATCATACATGGTCGATAGGCTCCAGTGGAACTTCCAGGCAAAGACAGACTAGGCACCAAAAAGTTGTTTATCTGTGTTTCATTGGCTGTGCAAAGGCATTTGACAGTGTGGATTGTAACAAATTATAGATGGATTATAACAAGCTATGGATAACATTGCGAAGAGTGGGAATTCCAGAACACTTGATTGTGCCCATGTGGAACTTGTACATAGACCAAGAGGAAGTTATTCAAACAGAACAAAGGGATACTCTGTGGTTTAAAATCAGGAAAGGTGTGTATCGGGGCTGTACCCCTTCACCATATTTACTCAATCTGTAGGCTGAGCAAATAATTCTAGAACTGGACTATATGAAGAAAAACGTGGCATCAGGATTGGAGGAAGACTCATTAACAACCTGTGATATGCAGATGACTCAGCCTTTCTTGCTGAAAGTGAAGAGGACTCGAAGCACTTACTAATGAAGATCAAAGACTACACCCTTCAGTAAGGATTACACCTCAACATAAAGACAGCAAAAATCCTCACAACTCGATCTATAAGCAACATCATGATAAATAGAGAAAAGTTTGAAGTTATCAAGGATTTCATTTTGACTGGATCCATGATCAATACCCGTGAAAGCAGCAGTCAAGGAATCAAACAATGCATTGCATTGGACAAACATGCTGCAAAAGACCTCTTTAAAGTATTAAAAAGGAAAGATGTCACTGAGGAATAAGGTGCGCCTGACTCAAGCCATATTTTCAATTGCCTCATATGCATGTGAAAGCTAGACAATGAATAAGGAAGACAGAAGAAGAATTGATGCCTTTGAATTATGGTGCTGGTGAAGAATATTGAATATACCATGGATTTCGAAAAGAATGAACAAATCCGTTTTGGAAGAAGTATAGCCATAATGTTCCTGAGAAGCAAGGACAGTGAGAGTTCATCTCACATATTTTAGACATGTTATCAGGAAGGACCAATCCCTGGAGAAGGACATTGTCGGGGGACAGCCCCAGCAAGGAAAGACCCTCACTGTGCATCTTGGCAGATAATCTGAAGAACCGACACATAGCCCTTTCCAGATTCATACGTTCAGGGAAACTTACTGACACCGGCAAGCAGCTGCTCTCTCCAGTGGCAGCCAGACGGTGTATTTTCCGCAACCACCTAGCAAGGCACCCAAGCTTATATACCATTCCAGCTGGGACCAAGGCTCATCGTTTTTCTCCCATGTTCTTGGGCAGTCGGTGTTCCCAGGGACTTCACGTCCAGGCCCAGATGTTTTCCTTCCTGTTGCTAAGGCATTCCTTGGCCTTGGCCGCTGGGCCAGTCATGCCACTCCCGGCCTTGTACCTTAGCCTGAGTCCATCCTGAATTCATCCCCAGCATGCTTCGGGGAAGAGCAAAGCTGATTCCATTAGGGAGGGGATGCATATAGCTGAATAACATTACCCTACAGACATCATGCTTGCTAAAGTAGAGGGTCAGTGAAAAAGAGGAAGACTCTCAACGTGATGGGTTGACACAGTGGATGTAAGGATGGGCTCAATCATAGCAATGATTGTCAGGATGGCACAGGATCAGGCAGTATTTCATTCTTTTGTACACGGGATCACTATGAGTCGGAACCAACTCATTGGCCCCTAGCAACAATAGTGCGTTGTCGTACATAGATCTTATACTGAAACTTATAAGAAGCCCAAAAATTATTCATGCCTGTAAAGTGTGTTTAATTTAACATAAATACTATTGCTCACCAGTCATACCTTTAATTTGATATTGTTGTTAGAAGGGATCCAATGGATTGTCTTGTGTCTTCTTTGAAAACAATATTATCACTAATAAAATCCTAGTCACTGATATTAAATGGATGCAAGTTCAGTGAACTGATTAAGGATTAAAGCAGAAAATCTTTTTTGTGGCATTAAATCAATCCATAGTTTTGGAATTCATTATGCTAAGCACTCTAGTAATTAAAGAGCACTTAAATGAAACACATGCAGATAAATTAAAAATGAATTTCACAAGCTGAAGCTTGTAATAGTGTCTTATTAGAGAGATCCATAAAATATATTCCATTAAAGAGTGTGTAATTTAAAGGTTGCCGTACAATTTAATGAAGAAATTACGAGTGCCACCTATTGGTCAAAGAGGAGAACTTTAAAAACTGTTTGATAAAGGCATGCACAGTGGTTAAGCGTTTGGCTGCTAGCAAAAAGGTCAGCAGTTCAAATCCACCAGTCACTCCTTGGAAACCCCATGGGACAGTTCTACTCTGTCCTATAGAGTTGTTACGAGTCGGAATCGACTTGGTGTCAAAGGGTAATCAGAAATTGCAATGTAGTTTCTCATTTTTGGATAGAAATAATGGGTTTCATAAAGACATGAGTGTTATCCCTTGGTGTTTAAGTTATAATTAAGTTCATATATATATATATATATATATATTTCCAGTGATTTATAAAATGATTGTTAATATATTTGCTAACATTTAAACCAAATGATTTTGCACATGTAGTTTTAAACGACAACTGATTTAGTGTTTTGGTTTAAATTACAGTGCAGTAAATCTTAATATATTAAGCCAGTGTATTTATCATTAAAGTGTCCTGGGATCTTTAAAAAAAAAAATTCTAATGCCATGGCACCACCCCAAACCAATCAAATCAGAATCACCTGGCTGGTGGGGAAGGAGGGGAGGAGGGCAGCCATCAGCATTTTTTAGAAGTACCTCAGATGATTTCAGTGCACAGCCAAGGTTCTGAAGCACTTTCTGAAACTAACAACTTAATTATAAGTCTGGTTTCTCGTCAGTAAAATGGGGGTGTGACAAGACAACTTGTAAAATATCCTTGTCTCTATTATTTCATAGTCTTCACAGCAAAATCGTTCACAATTACACTACAAGATCCACCCTACGAAAATTTTTTCCCATTCTTTATAATCCTTGGCATAAGCAAATAAATCACCCACATGAAAAAATTCTTTGTCATGAAAAAAGAAAACCTGTATTAATTTTACGGGGTTATGTAAACCAGTGCGGCTTCCTGAAACCGTAGCTATGTTGTTGAAAGGTTGCCATCCAGGGCTTTATAAAGGCAGAACACAAGGCAGGCTGATTCCAATTGTTTAGTGTGTGTCAGAGGTGCCAGAGTTACTGCCTCAGAGGCTTGAGTCCATTACCCATCGAATGATTTACTAATGGATTTCTATGGTGCCTCATACACCAAATGCTAGACATAAAATGGTGATATAAAACATGGTCCCTAGACTCCAGAAGCTGACAGTCCATGGGGGGAGATGAACTTGACATATTTGAAAGCATAGAATGCTGTATAATTGAGTTTTTAATGCACAGAATTGTCAATATGTGTTGTCAGAGTTCAGAGGAGACAGAAATCAGTGAGAACCAGATTAATCAGGGAGGCCCCAGGAAGAAAGTTAAAAGTAATCATCACAGAGGTGTTCCCTGAGGCTGGTTGTATTTTGAAGGAGAAAGTACAGAGACCTGACTCCCAGAGAACCATTAGTTGAGATTGAGTCTTAGGGTCTGTGAAAACGCAGAGGAAAGAGTAAAAAGAAACAGAGGAGCCATTAGAAAAAATAGAAAAAGTCAAACACCAGGGCAGTGTAGTGTTATGGGAAAATAAAAGGAAGAGTAGCTTCAAGAAAGAGTAGCATGTTGACGATGTCACATGTAACTGAGCTACAGGGAAGCTCTTACGAAGGAGAAAGAGAATGAAGGAAAGAAATGCCACAGGATAGAATATCGTAGAATAACATAGAATACAGTAATACTAAAGGTGGGCTGTGGTGCTGTTTATTCTTTTCAGATGAAATAAATGAAGCCTTAGCAATATTTTCCACAGATCACATAGCTAATAGCAGAAATATTGGCACATGTCACAGGCAAGTGTCAAATTAAGATGTAGGTATATACATCACATGCATGCAGTCATTCTTTTGAAATTTTTCTCTGAGAGATTCGTCTTATTTATCATTGTACACCGTGTGGTGCCTAGAAAGGAAGTAGGTAATCAGTGCATACTGAAATATTAAAAATTGAGAAAAGGCGTAATCGTAATTGATGATCACACATTGTGTCAATCTCTGCCAACGGTACCATTCTCTTGAATGTCTTCTCTCAGGAAATTGATTAACTAAACTAGATCTGTATATTATAAAAAAAAAAAAAAATTTTTTTTTTTTTTTAAAACCCAAAACACCAAACCCATTACTGACAAGTTGATTCCAACCCATGGCGACCGCATGTGTCACAGAGTAGAACTGCTCCGTAGGGTTTTTTTTGTCTATAACCCTTATGGTAGCAGATTACCAGGGCTTTCTTCTGCTGAGACTCCGAATGGGTTCAGACCTTGAGGTTAGTAGTCAAGCTCAGTTCGCGCCATTCAGAGACCTGCATAATCAATATGCACAGCCCCAAACGTATTTTCATGTACGTGTTGAATATTACCAGTTTTTGTAGCCCATCCCCATTGATATTCATTTTGAAGAGGTGGTAAGCCTGAAATATATTTTGCATCCTGTTATTTATTTATTTTCAATCATTAATTGAGGACTTATTGTGTGTTAGTGTGTCTGCAAGAGTTGGGGTCACAGAGAGGAGGAGAGTGGGAGCCTTACCCTGAGGAACTCTTAACCTGGCAGCAGACACACACATTTCAGAGCCTTCCACCCTGGAATTCTGAGCCGTTTGCATTTCATCAAAATGTGAGAAATATATGAGAATCCAATTTTGTTATTCACCCAGAATAATTCTTAGTTATGACTCTCTTATTTTAAAAAGTTAGTTCCACTAGGAATTGAGTTGCTCCATTAAATGCCTTTAGAATGTGGTTTGCTAAGTGATCATTTCTATCTTGGTAGGACTTCAATTAAGCTATACTGAAAAAGCAGAGGGAACTGCTAACAATGCCTCACTTCGGAATATTTACCTTCTGCTTTCTGGTATTGTAAATTCAGTTCCCAGCTGGGGATTCAGCTTCCAATAAAGTGTTAGTGAAATTTACTTTTCCTCACGTCTCTCGTCAACTCCAACATTTCTCTTGATTGTGGGAATGATGAGGGTAGAGCATTTGGAAAACAATGTGAACTGAGTGTCTAAGTGCCTTTTAAACAAGGCAGTATTTCATGTGTGTTTGAAATTCTCTGGGAGCTGACAGAGGAAAAAAGACCTTGCTCTGTCACTGTCTAACCTGGCCCTGTGTCGCTGAGTGAGGCTGATGCCAGTGCAGCGACCCCCTGTGAAATTAGCTGGTAGGTTATTTCTTTTATTTGTAAAAGTGTTGACAGTGTAAAACCTCCTGCCAGAACTAACCTCAGGGGCATGCCGTCCAGAAATTCAGAGGCCAAATGGACTACAAATACTGAGGCGATTCACTGAGATTAAAGGGAAAAACGATAATCCTAGAGAAGTTAAAGTGACTCGACTACAGAAATGTCTGTATTACACCTTAGCTCTGGGGCATTGATTGGAAAACAAAAAATCCCTAAATTAAAAAGCATTTTGGTGTTATTATCTCTGTGTTAGTGGGACAGTTTTTATGAACAATATGGCTTTGAGTCCCGGCTCACTTTGGAAGATACCAAAAGTTATTATTTCCAGGGCTGGGAAAGCCATATATTTATAAAGGACAGCCGAGAAAAATTGTGAAGTTGCTTAATTGCCAATGCCCTCAGCCCTTTAAAATAAAAGGATATTAAACTGAATTCATGCTCTGTATTATATTTATAGTGCTAATCAGTTATAAACCTGAGTTGTTTCTACTGTTTTGTTTAATTTTCTGCATGGCAGTTCCAGATATAGTCAATGTTGATTATGTGTATAGATGACAGAGAGTATTAGCTCAGCACACATAGCTAAAACTGTGTTATTACCCACTGGCAGCACAGACAAGCACTATTATTTTTGGCTATCCAGATAGGGCAACTCAGGGCCAGCGGATTGGCACCCTCCCACCTGCCTTTCTGCCCATTTAGGTCTTGCTGCTGGGTACGATTTCATAGTGTGGTTTCTGCACAAAGGGCACGGAGTGAGTGAGCAAGGGGTGCACCCTGAGAAAGCCAGCCCGTTTGATTTGCCTGAAGGCCAATTAATTTCCTAGGGCTTCCATATCAAAATACCAAGAAATGGGTGGTCTTAAAGAACAGAAATGTATTGTCTCCCAATTCTGGAGGCCTGGAGTCCAAATTAGATTGTTGGTTGTGTTGATTCCTTCATAGAGCTCTGAGAGATGAACTGTTCCACTCCCTTCTAGCTTCTGGTAGCATTTCTTAGCATTCCTTGGCTTGCAGCTATGTCAGTAGTCACATGACTGTCCTTACTCTGTCTATGTCTAGGTCCTTATCCTTTTTTATAAAACACCACTCAGATGGGATTAAGACTAACCCTGTTCTATCTTAAAAGACACTATTCCCAAACAAGGTCATGTTCACAATTACCAGGGGTTAAGACTTTAATGTATCTTTGGGGGAACAGAATTCAATCCATAACAGCCTCCTGTAGGCTAACAGTAGCCCTAATCATTGTCAGCTTGCCCAAATGCTTAATAATTTTCTCCAATATGGGTAGTTAAATTTTCAAAAGAGTCCTGGAAGACCATATAAAAATTCCAGTATCATGTTAGAAGTATTCTCTAATGATGGAGGGCAATGAGTTAAGGAAAAGGCTTTTTTTCCTCTTCCCCAGTCATCTCAAATCATACCACCTGGGCAGCTGTCTATTTTAGCTACTCAAACCCTACCTCTGCTTATACCCCTACAGGGGAAATTAGCTGTGGCGAACAGGGAAGTACTCTTATTTAACTGCTCAGTAATCAGATAATCTTCCCTGGGTAATCAGAAGTTGGTTATGTGGTAATTTGGGAACAAGTGACACTGTGATGGCTTGGAGAGTCAAGGTATCTTTAGCTCATGATAAATTTAGCTCTCAGCAAAAACTCACACCTGTAAGTATATGAAGACTTTCTAGATGAAGTGATCAGGAAGGAAAGGGAAGGGAAACTAAATATAAAAATCCAAACCCATTGCCATTGAGTGGATTCGATCCAGAGTAGAACTGCCCCATAGAGTTTTCCAAGGCTTTAAATCTTTACAGAAGCAGACTGCCACACCTTTTTCCAGGGGAGTGCTGGTGGGTTCAAACTGCTGACTTTTTGGTGAGCAGCCGAGCACTTTAACCACTGCAGTAGCAGGGCTCCTGTAGTGACTGTGCAGGGTGGGATGTGATATTTGAGTAAACAGGCCTGAGTTCTGCTGGACACCATCCAGGGCTGGGAATCTGGCTCCTCCAACAGTCTAGGAACTGAGAGCCTTTATTCATGTCACTGCATCTCCTTACTCTGGGGATGCTTCACCTTGTTACTGAGTAGTTACTGGCAATGAGACAGAGTGAGAGTTTTATGTTAATAAATAAATAAATTTGCAAATGAATGATAAAAATAATTACCATTAATTTTCCAGTTTGATAAATTCTCCTCAGGCTTATTAATATGTAAAATTGCTACAAAATATTTGAGGCAGCTTACAAAACGGAACAAAATAGAAAATAAAGGTAATTTAAAATCAAACCAGGATGAAATTAGTTAAGAAAAGCAGAAATATCGTTGTCGACGCATCCCAGCATTATATTTCAGAAAGCTCAGGTGAATTAACATCTCAGTGTGCAGCTGTCTCCGTTTAGTGCCTGCTTTTCCCCATCACCGTGTACCCATTACCCTACCTCCCAGACAATAACCCACCATTAGGATGTTTCCATATTTTAGGGGGAAAAATCTAGTTCAAAGCTTATCTGTCAGTGTAAACAATGTCACTGAATTGTGCATGTAGGAATGGTTGAATTGATGTATGTTTTGCTGTGTGTATTCTCAACGACAACAAAATTAACGAAAAAATTCTGTTATGTGAAGTAATGTTTAAAAAGGCACATAGAAGACTGTAACCCTGTATTCTTATGAAGATATATATAAATATACACATATATATACAAACGTACAATGTAAATAAAATATTTGTATTTTACGTGTATTCATATATGGCCAGTCACACATGCAAACACTAAAAAGGAAAAATAGAAAAGAACTGTAAGGAAATTCAGTATACTAATTCTTAACAATTGTTTGTTCTGAGTAAACCTGGTGGTGCAGTGGTTAAGAGTTTGGCTGCTAACCAAAAAGGTCAGCAGTTCGAATCCACCAGGTGCTCCTCGGAAACCCTATGGAATGTTCTACTCTGTCCTGTAAGGGTCGCTATGAGTCAGAATCAACTCGATGGCAATGGGTTTTTTGGTAATGAAATGATGGAGAGATTTTATACCTTTTTTGAATGTTTTCTATATTTTCTACATTGAGTATTGGGATGAGGCAGTGCAATATAGTTTAGAGAAGTGGTTCTTAAACTTCAGTGTGCAACAGAATCGCTTGCAGGGCTTGTTAAAACACAGATTAAGTATGTCTGGAGTGGAGACTATACTTTGCATTATTAGTAAGCTTCCAGCGAGTGGTGATAATAACTTACCTGGAAACGAGACTTTTGAGTATCACTGGTGTAGAGCATGAGTTTTGGGTTTAACTGTGGAATATAGGCTAAGTGATCTAATCCCTTTTAGCTCTGTTTTCCTTATATGTAAAATGGTGGAAATACTTATACCAGATAGATGTCAAAGAATTAAAACTGGATTTGTAAAATCTGATACAAATTAAGGCTTTATGTATCACCAAACCAAACCCATGGCCCTCCAGTCGATTCCAACTTACTATACTCTATAGGACAGAGTAGAACCACCCCATAGGGTTTCCAAGGAGCAGCTCATGGATTCGAACTAACAACCTTTTGGTTAGCAGAAGAGCTCTTAGCCACTGCGTTACCAGGGCTCTGTTACATGTTTTAGACAATATAAATAGTTGTATTTCTGCTAAATAATAGAACATATATTAAATTAAAAAAAAAGAAGTAAACAGACCAAAAAATAAACCTTACTCAACTTTGTTCTCATGCCTAAAATCTTTGCAAAGTAACTAAGTTCCTACCCCAGAAACTAATTAGATTGCTGACTGAATACACTGATAATCCCAGATAATGTACAATAATTCTTCTCCACCCAAGAGGATTTTGTTCCTCAAAAACTCAACAGTAAGAGAATTCATAGACTGTAGACTTCCAAATGGTAGCCACTAACCACATGTGTCCAATGAACATGTGGCTTGTATTGCTTGATGTATGCTGTGAGTGTAAAATACACTGGATTTAAAGACTCTGTACAAAAAATAGAATCTAAAAATACTTCTGAATATATTTTATATTGATTACATATAAGCTGTTTCTTTTTACTGTTTTTTAAAACATGACTACTAGAAAATTTTACATTATGTATTATGACTCTCATATTTCTGCTATTTACCTTAAAGTAAAAATAGGGCTGGAGAAATCTAAGAAAACTCTCTGACATGGTTTTTAGTATTGTGTTTTGTTTTGTTTTGTTTTGTTCTAAAGTAATCATTAAATCTCTCAATACAGAATATCAATGTAATGTTGCACATCTTAATAGATATTATACTATTAGTTTTTATTTGTAACCTAAATGTAATAGTAAACTTTTGGTATCTCTCCATGTTTTCAATGAAGAAGGAAGAAGTACATGGTTTTTCTCTTGCATTCCACCTAAAAGTTCAATACATCTTTATTTTACATCTCAGAGACCTTAAATCACTATTGTAAGGTCAAGACTTAGGATGTATACTCCATCCAATATTCTCATGACTGCAGAAAAAGTATGTTGAAGTAATTCCATATGTAGAATTTTTCCTAAGGAACATTTGTGTTTGTGGGTAGGAGAGTTATTGTATTTGAATTTTAACAGGACTTACTCTATAAGAAATAACTCGAATGCTCTGTATTTCAACGATGTATAGAGGAAATGTCTTAGCTATTGACTCTGGTGCTGGAGTCAGGAGACCAGGGTATGAATTCAGGCTCCACCACTGCTATCTGTGATAATCTATAGGCAGCGAAGAGTAAGCCTTGCTTTCCATACCTATTAAATGGGACCATTGTGAAGGCAAAGCTTTTAGTAAAATGTCTGGCCATAGAAGGTTTTCCATAACCTGAGTAATAATTACCTGTTACAAGAGCAGATTCATAGGCAATTGATATGCATAGTATATGTGGTTATTTTGTTGATGTTGCTTTTATGTGAATGAATATATTTTTAACTGCCACCTAGGTCACATGGTTGTCTATTGTTGAATAAATTTGGGAATATATGATGATATATAAGCCAAGCATAACAAACAACACTTGGCAACTCCATTAAAACGCTATATCAACTTCAGTGGGGATCACAGAAACATATGTGACTTGATAACAAAGGGGGGAAAAAAACAGGCTAATATATACTTAATTTTGAAAAGATACCACTCAGAGCTTATAAAACATACCAGCATACTAATATGATGGTATTTTGGCTTTTAAAAGTATTTTGGAAGTTCATTGTAGTTTATTAATATGCTGCCTTCACATGACAATGTATATTTTCTAACCTAATATTGGTCTTGATTTGCCCAAAATGTTACATTTAAGTCACACAACTCACAGGGAGTTCAGTCATATCCTTCACCTGTCCCACCCAGGTAGTACAAGTCATTTGGAATGTGAAGATACTTTCCACATGTTCTTTTGTTTTCCTTCAGTTCAAGTGTGGTATCAAGATTCCCCTTGATACGTTACATCTTACTACTCTTGTTTTCTTCACTGTGATTTTAACCACATTCATAAATGAAGGATAAACTGTAAGTCCCTATGTTGTTGTTGTTGTTAGGTGCCATCGAGTCAGTTCCGACTCATAGCGGCCCTGTGTACAACAGAACAAAACGCTGCCTGGTCCTGCACCATCCTCACAATTGTTGCTATGCTTGAGCCCATTGTTGCAGCTACTGTGTCAGTCCATCTCTTTGAAGGTGTTCCTCTTTTCACTGACCCTGTACATTATCAAGCATGATGGCCTTCCCCAGGGATTGATCCCTCCTGGTAACGTGTCCAAAAGATGAGAGATGTAGTCTTGCCATCCTTGTTTCTAAGGAGCACTCTGGTTCTACGTCTTCTTCTAAGACAGATTTGTTCACTCTTTTGGCAGTCCATGGTATAGTCAATATTGTTCACCAACATCACAATTCAAAGGTGTCAGTTCTCTTTCAGTCTTTCTTATTCGTTGTCCAGCTTTCACATGCATGTGAGGCAATGGAAAACACCATAGCTTGGGTCAGGCACACCTTAGTCCCCAAAGTGACATCTTTGCTTTTTAACACTTTAAACAGATTTCTTGCAGCTGATTTACCCAATGCAGTGCATCTTTCGCTTCCTTGACTGCTGCTTCCATGGCTGTTGATTGTGGATCCAAGTAAATTGGAATTCCTGACTACTTCAATCTTTTCTCTCTTTATCATGATGTTGCTTATTGGTCCAGTTGTGAGGATTTTTGTTTTCTTTATGTTGAGGTGTAATCCATACTGAAGGCTGTGGTCCTTGATCCTCATCAGTAAATGCTTCAAGTCCTCTTCACTTTCAGCAAGGAAGGTTGTGTCATCTGCATAAAGCAAGTTGTTAATGAGTCTTCCTCTGATCCTGATGCCCCATTCTTCTTCATATACTCCAGCTTCTCAGATTATTTGCTCAGCATACAGATTAAATAGGTATGGTGAAAGGATACAACCCTGACGCACACCTTCCCTGACTTTAAACATGCAATATCCCCTTCTTCTGTTCAAATGATTGCTTGATCCATGTACAGATTCCTCATGAGCACAATTAAATGTTCCAGAATTCCCATTCTCTGCAATGCTATCCATAATTTGTTATGATCCACATAGTCCAATGCCTTAGCATAGTCAGTAAATCACAGGTAAACATGATTTTGGTATTCTCTGCTTTCAGCCAGTATCCATCTGACATCAGCAAAAATACCCCTGATTCCATGTACTCTTCTAAATCTTCCTTGAATTTCTGGTGGCTCTCTTTTGATATACTGCTGCAGCACTTTTGAATAATCTTCAGCAAAATTTTGCTTGCATATGATATTAATGATATAGTTTGATAATTTCCACATTCAGTTGGATCACCTTTCTTGGGAATAGGCATAAATACGGATCTCTTCCAGTCATTTGGCCAGGTAGCTGTCTTCCAAATTTCTTGGCATAGACTAGAGAGCACTTCCAGCACCACATCCGTTTGTTGAAATGTTTCAACTGGTATTCCATCAATTCCCGGAGCCTTGTTTTTTGTCAGTGCCTTCAGTGCAGCTTGGACTTCTTCCTTCCGTACCATAGGTTCCTGATGATATGCTGCTTCCTGAAATGGTTGAATACTGACCAGTTCTTTTTGGCATAGTTACTCTGTATATTCCTTCCATCTTCTGTTGATGCTTCCTGTATCATTTAATATTTTCCCTGTAGATTAGAATCCTTCAGTATTGGAACTCGAGGCTTTAATTTTTTCTTCAGTTCTTTCAGCTTGAGAATTATGGGGCATGTTCTTCCCTTTTGGTTTTCTATCTCCAGGTCTTTGCACGTGTCATCATAAAACTTACTTTATCTTCTCGAGCCTCCCTTTGACGTCTTCTGTTCATCTCTTTTACTTCATCATTTTTTCCTTTCTCTTTAGCTACTCAACATCCAAAAGCAAGTTTCAGAGTCTTTTATGACATCCATTTAGGTCTTTTTTTTCTTTCCTGTCTTTTTAATGACCTCTTGCTTTCTTCATGTGTGATGTCCTTCATGTCATTCCACAGCTCATCTGTTCTTCAGTCATTAGTGTTCAATAAGTCACATCTACTCTTGAGATGGTCTCTAAATTCAGGTGGATATACTCAAGGTCATACTTTGAATCTTGTTGACTTGTTCTAATTTTCTTCAGCTTCAACTTGAACTTGCATATGAGTAGTTGATAGTCTGCTCTGCAGTCGGCCCCTGGCCTTGTTCTAACTGATGATATTGAGCTTTTCCACAGTCTCTTTCCTCAGATGTAATCAGTTTTATTCCTGTATCCCACCTGCTGAGGTCCACTGTATAGTCACCATTTACGTTGTTGAAAAAAGGTATTTTCATTGAAGTCATTGGCCTTGCAAAATTCTATCATGCAATCTTCTGCATTTTTTTCTATCACCAAAGCCATATTTTCCAATTACCGATCCTTCTTCTTTGTTTCCAACTTTCGCATTCCAACCACCAGCAATTATCAGTGCATCCTGACTGCATGTTTGAACAATTTCAGACTGCAGAATTTGGTAAAAGTCTTCAATTTGTTCATCTTTAGCTGTAATGGTTGGTGCATAAATTTGAATAATAGTCATATTAACTGGTCTTCCTTATAGGGGTATGGGTATTATCCTATCACTGACAGCATTGTACTTCAGGATAGATCTTGAAATGTTCTTTTTGGTGATGAATGCAATGCCATTCCTCTTCAAGTTGTCATTCCCAGCATAGTAGACCACATGATTATCCAATTCAAAACGGCCAGTACCAGTCCATACCAGCTCACTAATGCCCAGGATATCGATCTTTATGCGTTCCGTAAGTAGTTTAATTAGTTCAACAATTTAACTTCCAGAGATGACAGACTCCATGACTGCCTTAGTTATCTAGTGCTGCTATAACAAATACTACAAGTAGATGGCTTTAACAAAGAGAAATTTATTCTCTCACAGCCTAGGAGGCTAGAAGTCCAAATTCAGGGTGCCAGGTTGAAAAGACTTTCTGTATGTGTTGATTCTAGGGGAAGGCCCTTGTCATCAATCTTCCCCTGGCTTAGGAGCTTCTCAGTGCAGGGACCCCTAGGTCCAAAGGACACACTTCCCTCCAACTTCATTCTTGGTGGCGTAAGGTTCCCCCTTTCTGCTTGCTTCTCTCTTTTATCTCTCAAAAGAGTTATAAAAGACACAACCTGATCTTGTAGATTGAGTCCTGCCTCCTTAACATAACTTCCTCTAATCCTTCATTAACATCATAAAGGTAGGATTTACAACACATAGGAAAATCACTTCAGATGGCAAAATGGTGCACAATCACATAATACTGGGAATCATGGCCTAGCCAAATTGACACATATTTTGGGGGGACACAATTCAATCCATGACAAATGACCTTTTAAGTTTCATTCGTTTGCTTCCGGGGGTCAGTGAAGATGAGTCCACAGGAAAATAGAATTAGCAAAACACATTCCAGACTTCTTAGTTATGTGTATTTTAAACACAAATTCAAAGAAAAAAGGGAGAAGTGAAATCTGTGGTTTGTCCTGAACTTTGATTAAAGTGTCTTGCATCTCTCTCTAGCCCTCAGAAAATACACTGAATGCTATAAAAAACAAAACAAAAACCATTGCCGTGGAGTCAGTTCCAACTCATAGTGACCCTAGAGGCTAGGGTGGAAATGCCCCATGGTTCCAAGGCTGTAATCTTTAGGGAAGCAGACTGCCGCAACTTTCTCCTACGTGGTGGCTGGTGAGTGCAAACCTCCAACCTTTCACTTAGCAGCCGAGAGCTGAATAGCCTGAGATTCATTAAAATAAATTTTCACGAAGCTTCTGAAATGAACGACAAAGTTATTTTCAGCTTTTATATTTTTGGGCAAAAATTTCACTGAATAGTAATGTCGTAATGATAAAGACAGTGGAATAGTAAAGTCATGTTACTGTAGACAGTAAATAGTGTGGCTGTAGAAGATTTGGTTCTTACAGATAATGTATGATTTTAATGAAGTGAGATATGGGTATTTATTATTTTGCTTTCAAACGTTTCGATTTTACCTTGGAAAATGCTGATCCTTGCACTGACCCAACATCTACGGAATATGATACTAACCTTTAATGAAAACCATGAGGTTATTTCTAAGCAACAATACAGGAAAATGTTATCTTTACAGTCTGAAATTCACTTATGTCTATATGGCAGAGTCTAGGCAAAACTGTTAAATAAGTGAAATTTCTCCTCAGGACCCTTTTTCTGCAACTGTTCCCCTAAACCAACTATATATTCTATGCCAACATGAGGGATAACTAATAGATAAACCGACTCTTTCTGGAAGTATTTGCATTTCAATAGGGAACTCTTGGAAATATCAAGATATAAAGCTAAAATAGAGAAAGATAGAGGGCTTTCAACTTTTTAGGGGTGAGAACCCTCCTCCTGCCAATGCGTTCTGTGTGCTTGTCACATCTGAGGCTAGTTGGTAACTTAAAGGCTGATACTTAATGATATGTAATTTCCAGGAGAGTTTTTATTACAACAATGAGAAAAACCTTTGAAATTGGGAGCAGCAGGGCATCCCATAAGTTTTGGTAGAGATATTGGCTCTTTAATCTTCCTAAGAAAGTAGAGGTGATTGTTCTCTACCATCACAGTAGGTTAGAAGAGGCTTTCATAAAATACTTTGAGGTTAAAGCTTTGGAACCAGACTGTTCTGTGTTTTAAACAGAAGTGTTTTCCCTATAAGGTTTTGTAGCTAGAATGAATAATTATTTAACAGCTATTTATTGAGCACATACTATGTTTCAGGCTCTGTGGTAGGTATGGGGATATACAAGTAAACAAGATATAAATTCATATCATCACATGGTTTACATTCTATAGAAGGTGACAGATATTGCACAAATATCTTTATAAATTATATAGAACTATTCAGTAGAAAACCACTCAGTGGTAATGGTTTTTGTTTTCATTTGGTTTATTCTGTCCAGTATAGTAGCTTCTATCCACATGTGGCTATTGCGTATGTGAAATGTGGCAAGTCCAAACTGAGATGTGCTGTAAGCATGAAATACCCAATGGATTTTGATGATTCAGTTAAAAAAAAAAACTCATAAAATATTTTTACATTAATTATAAATTGATGTAATATTACATTGGTTCAATTAAAAATATATTACTGACATTAATTTCACCTGCTCCTTTTTGCTTTTTATTAATGTGGCTACTAGAAAATTTTAAATCATATATTTATTTTGGATAGTGATGACACAGAGGGTTAGATGATGATACTGCTTAAGCAAGGGAGGGGATAAGGAATGTGCATATATGTGTGTGTGCATGAGAGAAGGACAGAGAGGAAATTTTACAGAAGGTGATCTAAGGGAAGGCCTCATTGAAAAGATGATATCTGAGTGACTTGGAAGTGAAGTAGCAAACATACCAGCATGGTAGATTACATTATTGCCAAACCATTTGCTGTATCTTCTTACTAAGCTCCTCTTACAGGACCTGCTTTTGGGGAGGATTTGACTTCCTACCCATTTATGTCAGGCTTGGCCATCTGACTTGCTTTGGCCAATGAAATCTAAGTGGAGGTTTTGGTGTCAAAATGTAAGTGGAGACTTTTTTTGTAGCAAAACTGTTAGAGCCAATATTGGAGGGAAGGGCTTTCCAGGCAGCTTAAAAAGGTAGTGTCAAAATTCTATGGTGGAGGATCCCTGGCATGTGAGAGGAACATCAAAGGAGTTGGTATATCTGAGTCAAAACAAAGGAGGGGAAGACTAATATGTAATATTGAGATAATCTAATAAAAACTAGCTGCCGTCAAGTAGATTATGACTCATGGAGACCCCATGTGCATCATTGTAGAAGTGTGCTTCATAGGGTTTTCAGTGGTTAATTTTGTGACAGTAGATTGTCAGGGCTTTTTTCTGAGCCTCCTCTGGGTGGACTAGAATCACCAGCCTTTTAGTCAGTAGGCAAGCACTTTAATGGTTTGCACTACCCAGGGACTCCAGAGAATCTAATAGCTACTGAGAATTAATTGTTTCTCTTCAGTACAGGTTTTCGGGCTTTCTTTAATTGGCTGTTAACTCCTCTTGGCAGTTCTATGGTGAAACATGACCCTTTTGAACTATGGTACAAAAACACCCGTTTTAATGCACATGACTCTTATTTTGAATCCTTATTTAATTATTTCATTGTTATTTCTCTTCTGCAGATTAATGTCTGTTTCCCAATTTAGGATATAAGCACCTTACGGACTGGGATATATCTTAGCCATGTTTGGATCTCCAGTAAAACCCGGTAAAGTGATACTTGAAGCATTCAATCAGTATTTGTTAAATCAGTGTGTTCATATTTAACAGAAACATTAATTTTTTGAGAATAAGAATATTCTTATCTTCTTATTCCTCCACCACAATTTATTACCAAAGATTACGTTCTTAGATCATAAATGTATTACGCTTTTAAATAATTCCTTAAATTATTCATTTGTGAATACCTTCCCATAGTCCATATAATAGCTTGTTAATAATACTTTATTTGGAATCAGACACATTGGGTTCTGACCAATTCTTTATGACCTACATGTTCAAGAAAACCATTTCCCTGTAGTACTATACAACTCTAACTTTCTTTGAACTATAAAAAAATATATATATATCTCAAAGATTATTTGTCCACCATTTTATGTAAATTAGGGTAGATAGTACCTCATAATAGCACGCATAAAAAAAGGACATTCAAAATTGAAAAAACAAAAAAATAAAATGGCAATTTCTTAGTCAAACATATGACTAGAATAATAATAAGCTACTTAAGGAGCCCTGGTGGCACAATAGTTAAGCACTCTGCTGTTAACAGAAAGGTCAGCAGTTTGAACCCACCCAGTGGTTCCACAGGAGAAAAACTTGGTGATCTGCTCCCACGAAGATTACAGCCTAGGAAACCCTATGGGGCAGTTCTACTCTGTCATATAGGGTCACTGTCAGTAGAAATTAACTTGAAGGCATACGACAACAACAACAACATGGTATTTGGTCCTAAACATCACTTAACAAAGATACTTTACTGTGCGCACATACAAAACACACGTACAGTTAATTCCACTTCTCATTGGCTATATAGAATAACAAAGAACCAGATTATTGAACTGTGCCAACAAGTATATTTCTTTCTTCCTTATTACTTGTTCAAATAAATACTTAAATCCATTTGAAAATGTTAGCTCATGATTTCCTGCATCTCACATTTGAAGAAAAACTCAACTAGCTTGGCTTGATCATGGGGTGATGGTGAAATGTTAGCCAGAAGAAAAGTAGAAGTCTAAAGTTTGTTTTCAAATGCATAGACAAGTTACTTCTTAAACTTGGCTCAAGCAAAATTCACTGTATCTATAGTAATAGATAAAGGAGCCCTAGTGGTGCAATGGTTAGATGCTCAGCTGCTGGTGGTGTAATGGTTAAACATTCTAACCCACCAGCTGTTTTGTGAGAGAAAAGACCTAGCAGCCTGCTCTTGTAAAGAAAGATTACAGCCTGGGAAACCCCGTGGGGCAGTTTTGCCCTATCATATAGAATAGTTATGAGTCAGAATCCACTCGATGGCACATAACAGTACTAATAGATACTCCCACTCAAAAAACATATCCATATGATGGGTGGGAAATTATTTTACAAAATAAGCCGGGTCTTGATACACAATTGGAAACAGCTCTGGGTGGTTTGTGACTGATTGCCCCAGAAGATTTATAAGATGCCATTCAACTTCAAATTTTTTGAAATATGAAAATAAATATTTAAAGAATTATCTTACCATCATTTTGAGGAAACATCTTTAGGAATTTCCTGTCCTACTAATGTTTCTCTAAGCGACAAAAATTCAATTATGGTTAAGGTAGAGTTTTGCTATGTATTACTATTTATTTCATAACATTTGTGGAATTCATCCTTTGAGCCCTAGGCATTGAAAAACATCCAAAATTTGTTCCATGACCCCTATCTGGTGATTTCTTCAGAGATGTAAGGCATGCAAATGTACCAACACAAAGAAATACAAAGTGAGTGATAAAAGCAATAGACACTATAATTGTTCAATAATCAGAGGGGCCAGGGTGAGCTAGAGCAGTTGTAGAAGTCATTACAGACATGTTAAGTGTGTAAGAATGAGTGTGTGTGTGTGTGTGTGTATACACTCCATTATGGTTAGAAGTGTGGGCTGTGGAGCTATACTGTCCCAATTTGAAAGTCCATTCACTGACTAAATGATAAATTACTTAAAATTTTTGGACCCCTATTTCCTCATCTGTCAAATGGAAATTAAATAGAACCTATTTCTTCTTTTTTTTTTAATAATTTTTATTGTGCTTTAAGTGAAAGTTTACAAATCAAGTCAGTCTCTCACACAAAAACCCAAATACACCTTGCTACACACTCCCAATTACTCTCCCCCTAATGAGACAGACCGCTCTCTCCCTCCACCCTCTCTTTTTGTGTGCATTTCACCAGATTCTAACCCCCTCCACCCTCTCATCTCCCCTCCAGGCAGGAGATGCCAACATAGTCTCAAGTGTCCACCTGATCCAAGAAGCTCACTCCTCACCAGCATCCCTCTCCAACCCATTGTCCAGTCCAATTCATGTCTGAAGAGTTGGCTTCGGGAATGGTTCCTGTCCTGGGTGAACAGAAGGTCTGGGGGCCATGACCACCGGGGTCCTTCCAGTCTCAGTCAGACCATTAAGCCTGGTCTTATGAGAATTTGGGGTCTGCATCCCACTGCTCTCCTGCTCCCTCAGGGGTTCTCTGTTGTTAAGAACCTATTTCTTACAGTTACTATGAGAATTAAATGTGGTGATATAAGCAACACTCTTAAAGAAGCTCCTGACCAAAAATAATATTTTAATAACTGTTAGTTTTAAGTGAAGAGGAGACAGTTCCCTCAGGAAAGGTGGAGAAATGAGCAAGATGTGATTAATGGCATTGAAAAGAATGGTCTGCTTGAAGGAGGAGGATTTATTTGGTATGGGAAATTGGGAGAAAGACAATAAAGCAACTCAATAAAGTTAGGTTTCCCTCCTCATTGATCAGTTGAGATGAACACTGACTACACTGGAGGAGCAATCTGTTTTTCCCGGACTTTAAAAAACCCTTTCATGAACGATGGGACATATAGCACCCACCTACATTTTCTGCCTCTCAGGTCCACAGGGACATATATGTCCTACATAATATGTTGTGATCTGATGTGGTCATCCTCCACTTTGGCCTAATGCCAATTTTCGCACACTGACATGGTCTTCGGAAGATAACCACATTGATAAGTGAAGAGTGGGTGTGTAAGGAGCCCTGATAGTGCAGTGGTTAAGAGCTGGCTGCTAACTGAAAAGTCAGCAGTTCAAACACACCAGCTGCTCTGTGGGAGAAAGAATGTGTCAGCCTGCTTCCATGAAGATTTACAGCCTTGGAAACCCTATGGGGCAGATCTACTCTGTCAGATGTTGTTATTATGAGTCAGACTTGACTAGACATATACGTGTGTGTGTGTATCTATATAGATAGATATGAAATCTTTTTTTTTAGTTTTTTACCATACTTGAGTTGTTTTCTGAAGTAATATCACTCAGATACATTTTAGGGCAATTTGCTTTGTTATAATGAAAAATTTCATTTTTTTCTTATTATTATATGGAAGCAAATTATGAGGTATATATTTTATAATAATTTACATATTGAATTGAAACTCTTTCCAATTTAGGTGTAAGAGAAATGTACATATGAATGTATTTAATGAGTTCTATTTCATTTTTTTTAATGAGTTCTATTTTAATAGATCTTACTTTACTTAGAATAGAAGGTTTTACCTTATCACATAAATTTTAAAGACATTTTCCAGTCCTCACACTTTGTGCTATGTATGCATTTACCCCCTATATTTAAAGCTGCAGGTGACAGTAGTGAACCCACTAAATCTATGGAGAAAGGTGTGTGAAAAACTGAGCATTTTCTTGAAATTTCAGCTCCTAATTCATATGGAGAAACTCGAGCAATGAACAGATGATTGTCACTGAAGAGGACATTATTACTGGGTGTAATAGTTTATGGTCACTATATGTTTTATGAGCCAGGCAGCTAGTATGAAAGAGCCATGCTACGTACAGTGTCATATGCACAATGAAAACTGGGTTTCTGAAAATAACAGTTCATAGTAACAATTTAACATACCAACTCATCTTGGAAATAAAATTCCATGACTTAACTGTGTCAAAAGTGGCCATCTATACTAGGGGAAGGTCTTTGAATTTAATTATCTGAGAGTAATATAAATGGGAGGCATATATTATCTTTCTGTTGTCTTTGGGTGGAAGTTAGCAATTCAAATGATTCTTTCTGGTTACTAATCTTTATGACCCTTTTTGACGTTCTGCTGTTGCACATTGTGCTTTCTAGATAAGAAGTGATGCTGCATTTTGGTTTAAATTCTCAGCCCATACTGCCTATATTTGGGTGTCGTAGAAATTTTCTCATTGGGAAAATTGAATATTTCCTTCCTTTAATATCATGGGGCTGATCCCACTGAACTGGAAAATGCCAAGATCCTTTAACACAGTGGTTTGGGCAAATGTAATACAAAACCTATTAATTTGGTTAGAAAGATCTAGGTGATAGCATAATTGTCAAGAATTATGTAACCTTTATAATTGGCATGAGAGTATGATTCCTGTTTCTTTAAAGGGACCATCTTCCTTACAGGAAACAACTTTATGCAGTGACTTACTGGATTTTAATATTCTTCAATTTCCACATCTGCTTTTACTTCTCCACTAGAGACCTGGAGTTGTTGACCTGGTATTCTGATTTAATCTGGTACAATTTTCTAGAATTTTTTTAAATTTGTCTCCTTTTTCTCATTGGGAAAGGGCAAAGTTTTTGTCTCTGAATCACTGTGTGAAATACCATCACAGATTTACATCAGTTTCAAACTTTTCAAATCTAATAGAAGTTGGGTATAATGTTCATACGCTCAGTAGGGATTGCAGTACCTTAAGTTTAATGCCAGCCACAGATTTCTTTAACATGCTGATGACTGCCTCTGGCAGACAACTGCCTAGTTAGTCAGTGGAAACTTTAATGTTCAATTGTGCATAGCTTTGGGAATTTTTTTCACATTAGAACAATCCCACTCGGGATTCTAATGAGCAAAATAAATAGGCCATGACAAAGAATGTTGACAGACAGGTTTGGTTTATCTTCTACTATTTTTCATGGGGTATAGGTATTAACAGGTAAGCATAATAATGAAAATTTCACAAGCTTATAAAAACATGAAGGTTCAAGGGCATAAAAAGTAGAACAGAGAGAGAAGGAAAAAAAAGCATCACAGAGAAATTTAGACCAGGAATAGTTTGAGAGGTATTGAATTCTCTAGAAATGTGTTTGGTTATATTTATTAGCATGGCTTAGCAGAATGAGTACTAGGATATAAGCTAGAAAATCATTGTTCTAGTTCCTGACCCTCTCATGAGCTGCTGTGGAACGTTGAATGAGCCTTGGTGTCTCTGGTCTTCAGTTTATTCATCCGTAAATTGGAGGAACTAAACTCCACTCTCTCTACTGTCCCTTCAAGCGCTGACTCTGCATTGTATTTACTGAGTGCACTCTAGATTAATGGCAGAGTCCAGCCCTACTAGGTATTAAAACATATTACAAATCCAGAATAATTAAAGTAGTATACTAGTACAAGAATAAAAGATTAATAGAAAAGAATAAAGGCCCAAAAATACAATTACGGGGATTTAATATGTGATTAAGGTGGCTTTTTAGTTCATTGGGATGGGATGGACAGTAGTCTTAGAACAACTGCCTAATCATTTGTAAAGGCATGGAGCTGTATTCTTACCTCATTCCTTACATCAAATTTAATCCTAGATGGACTAAGGATTTAAGCATAAAAGAGAAAGAACAGGGGAGGGAAAGAGAGAGAGAGAAGCAAGAAAACTTCTTAAAAATTGCTTTTCAGTAAGATGGCCTTCATAAGTATTAGGAAATTCATAAGCTGTAATGGAAAATATGGATACATTTTATACACACAAATTAAATATTTTTATAGAGTTGAAAGTCCCTGGGTGGTGCGAATGGTGGCTCGACTACTAGTGGAAAGGTTGACGGTTTGAGCCCACCCAGAGGCACTTTGGAAGACAGGCCTGGCGATTTGGTTCTAAAAGGTCACTGCCTTGAAAACTCTATGGAGCAGTTCTCCTCTGCACACATGGTATCACTGTGAATCAGAATTGCAACTAACAACTAACAACAACAGCATAGAGTTGAAAATGCCAGAAGCAAATAAAAGACAAACAATGAAATGAGGAAGATATTTTCAAAGCGTATAATGGATAATTCATTTTTTACTATACAAAAAGTTCTTAGAAATCAACAGAAAAAGAGAAACAACCCAAGAGAAAAATGGTCAAAGGACATGAATAGACAGTTCTCAGAAACAGCAAAATAGATATAAACATTTGGCAAGTTTCTCAGATTTACTGGTATAGAAACACATTGAGATAACGCTTTCATGTATAACATTGACAAAAATTGAAATGTATAATAGAATCCAGTTTTGGAGGAAAAAAGGTATTCTCAGGCAATGTTGATAGAAAGCTTTTTCTGAAGGGGAATTTGGCAATAGCTATCCAGATGTTGTAGTCAAGTACCTTCACACCCAGTGTTCCATTTCAAGGTACTTATCGTGTAGTCAACTTGCCAAACTTTACATGTACATCATTCTGTTTGTGTTTTCAAATTTTTATTTTTATTCAATTTTTTAAATGCATGGAATAAACTTTGAATAAGCATAAGTAACTATAGCGATTGCCTCTGGGGAGAAAAGAGGATATAGGAGAGGGCTTTTAAAATTTTTATTTTATATTATTTTATACTTCTATCATATTTCGGAAACCCTGGTTGTGTAATGGTTAAGTGCTACGGCTGCTAGACAAAAGGTCGGCAGTTCGAATCCACCAGTCGCTCCTTGGAAACTCTGTGGGGCAGTTCTACTCTGTCCTACAGGGTTGCTATGAGTCGGAATCAACTCGACGGCAATGGCTTTGGTTTTGGGTTATCATATTTGACAATTCTACTATGACCGGGTAAATGGTAACAGTTTTAAGTATTGTTAAAATTTAACACTGAATGACATTGTCCTAAAGTACGTTTTCAAAGGGGTTATGGTAAGAGGGGTAATAAGTCTGAAATGCACTTAAGAAAAACTCAAGTTCATCTTCTGCCCAAAATTGAAAAGAGTAGTTAAAAGAAGCATAAAATATACTAGCATATATGATCTTTTAGAAAATAATACAAGCTCATATAACAAAAATGACAGTTTCTAGAGCTTCTCCAAATTATATGCTTCACTTAATATACCAACACCCTAGAAGAGTCTTCTGTAAAAGAGAAAATGGGATTTATATCCTATATTCTTTCATGTAGAACTTAGTGCTTTTTATTTTATGGATTTTTTTCACACTCAAAAGTACTTCTAGATATGTTGGTTATTTTGGCATGAAAAACGGTATCATTCACACAAACCCTGAGCTATTCAGAAAATAGATTTCCTATTAATATGCTTTGCCACCTCAGGGTAGAAACTGTGGTTGTTGCGTGGTGATTGAAAACCTTCTTAATTATAGGCATCTTAAAAGTAAGAATTTACCCCTTATTATTTTATCAAGTAGTCAACTGATATGTGTTTATAACGAGTTTTTTTTAATACAGGAAAATGTTTCCTAGGCTCACAGACACATAGTCAGAAGAAACAAAATAGACAGCCTTGTTGCTTGCTTGTTTGTTCTTCCACGCAAGGCTGACTAAAGGCCTCAGGGGGTGGCATGTATAACATAGTTTGAGGTACTATCGCTGGCACAAAGGAAAGAGTAGGACCTACTTCTAACCTTGCTCTTCTCTACATCTCTCTCAAATGGGCTTTAGGAAATATGTATTTAGGAAATAAGTTAAGAAAATTGACCTCCTAGCTTTTAGCTAAGGAAGCCTGGTGGCACAACGGTTAAGCACTAAGCAGCTAACCGAAAGTCTGTTGGTTCAGACCCACCAGCTACTCCATGAAGAAAGACCTGGCAGTCTGCTTCTGTAAAGATTATAGCCCAGAAAATCCTATTGGGCAGTTCTGCTCTGTCACATGGGTCTGCTATGAGTTGGAATTAACTCAAGGACACTCAACAACAAAGCAATTAGCTGATTTTTTTTTTCTGTTATCTAATCTAGCAATCATTTCTGTCTTTACAAGGAATATTCATTAATATATTTTAAACATGGTCAGTTTTAAGTTATGACACAATTGTAGGTGAAAAAACACAAAGATAAAACATTTCAAAAACAGCACCAATAGGTCAGAAACCATTTACCAAAAAAAAAAAGGGGGGGGGCAGAAAAAGAAAAATAACTTAAAGTTGTTGTTAGGTGCCATCGTGTTGGTCCTGACTCATAGTGACCCTATGTACAACAGAACAAAACACTGCCTGGTCCTGCACCATCCTCACAATTGTTGTTATGCTTGAGCCCATTGTTGTAGCCACTGTGTCAACCCGTCTTGCTGAGGGTCTTCCTCTTTTTCACTAACCCTCTACGTTACCAAGCACGATGTCCTTCTCCAGGAACTGATCCCTCCTGATATGTCCAAAGTATGTGAGACCTAGTCTCTCCATCCTTGCTTCTAAGAAGCATTCTGGTTATACTTCTTCAAGGACAGATCTGTTCATTCTCTTATTCATTGTCCAGCTTTTGCATGCATGTGAGACAATTGAAAACACTGCAGCTGAGGTCAGGCGCACCTTAGTCTTCAAGGTGGTATCTTTGCTTTTTAACACTTTAAGGAGGTCTTTTGCACCAGATTTTCCCAAGGCAATGTGTTTTTTGATTTCTTGACTGCTCCTTCCATGGGCGTTGATTGTGGATCCGAGTAAAATGAAATCCTTGAGAACTTCAGCCTTTTCTCCATTTATCATGATGTTGCTTATTGGTCCAGCTGTGAGGATTTTTGTTTTCTTTATGTTAAGCTGTAATCCATACTGAAGGCTGTGGTCTTTGATCTTCACCAGTAAGTGCCTCAAGTCCTCTTCACTTTGAGAAAGCAATGTTGTGTCATCTGCACATAGCAGGTTGTTGATGAATCTTCCTCCAATCCTGATGTCATGTTCTTTTTCATATAATCCAGCTTCTTGGATTATTTGCTCAGCATACAGATTGAATAGATATGGTGAAAGGATACAACTCTGACACACACCTTTCCTGACTTTAGGCAGTATCCCCTTGTTCTGTTTGAACAACTGCCTCTTGATCTATGTACAAGATCCTGATGAGCACAATTAAGTGTTCTAGTATTCCTATTCTTCAAAATATTACCTGTAATTTGTTATGATCCATACAGTTGAATGCCTTTGCATAGTCAGTAAAACACAGGTAAACATCTTTCTGGTATTCTGTGCTTTCAGCAAGGATCCACCTGACATCAGCAGTGATACCCCTTATACCATGTCCTCTACTAAATCCGGCTTGAATTTCTGGCAGATCCCTGTCGATAACACTGCTGCAGCTTCTTTCTAATGATCTTCAGAAAATTTTTACTTGCATGTGATATTAATGATATTGTTCTATAACCTCCACATTTGGTTGGATCACTTTTCTTGGGAATAGACATAGACATGGATCTCTTCCAGTTGGTTGGTCAGTTTGCTGTTTTCCAAATTTCTTGGCATAGACAAGTGAGCACTTCAAGCATTTCATCCATTTGTTGAAATATCTCAGTTGGTATTCTATCAATTCCTGGAGCCTTCTCCTTTACCAGTGACTTCAGTGCAGCTTAGACCTCTTCCATTGATACCATCGGTTCCTGATCATATGCGGCCTCCAGAAATGTTTAAATATCAACCAATTCTTTTTGGTGTAGTGACTCTATTCTTTCCATCTTTTTTTTTTTTTTTTAATTTTTATTGTGCTTTAAGCGGAAGTTTACAAGTCAGTCTTTCATACAAAAACTTATATACACCTTGCTATATACTCCTAGTTGCTCTACCCTCTAAAGAGACAGCACACTCCTTCCCTTAAAACTTTTCCTTTTACATTTCTGCCTTTTGATCAAGCCTCTGTTAGGTGGCACTGATCACCCACAATGGAGTAGACTTTCTTCTGCAAGGACTTTGTTTTCTTGAGTAGTTTTGGTTAATAAAAATTGTTTTCTTTACCTTTCTGAGCTTATGGGCCTCATCTTCAGGGTAAGTAGGATTTGTGGTGAACATCTTAATGAACAGGGCCACATTCAAGGAACATTCCTCAGTCAGGACAGAATGATAGCAGTCAAGATGAAACATACCCAGGGAGACAAAAGGGAGGTGATTAAACAACAAGATCATTGGCGAAAGCCTGTGATCCCAGCATAATTGTATGTGAAGGGACAAATGGGCTTTTTTATTTTTTAATTTTTATTGTGCTTTAAGTGAAAGTTTATGAATCAAGTAAGCCTCTCACACAAAAACTTATATACACCTTGTTACATAATCCCAATTGCTGTACCCCTAATGAGACAGCCCATTCCCTCCCTCCACTTTCTTTTTTCATGTCCACTTTGCCAACTTCTAAACCCCTCTACCCTCTCATCTCCCCTCCAGACAGGAGATGCCAACATAGTCTCAAGTGTCCACCCGACCCAAGGAGCTCACTCCTCACCAGCATCCCTCTCATCAATCTCATTGAAGTTTTGATTTGCATTTCTCTCTCCAAACCCATTGTCTAGTCCAATCCCTATCTAAAGAGTTGGCTTTGGGAATGATTCCTGTCCTGGGCCAACAGAAGGTCGGGGGGCCATGACCACCGGGGTCCTACTAGTCTCAGTCAGACCATTAAGTCTGGTCTTTTTATGAGAATTTGGGGTCCGCATCCCATCGCTCTCCTGCTTCCTCAGGGGTTCTCTGTTGTGTTCCCTGTCAGGGCAGTCATGGGTTGTAGCCAGGCACCATCTAGTTCTTCTGGTCTCAGGCTGATGTAGTCTCTGGTTTCTGTGGCCCTTTCTGTCTGTTGGGCTCGTAATTACCTTGTTTCTTTGATCTTCTTCATTCTCCTTTGACCTAGGTGGGTTGAGACCAATCGATGCATCTTAGATGGCCACTTGCTAGCCTCTAAGACCCCAAACGCCACTCTCCAAAGTGGGATGCAGAATGTTTTCTTAGTAGATTTTATTATGCCAATTGACTTAGATGTCTCCTGAAACCATGGTCCCCAATACCCTGCCCCTGCTACCCTGGCCTTAGAAGCATTCAATTTATTCAGGAAACTGATTTTGGTTTAGTCTAGTTGTGCTGACCTCGCCTGTATTGTGTGTTGTCTTTCCCATCACCTAAAATGCTGGTGGCTTAGTGGTTAGGTGCTATGGCTGCTAACCAAAGGGTCGGCAGTTTGAATCTGCCAGGCGCTGTTTGGAAACTCTAAGGGGCAGTTCTACTCTGTCCTATAGGGTCGCTATGAGTCGGAATCGACTTGACAGCACTGGGTTTGGGTTTTTGCTTTTTTTTAAAGTAGTTCTTATCTACTATCTAATTAGTGAATGCCCCCCTCCCACTCTTCCTCTGTCCCCCCTCTCATAACCATCAAAGAATATTTTCGTCTTTGTTTAAATTATTTCTCAAGTTCTTATAATAGTGGTCTTATACAATATTTGTCCTTTTGCAACTGACTGATTTCACTCAGCATAGTGCCTTCCACATTCCTCCATGTTATGAAATGTTTCACGGATTCATCATTGTTCTTTATTGATGCGTTGTATTCCATTGTGTGAATATACCGTAATTTATTTACCCATTCATCCGTTGATGGGCACCTTGGTTGCTTCCATCATTTTGCTATTGTAAACAATGCTGCAGTGAAAATGGGTGTGCATATATCTGTTCATGTAAAGGCTCTGCTTTCTCTAGGATGTATTCCAAGGAGTGGGTTTGCTGGATCATATGATAGCTCTATTTCTAGCTTTTTAAGGAAGCCCAAAATCCATTTTCAAAGTGATTGTACCATTTTACATTCCCACCAGCAGTGTATAAGTGTTCCAGTTTCTCCACAGCTTCTCCAATGTTTATTATTTTGTGTTTTTTTGGATTAATGTCTGCCTTGTTGGAGTGAAATGGAATCTCATTAAAGTTTTGATTTGCAATTCTCTAATGGCTAATGATCGTGAGCATTTCCTCATGTATCTGCTAGCTATCTGAAAGTCTTCTTTAGTGAAGTGACTGTTCATATCCTTTGCCCATTTTTAATTGGGTTATTTGTCTTTTTGTAGTTGAGTTTTTGCAGTATCATGTAGATTTTAGAGGTCAGACACTGATCAGAAATGTCTTACCTAAAAACTTTTTCCCCAGTCTGTAGGTAATCTCTTGGTAAAGTCTTTGAATGAACATAGGTGTTTGATTTTTAGGAGCTCCCAGTTATCTAGTTTCTCTTCTGCATTGTTAGTAATGTTTTGTATACTGTTTATGCCATGTATTAGGGCTCCTCCCATTGTCCCTATTTTTTCTTCCATGATCATTATCATTTTAGATTTTATGTTTAGGTCTTTGATCCATATTGAGTTCATTTTTGTGCATGGTGTGAGGTATGGGTCTTGTTTCATTTTTTTTGCAGATGGATATCCAGTTATGTCAGCACCATTTGTTAAAAAGACTGTCTTTTCCTCATTTAACTGACTTTGGGCCTTTGTCAGAAACCCTAGTGGTGTAGTGGTTAAGTGGTATGGTTGCTAACAAAAAGGTTGGCAGTTCAGATCCTCCAGGTGCTCATTGGAAACTCTATGGGGCAGCTCTACTCTGTCCTGTAGGGTCGCTATGAGTCAGAATCCACTCAACGGCAGCGGGTTTGGGTTTTTGGTGGGCCTTTGTGGATGGATTTATGTCTAGATTCTCAATTCTGTTCCATTGGTCTCTGTATCTGTGGTACCAATACCAGGCTGTTTTGACTACTGTGGTGGCATAATAGGTCCTAAAATCATGTGGAGTGAGGACTCCCACTTTGTTCTTCTATTTCAGAAATGCTTTACTCATCCAGGGTTCTCTTTCCCTTCTGTGTGAAGTTAGTGATTTGTTTCTCCATCTCTTTAAAAAATGTTGTTGGAATTTGAATCAGAATTGCATTGTATCTATATATCCCTTTTGGTAAAATAGACGTTTTTACAATGTTAAGTCTTCCTATCCATGAGCAAGGTATGTTTTTCCGCTTATGTGGGTCTCTTTTGGTTTCTTGCAGCAGTGTCTTGTAGTTTTCTTTGTATAAGCCTTTTACATCTCTGGTAAGATTTATTCCTAAGTATTTTATCTTCTTGGGGACTACGGTAAATGGTATTGATTTGGTGATTTCCTCCTCGATGTTCTTTTTGTCGGTGTAGAGGAATCCAACTGAAATTTGTATGTTTATCTTGTGTCCTGATACTCTGCTGAACTCTTCTATTAGTTTCAGTAGTTTTCTTGAGGATTCCTTAGGGTATTCTGTGTATAAGATCATGTCATCTGCAAATAGAGATACTTTTACTTTTTCCTTACCAATATGGATATGCTTTATTTCTTTATCTAGTCTAATTGCTCTGGCTGGGACCTCCAGCACAATGTTGAATAAGAATGGTGATAAAGGGCATCCTTGTCTGGTTCCCGATATTGAGGGAAATACTTTTGGACTCTTCTCCATTTAGGATAATGTTGGCTGTTGGCTTTGTTTAAATGCCCTTTAGTATGTGGAGGATTTTTCTTTCTATTCCTATTTTGCTGAGAGTTTTTATCATGAATGGGTGTTGAACTTCATCAAATGCTTTTTCTGCATCAAGTGATGAGATCTTGTGGTTCTTGTCTTTCATGCTTTTCTACTGTTGAACCATTCCTGCATACCTGGTATGAATCCCACTTGGTCATGGTGAATTATTTTTTGATATGTTGTTGAATTCTATAGGGTAGAATTTTGTTGAGGATTTTTGCATCTAAGTTTATAAGGGATATAGGCCTGTAATTTAGTGTGTGTGTATGTGGTGTCCTTACCTGGTTTTGATATCAGGGATAGGCTGGCTTCATAGAATGAGTTTGGGACTATTCCGTCCTTTTCTATGCTCTGAAATACCTTTAGTAGTAGTGATGTTAATTCGCCTCTGAAAGTTTGGTAGAACTCTGCAATGAAGCCATCCAGGCCAGGGCTTTTTTGTTGTTGTTGTTGGGAGTTTTTTAATTACCTTTTCAGTCTCTCCTTTTGTTATGGGTTTATTGTGTTAGTTTAGGTAGGTAGTGTGTTTGTAGAAATTCATCCATTTCTTCTAGGTTTTCAAATTTGTTAGAGTACAATTTTTCGTAGTAACCCGATATGATTCTTTTAATTTCGGTTGGGTCTGTTGTAATACTGACCGTTTCATTTCTTATTTGGGTTATTTGCTTCCTCTCCTGTTTCTCTTTTGTGGGTTTGGCCGGTGGTTTATGAATTTTGTTAATTTTTTCAAAGAACCAGCTTTTGGTCTTGCTAACTCTTTCAGTTGTTTTTCTGTTCTCTATTTCATTTAATTCTGCCCTTATTTTTATTATTTGCTTTCTTTTGGTGCCTGAGGAATTCTTTTGTTGCTCACTTCCTATTTGTTCCAGTTGTAGGGATAATTCTTTGATTTTGGCCCTTTCTTCTTTTTGTATGTGTGCATTTATTGATATAAATTGACCTCTGAGCACTGCTTTCTCTGTGTCCCAAAGGTTCTGATAGCAGGTATTTTCATTCTCATGGATTCTATGAATTTCTTTATCCCATCCTTCATGTCTTCTATAACCCAGTCGTTTTTGAGCACGGAATTGTTCAGTTTCCAAGAGTTTGATTTCTTTTCTGCCTTTTCTTTTGTCGATTTCTTCTTTTATGGCCTTATGGTCAGATAAGGTAGTTTGTAATATTTCAATGTTTTGGACTCTGCTAAGGCTTCATAACGTGGTCTATTCTAGAGAATATTCCATGTGCCCTTGAAAAGAAAGTATACTTGGCTGCTGTTGGGTGGAGTGTTCTGTATATGTCTGTGAGGTCAAGTCGGTTTATTGTGGCATTTCTATCTTCCGTGTCTTTATTGAGCTTCTTTCTGGATGTTCTGTCCTTCACTGAAAGTGGTCTGTTGAAGTCTCCTACTATAATATTGTGGCACTGTTTATCTCACTTTTCAGTGCTGTTAGGGTTTGTTTTACGTATCTTTCAGCCCTGTCATTGGGTGCATAAATATTTCATATGGTTATATCCTCCTAGTATATTGTCCTTTTAATCAGTATATAGTGTCCTTTCTTATCCTTTGTGGTAGATTCAACTTTAAAGTCTATTTTATCAGAAATTAATATTGCCACCCTTGTTTTTTTGTTTTGATTGTTGTTTGCATGATATATTTTTTTCCATCCACTGAGTTTTAGTTTGTGTCTCTAAGTCTAAGGTATGTCTCTTGTAGACAGCATATGTAGACGAATCCTCTTTTTTTTTAATCCATTGTGCCACTCTCTGTCTCTTTATTGGTGGATTTGGTCCCTTTATATTCAGTGTAATTATGGATAGGTATGAGTTTAGTGCTATCATTGTGTGTGTGTGTGTGTGTGTGTGTGTGTGTGTGTTGTTGACAGTTTCTTTTTCCCACTTAATTTTTTTGTGCTGAGTAGCTTATCTTTATATATTGTCTTTTCCTCGTATTTGTTGTTGTTTATTTTGTTTCTGCTCAGTCTCTAGTTTTTTCTTGTATTTTATTTTGATGAGTAGGGTTGTTAGTCTCTTTGTTGTTACCTTAATATTTACCCTTATTTTTCTAAGTTTAGTCCTAAATTTTATTTCTTTATATTGCCTTGTCTTCCTCTCCATATGAAAGATCTATGACTACATTTCTTAGTCCCTCTCTATTGTTTTAATATTGTCTTCTTTTACAAAATGACATCGCTGTTTCCCTGTTTTGTGCATTTTTTTTAATATTTATTTATTTTTGTGATTTCCCTATCTGGGTTGACATCTAATTGCTCTGTCAAGTGTTCTAGTCTTGGGTTGACATCTAATATTATTGATTTTCTAACTGGTGAACTCTCTTTAGTATTTCTTGTAGTTTTGATTTCATTTTTACGAATTCCCTAAACTTCTGTTTATCTGGAAATGCCCTAAATTTGCCTTCATATTTGAGAGACAGTTTAGCTGGATATATAATTCTTAGCTGGCAATTTTTTTTCCTTCAGTGCTTTATATAAGTCATCCCACTGCCTTTTTGCTGACATGATTTCTGCTGAGTAGTCTGAGCTTACTGTAATCAGCTCTCCTTTGTAGGTGACTTTTAATTTGTCCTTAGCTGCTTTTAAAATTGTCTATCTTTGGTTTTGGCATGTTTGATTATAATACGTCTTGGTGAATTTCTTTTAAGATTTACCTTATGTGGAATTTAATGAGCATCTTGGATAGGTATCTTCTCATCTTTCACGATATCAGGGAAGTTTTCTACCAACAAATCTTCAACAGTTCTCTCTGTATTTTCTGTTATCCCTCCCTGTTCTGGTATTCCAGTCACTTGGAGCTTATTTCTCTTGATAGAGTCCTACATGATTCTTAAGGTTTCTTAATTTTTTTTAATTCTTTTGTCTGATTTTTCTTCAAGTATTTTGGTGGCAAGTGCTTTATCTTCAGTCTCACCAGTTCTGCCTTTGACTCCCTCAATTCTGCTCCTCTGACTTTCTATTGAGTTGTCTAATTTTGTAATTTTATTGTTAATCTTCTGAATTTCTGATTGCTGTCTTTCTATGGATTCTTGCAGCTTATTAAATTTTTATTATTTTCTTGAATGACCTTTTTAATTTCTTCAACTGCTTTACCTGTGTGTTCCTTGGCTTGTTTTGTGTATTGCCTCATTTCCTTCCTCATGTCTTGAAGGGTTCTGTATATTAATATTTTGTATTCTGCATCTGGTAATTCCATGAATGCACCTTCATCCTGAAGATCCCTTGATTCTTTGTTTTGAGAACTTGTTGAAGTGATCATGGTCTGCTTCTTTATATGATTTGATATTGACTCTTGTCTCTGAGCCATGTTTAAGTTATTGTATTAGTTTGTTTTATGTTTGCTTACTGTATCCTAGCTTCTTGCTTTGTTTTGTTTTGTTTTGATATGCCCAAATAAGTTGCTTGAGTGAGCTGGCTTGATTATTTTTGCCTTTGAAGCTCTAACGTCCTGTCACCAGATGGCTACAGCTGTTACCAGGTACGTGAGCCTAGGAGTCCATTCACTTTTCTTGTATGGATTCAGCTCATGTGTCCAGGTAGTTGATCATTAAGTGTGTCATTCAGGCTCTGTCCTACAGTCTTAGAGGGGCAGGGGTGATTGGTGTAGGTACCGGCATCTGATTGCAGCAGGGGTCACACTCTGAATAAGGCAGGGGGCTGACAACCATCCCCCAGTTGTCTGTGAGGAAAGTGCATCCCTGTTCCCTGGAGTACACAGGTGGGTGGGTTCCGTAGACAGGCCATGGGTACCCAATGCTTTTGGTTACAAGGACTGGGAGGTACCAGTTATCCTTGGACCCCAGTTGCGGTTGCTGGGTGACCCAAGTGAAGCCACCAGTCATTAGGTCCCTGATATGGGTAGGTGAGGACCCTGTTTAATAGGCAAAGCAGCATCAAACATCAAACCCCCACCTCTCCACCGCATATTTGAAACAGTTGCAATCCGGCAACAAGGGCCTATTCCCCTGAAATAGGCCTGCACAAGTGCATGCAGAGGGGAAAAGGTATTCAAAGTCCATGGAACATTTACGCCTGGGAAGGAGCTGCTTCTCTCCTGTGCTTCCCAAGTTAGTGGAGCTGGAAGATTATCTTTTTCCCCAGTTGTGAATTTATTCCTTCTCCAAGGCCAGTAGAATGGCTCAGGTCATGCAACAGGACCTGTCTCAGGCCCAGGGAAATCAACAGCCAGTGAAGCTGGTTTCAGGGTTGGGGGCATGGTAAAATATACACAAGTACTTAGCTTTTGCCGAGAGCACCTTTATTCTCTGGTTCCAGAGTTGTGAGTAGGCTGTGCAGCTGGATGTTTCTCCCTGAGGAAACTGCAGCTGAACATTACCACTAGCCCACTGCAGCCGCTCCCAGGAATGGTTCCTAAGCATTCCCAGTGATTCAGGTCCGGCAACTCTCTCTGCTTCTGAACCATCTCTCCCTCGCCCGACACTCAAGTCTGTTTTCTAACTTTGCCTTTGATGTTCAGGGCTTCTTACTTGTCATAAGTGTAATCTTTTGCTTGTTAATTTCAGATCTTTGTTGTAAGAGCCTCATGGGCAGTGTCTGACTACTCCATCATCTTGGCCCTACACCCCTTCCATCTTTTGATGCTTCCTTCATTGTTTGATGTTTTCCCCCATAAAAAAAAAAAAGAATCCTTCAATATTGCAAGTGGAGGCTTGAATTTTTTCTTCAGTTCTTTCGGCTTGAGAAATGCCAAGCATATTCTCCCCTTTTGGTTTTCTATCTCTTTGCACGTGTCGTTATAATACTTTACTTTGTCTTCTTGAGCCAGCCTTTGAAATCTTCTATTCATCTCTCTTACTGCATCATTTCTTCCTTTCCCTTTAGTTACTTGTGTTCAGCAACAAGCCTCAGAGTTCCTTCTGACATCCATTTTGGTCTTTCTTTCCTGTCGTTTTAATGACTTCTTTGTTTCTTCATGTATGATGTCCTTGATATCATTCCACAACTCATCTGGTCTTCATTCATTAGTGTTCAACACATCAAATCTATTCTTGAGACAGTCTCTAAATTCAGGTGGGATATATTCAAGGTTGTACTTTGGCTCTCCCCCATGGTATGACAAACTGACCAGACATGTGGGGAGACTTAAAAGTGGATAAATGGAAATCAAATTTGTCAGATTTTAAAATTATTTTAAATGCTATTTAGAATTCTAGGTGTTTGAACCCCAGTTTCCCTGGTGATTACATTTTTCACCCACTAACTCTTGAGCTGGAGCCCTGGTGGCACAGTGGTTAAGACCGCTGGTGGCTCAGAGGTTAAGAGGTAAGACTATAACCCAATAGGTCAGCAGTTCAAATCCACCAGCTGCTCATTGGAAACCCCATGGGGCAGTTCTATTCTGTCCTATAGGGTTGCTACAAATTGGAATCAACTTGACAGCAATGACTTTTTTTTAACTCCTGAGCTAATTATGCATGAATTCACCAACTCACAGCCCACTTTTCTCAGGTTTGGCTCTTCACACTTGGCCCTCCCATCTAGTGTGTTCCCAGTATACACTTTTTTAAAATCATACATCAGGCAGCTTGTTCAGATTAGGAATTAAAATTTTAGCCATAAACAACCTACCTTTTAAAAAGAGCTTTTAGGAAACTAAGTACTGTTAAAGCAAAATGGTCCTATTGTTATTTATATTTAGATTATACTTTTATGGTGTGTGTGTGTGTTGATCAGGTGTGGGACTTCTCAGAACACCCTAACATTTTATTATTTTTGCACTTACTGTTTTAAGGAAAAAATAAGGTATAGATTTCTTCTTGGACTTGTACTTCTAAGAAACATGCTGCAGAATGGGGAATACTTCTAAATATCTAATACTTAGTGTAAAATATTCTTCTCAATGTTAAAAGAAACATATATCTGAAATCAGTGTACTGAATAATTGAAAATAATTAAAACTTAATACCAGCTGCAGTGCTATATACTCATAATTTCCAAAGTTAAGAAAAAGAAGACACATTAACTTCAAAGAGAGAACAATTCAACAAAACTGAAACCATGTCTAATATATGGAGAATGAAAATAAAGGCTGTAGGCTTAGAATAGATTTAATTCTTTTTATTCCCATGTATCTGTGTACCATAAAAATGTGCTTAGATGATTAAAAGCATTTATCCACAGATAAAGCATATTAGTGATAGAAATCTTCAAGTAGTATTTAAAGCTACATTAGTTAAAAAAATAACTGGACTCTAAGTACTCTAAGAGTTTAAAATTAGCTGAGATTTAATATTCTCACTGATTTGCTAAATGGGGAAAGGTGTGACTACGAGAAGAGTATGTCTGTTAACTTATGACTCGAAGTAACTTAAGAGAAATAGTCAATGCAATTACAAATTTCTTAATAATAACGTTCAGAATAATCTGTAATATGACTTTATAAAAAGCAAATTAAGTCAAACTAGAAAGGAGTGATGACTTTCTATGAGTTTATTTTGTTGCATTTTGTTTTGCTTTTGAAAAGCAATGTACTTAGATGCTGTTTATAATAATAGATTGCATATCCTTGTTCATTCCATGCTTGTATTCACATAGCAGTGAATTTGAGGTGGTAGTAAGGAGCTGCAACTAAGTCACCAATAACTGAACCTAATTCCTCAAGAATAAAAACATGCTAAACCAGTTTCAAATTATGGAGATTGATATTGACTTTGTTCTTTGTGATTATTCCAAAGCTGAAGATATACTTGTATAACACAAAGCCTACTACCCCATTGCTGTTGAGTCAATTCAAACTCATATTGACTCAACAGGACAGAGTAGAACTGCCCCATCGGGTTTCCAACGAGCAGCTGGCGGATTTGAACTGCTGACCTTTTGGTTAGCAGCTGAACTCTTAACCACTGTACCACCAGGGCTCCACAAACCCTACTAGGCAGCATACATTAGTTTATTTTTTGAAAGGAGGCATCAAAGAGTAGCAAGTGGAGTAAGACAGGCCAAGCCATTACCCTCTCACTAGGCTAATCTAGCCCTGTTGGTGCAGTGGTTAAAACATTGGGCTGCTAACCAAAAGGTTGGTGGTTGGAACCCACCAGCTGCTCCATGAGAGAAAGATGTGACAGTCTGCTTCTGTAAAGATTTTGGAGTCCTGGTGGCCAGTGGTTAAGGGCTTGGCTGCTTACCAGAAGACTGGCAGTTTGAACCCACTAGTCACTCCTTAGAACCCTATGGGGCAGTTCTACTCTGTCCTTTAGGGTCACTATGAGTCGAAATCAACATAACGGCAACAGGTTTAGACTAATCTAGAGCTGTAAGTACATACCTAAGAAGACATATAGATAACTCAACCAGGCTTCTGAAGATAAAAGACATAAATAAAGATTATAAGAAGAGAATTGTGAGGAAAGTCAAAGAAAATGCAATTATTGAGGAGAAAGCACAAGGGCAATTTAATAACTTTCTTCAAGTATATGGGAAGCTATTCAAGAGAGTCGCTGACCAGCTGCTCATAATCTGCCTTGCAATTGTAAATTGGAAGGGGTCAAAATTGTAGTTTAACAGATTTAGGTCAAAGAGGTGATGAAGCCAGCAAAGAAGGAACGAAGGGATGATCTGGGAGAATGCCCAGATACTGAATCACCTATAAGTTTTTGGTTACATATGTGTATCTCTGCCCATAAAGGTAAGGCCACCTGTACAAACCAATTATTTTTTTCACTTATCATTTATTCTCATCTTTTTTAAGATATTAAGAATATCTAAAGCCAAAACTCACATGATGACTAAAAACACCCCTGTTATAAAGACAACTTCAAAATGAGAGGCAGTAAGGCATAAGTAATTAAAAGCATGGGTTTTGGAGTCAGACATTCCTAGATTTGTATCCCACCTCCCCACTTTTCTACCGGAGTGAACATGGGCCTAATCCCTCTAATCTTTAGTTTACTCATGTGCAAAAGAGGATTATTGTATCAACCAAAATTGGTCATTGTGAGGAATACCAAAAAGCCAAGCCCATTGCCATCAAGTTGATTCCAACTCATAGCGACCCTGTAAGACAGAGTAGAACTGCCCTGCAGGGTTTCCGAGGAGCAGCTGGTGGATTTGAACTGCACCCAGATGCTTAACCACTGTGCTATGAGGGCCTTTGTGAGGAATATATGAGATAATAAATGTGTAGTGCCTGACATATACAAAGCACATGATACATTGTAATCATTACCAGCGAGGGTACTATAATACAATATAATAATGAGGGTGGTTCATTGTACTCTATTGTCTCATGACTTGATATCATCAAAAAAAATATGCCAACAGTAGATGCCTTTAAACTAAGGCAGGCAAATTTTATAGTAAAAATTATACTGGGTGATCATTTTGTCCAGCACCTTGCCAAACTTTATACTTGTTCACTTCATAAATATCTTTGAGAGGTTAAAATAAATGTTTTTAGTACTTAAAATCTATGAGTGATGTGTTAGGGAGAGGTTCACAAGGCCTAGACATTGGGGAGCAGGTCCCACGGGAACGGACGGTGTTAGGACAGCAGTGGTTTGAGAAGCAGAAAACAAATGGAGAGTACAAGGACACGAGAACGTGGTTGTACAGCTCATGTACTTCAGGAGGACTTGAAAGAGAAGAGCAAGACTAGTAGTGGTCAAAAGATTAGGCACACAGTCATTCACTAGGAAATACAAATGAAGAACCAAGAGAAACCACCGAAGCAGAGGTGCTTGGAGGACATCCTGGACTGGAAGAAATGTATTGGCCAAGCCTCAGCTGCATGTTTCTGATCTCACTTTGGTAGCAGCAGAGCTTAAAAGACCCAGGTTTGGACGGCTGTCATTGATGAAAGTAAAGCCTGTTGACTGGCTGGGTTGTGGGAGGGGCAGAAAGTTCTCTTGCAAAACTCCCTTCTTGACGTAACGTAATAGTTTCTAATCCTTTTGAGGTCAGTGCTTGTGGTTTTGATACATGAGATGTTGATATGATACTTTTAATTTATTATTTATACCTTATTTTAACTTGTGGCTTGTAAACAGTGCTTTTGTAGTGACCATTTAAATCATGAAATTGATCTTCATAAACAATTTACCATAGAAATAATAAGTGATTTCTAGAAGGGATTGTCTACTGGGCTTTGGTAAACAAATTGACATAGGCAGCTTATTTATCTGTAAGTCTGCGAATCTGTATGTGTCTTTGAGTTATTACAAAAGTGTTAATACGATTAGACTTCCCTTTTCTGGCAGATACAGAAAACATTTAGTATTTTTTTTCTGTATTTACAATGCAATTTATACTTGAAAGTGACTTTACATTGTGTTTTTGTCACTGGCAATGTTAGCCAAAAGGAGGCATCTATGTCAAAAATGCTTTTCTGAACACATCATAATCAAAATAGAGATAATCTGCTTTATGGCATACATAAGGGTGAGATATTTTATTCAAAATTGTTTATAAGTTCTAGAATTATTTTTTTTAATTCATTTGAATTAAATTCAAGTTGCTTATACTCATGATATTAAGATTCCCTAGACCACGCAGCTTTCTGTATTTCTTTAGTTTGGGCTTTGTATGTTTCCGTATTGTAGATATACACCACATTTTGTTTCACCTAAGCATTCAGATACCTTTGTTATTTGAAAAGATCTAGTGCAGCACTCAAAGAGTGGTCCCTAAACCAGCAGCGTCAGATTCTCCTAGGAGTTTGTAAGAAATGCAAAATTTGGACCCCACCCCAGATCTGCTGAATCAGAGATTTTTAGGGAAGGCCCAGTCATCTGTGTTTTAGGAAGCCATTCAGGTGACTGTGATGCACAGTAAATTTTGGGAACCAGTGCTCTAGTGGATTGATTAGTTGGTTCATTTCTGTGAATTGTATGATTAATTTATTTATTTGATCAATATAAATTAATATAATTTTTGTAGCTTGGTAACTGCTACATGGAATTAAAAAAAAGTTGCCGTTGAGTTAATTCCGACTCATAGCAACCCTACAGGACAGAGTAGAACTACCTCATATGGTTTCCAAGGAGTGCCTGGTAGATTAAAACTGCCGACCTTTTGGTTAGCAGCCAAACTTTTAAGCACTATGCCACCAGGGTTTCTGCTATGAGATAGTTATATTGTTCACCTTCAAGAAGTATGTAATCTTTTTGAGCTGTTAAATCACAGATACAGAGTTGAAGAATATTACAAGAGCCTAGTATGCCGCGGTACGGGTTATGATGAATTGCCAAATTACATAATATAATGTTGTCATCACACTATAGTAGAGAGTCAGTCTCTAGAGACAGTCTGCCTGCATTCAAATACCAGCTCTACCGATAATTGGCACCTACCTCGCAGGTTTATTGTGAGGTTAAAGGAGTTAGAATAGAGCCTGGCATATCATCAAGTCTGTGTAATGGAAGTACTAGCTGTTATTATTTGAGTATCGTGAACAGTAAGTTTCATGGGAATTCAAAGTAACTTGTTTGAGCTGAAGGAATTGGGAAGATTTATAGAAAATTACCTGGGCCTTGAACTATGATTTTGGTGGAAGGGTAGCAAAGGAGAGGGTTGCTGATAGCATATGAGAAAACATGAATAAATCCTTGTTTCTAATGAAGCGGGTTGTATACGGTTGATATATCCAATTGGTTTATTTCAATCTACTGGTAAACCTTTGTCTTTTCTGGTTTATTTTCAAGGTAACTATAGCCCTTATAGAAGCTCTGGTGGCGTAGTGGTTAGGAGCTTAGCTGCTAACGAAAAGGTTGACAGTTCAAATCCACCAGGTGCTCTTTGGAAACTCTATAGGGTGGTTCTCCTCTGTCCTATAGGCTTGCTTTGAGTCAGAATCTACTCAATGGCAATGGGTTTGTTTTTTTTTTTTTTGATCGCCCTTAAACTTGGGGAAACAACCTACATCTCCTTGAGGAAATAGACCACACAGTACTTGGACCGTCATATCCTTGCCTTCCACATTTATATGTCAAGTCCAAGTCTGTTGTGAACTTCATAGTTTGTTTTTAATATTTCTAACCATATCTACCTATACATTCCAAAGGCCTCTCAAATGCACAGTGTCAGAAACTAAAGTCATCACTTTTCCACACCTCCAAATCTGTTCTCTCTCAGTATTGTTTGCCTCAGTAAATGCCACTACTATCCATTCAACCATCAATCACAGTGGTGTATGGCATCCTACTGAGTCGTCAGTTTCTGTCCATTTGCAGCCTAGAAAGTGAAAATCTTCTATGTTCATTTTCCTGGGTTATTGTCATTGTTGTTAGGTGCTGACGAGTCGGTTCTGACTCATAGCGACCCTGCGGTACCACAGAACGAAACAGTGCCCTGTCCAGCACCATGCTCACAATCGTTATGCTTGAGCCCATTGTTGCAGCCACTGTGTCAGTCCATCTCATTGAGGGTCTTCCTCTTTTTCACTGACCCTGTACTTTAACAAGCATGATATCCTTCTCCAGGGACTGATCCCTCCTGTCAGCATGTCCAAAGTATAAAAGATGCATTCTCGCTATCCTTGCTTCTAAGGGGCATTCTGGTTGCACTTCCTCCAGGACAGATTTGTTCCTTCTTTTTCCAGTCCATAGTATATTCAGTATCCTTCTCCAACACCACAATTCAAAGGCATCAATTTTTTGGTCTTTCTTATTCATTGTCCAGCTTTCACATGCGTGTGAGACGATGGAAAACACCATGGCTTGGGTCAGGTGCACCTTAGTCTTCAAGGTGACATCTTTGTTTTTCAACACCTTAAAGAGGTCCTTTGCAGAAGATTTGCCCAATGCAATGAGTCTTTTGACTTCTTGACTGCTGCTTCCATGAGTGTTGATTATGGATCCCCAAAAAAGTAAATCCTTGACAACTTCAGTCTTTTCTCCATTTATCATGATGTTGCTTATTGGTCCAGTTGTGAGGGTTTTTCTTTATGTTTCGGTGTAATCCATACTGAAGGCTGTGGTCTTTGATCTTCACTAGTAAGTGCCTCAAGTCCTCTTCACTTTGAGAAAGCAATGTTGTGTCATCTGCACATAGCAGGTCATTGATGAATCTTCCTCCAATCCTGATATCATGTTCTTTTTCATATAATCCAGCTTCTTGAATTATTTGCTCAGCATACAGGTTGAATAGGTATGGTGAAAGGCTACAACCCTGACGCACACCTTTCTTGACTTTAAACCATGCAGTATCCACTTGTTCTGTCTTCTTGATCTATGTACAGGTTCCTCATGAATACAATTAAGTGTTCTGGAATTTGCGTTCATCATAATGTTACCCATAATTTGTTATGATCCACACAGTTGAATGCCTTTGCATAGTCAATAAAACACAGGTAAACATCCTTCTGGTATTCTCTGTTTTCAGCCAGAATCCATCTGACATCAGCAGTGATATCCTAGTTCCACATCCTCTTCTGAATCTGGCCTGAATTTCTGGCGGTTCCCTGTTGATATACTGTTGCAGCCACTTTTGAATGATCTCCAGCAGAATATTTTTTGGTGCGTGTGATATTAATGATATTGTTCTATAATTTCCGCATTCAGTTACATCACCTTTCTTCGAAATAGACATAAATATGGATCTCTTCCAGTCAGTGGGCCAGGTAGCTGTCTTCCAAATTTTTTGGAAAAATCTATTCCTGGGTAAAATCTATTAATGACCTTCTTTTCTTAGGGAATAAGTTTCACTTCACAGGAGGTGATATAAGGCCACTTATTATCTTGTCTCTGTCTTACTTTGTAACCTTATAAACTACCACTTCTTTATATGTGTTCTTTACTCCTAGCAAACAAAACTATCAGCAATACCAAACTATTAGTTGCCCTCTGGCCCTTTGCAAATCCTGTACTTTCTGCCTAAAAGTCAGCTCTGTTTCACCCCTAACCCTACCTGTTATTCAGGACACAATTGTGTCTTTGGTCAAATCCTCTGTGAGGTCATCACCTCCTCCTGCCAGCCTAGAGAAATGTGATGTCCTTTGGTCACAGACCACCAGAAACAAGCCTACAGTTGAAGAGGTTGGTTTATTATTCATTGTAGAAAGGGATAACACTCATGGAGCGCTGTGGGGCCTCTCAGTAAGAGGGTGTGAGAAGAACCTATTATAGGATTTGGGTGTTGGTTGGGTGATTTGGAGGAGAGTCTAAGGAAGCTGGGGTTTACTCTAGATTAGATGTGTTGAGAAAGCAAGGGCAACTTTATGATTGAGTACCTCAATAAATCTTATCTGTAGGGAGTGAAGACAAGAGCGAGGATAAAGCTGTAACTGATAAAGAAGCAGCAGCTACTCATTTTAGCTGAGGGAAAATGAATGTTATGTTCAGGGTAGCGTGGTGACTTGATTTTGTCTGTGCTTAGACAGAATTACGAAGTAGCCTCGCATCATAGTCTCGGAGTGTCTTTGTCTGAGGTTGGTATTCAGTGAGATTGTTTATGTTTAATAGAAAAATGTAGGAGAATAGCAGGGCCTACCTGTGAGTGCCAAGCCAATTTCTGAATGTCAGGAGCCTTTTTTTTTTTTTCCAGAAGTTCCTCATTCCATTCTTCCAAAGTTCCTTTTAATACTTCCATTAAGTTACTTATTACATTTTATTTTAAGTAAACCAATGTCTGTCATATTATAATCAGTAAAAGTTTGATAAACGAATGAAAAGATGAGTTGATGAAACCATGGATTAGTGATTTTATGATATGAGGCGTCTCTTCCATTCTTCAATAAAAGCCATTAATCATAACATTTTGAGGAAATCAGAAATATCTCTTTACAAGAAAAATATTAGTGAACCATGGTGTCAGGGTTTAGAGAGAGACAAAAGATTTGAGAGGTAGATGAGGAGATTAGTAGTTATCAATTGCATAGTTATAATTTTATCAAATGTATTAATCACTTTTGCAAAATTCTATGGAAATGGGAATAACTATCAATAGACTCTCTACCTATTAATGTTATTTTGCCAATGTGAGATTCAAAACCAATATAAAGAAAAACAAGTCACACAGAAAGTTCAAGTGCATAGGCAGCATGTATACGTGAGATGTTCATCTCCCCATTAGAACATGATTTCCTAGTGAGTGTTGTAATGTGTGTCTTGAAGCAGTCATCCTTCTTCTTCTCCCTGACTCTATGCCAGACCTTCGATTTCTCTCATCAGTTACACTATTCTTCATCAGGCCTAAGTTGGATAATGTGGAAGGAGAGAGAGGAAGATATGAAAGTCTCCCCTTATAAAACTTCTATTTTTATAATCCTATTGATCATATTTTAAAAGATGATGGTGGGAGTTACTTATATGAGCCCTCATTGGAGGGATAAGGTATGAATTTCAGGGGCAGAGAGTTATGTCCATGTAAGTTTGCTAAAAACTTATCCTAAGCAAGCATTAATCCTCTCAAAGAGCATTTAAGAGAGACTCTGTGAATAGTCACTGCATGGTCTTAATGATGAGTGAAATTTCATATGTACTAATTCTAGTTCCTTAAACTACTGGTGAACTGTTTTGACTAGAAACCACCTGAATATGAAATAGGACACTCAGTTGAAACAATTTTGTGTGTGTGTTTGTGCTTTAGGTGAAAGTTTACAGCTCAAGTTAATTTCTCATACAAAAATTTATAGGCATATTGTTTTGTGACCCTAGTGGCAATCCCTATGACAGCACACTCCACCTTTCCACCCTTGACTTCCCATGCCCGTTCAACCAGCTGCTATCCCTTTCTGCCTTCTCATCTTGCCTCCAGACAGGAGCTGCCCATTTAGTCTTTTGTATCTATTTTAAGAAGCACACTCTTCATGAGTACTATTTTATGTTTTATAGTCAGTCTAATCTTTGTCTGAAGAACTGGCTTCGGGAATGATTTTAGTTCTGGGTTAACAGAGAGTTTGGGGGCCATGTCTTCTGGGGTTCCTCTAGTCTCAGTCAGACCATTAAGCCTGGTCTTTTTATGTGAATTTGAGTTCTGCACCCCACTTTTCTTCTGCTCCATCAGGGACTCTCTGTTGTGTTCCCTGTCAAGGTTAGGCTGTAATCTTTTTTTTTTTTTTTTTAATTTATTTATTGTGCTTTAGGTGAAAGCTTTCAAATCAAGCCAGTCTCTCATACAAAAAGCCATACACACCCCACCATGCACTCCCAGCTGCTCTCCCATTAATGAGACAGCACATTCCTCCTCTCCACCCTGTATTTCCCGTGTCCATTCACCCAGATCCTGTCCCGCTCTTACTTCTTGTCTCGCCACCAGACAGGAGTTGCCCACATAGTCTCACGTGTCAACTTGAGCCACGAAGTTCACTCCTCACCAGCATCATTGTCTGTCTTGTAGTCCAGGCCAATCCCTGTCTGTCGAACTGGTGAAACAAAATTTTTGATGAAATGGTTTATCCAAAGGACATGGTTTACTCTGCATTTTAATTTCCTGGTGTATAAACCCTGCCAGGATATTAGTTTATAAATATGACTTTCAACAAAGAAAACACAAAGGGTCAAATGAAAAAGAACCAGAAAGCAAAAAAAATAAAACTTAGAAGAGAAGAAGGATAAATAGAAACACATAAGAAGTGTGAATTCTGATAGAAAGAAAAGTAGAGGTGCAAGAGAATAATTACATTGTATAATGTATTAATATTATCTATTTAATTAATTAAAATAATTAATATTAATTATAATTAATTAATGGTATAATTTGACTTTAATTAAAGAAGTTATATATGCCCAAAGTACATTTTAAGAATATATAGAATATATAAAAGTTATTTTTTATATATTTGTATATATGCATATATATAACTTTTATAATCAGAAAATATTTTACATGTCTTTGTTCGAAGGCCCATTTTTATATACTATTATTAACACAAAGTCTGTTACTCTCATCTTCCTTATCATGTTATTAAAAAAAAAACCTGAAAGTAGTTTATTCAAATTTCTTGTGAATTTTACCTATATGGTTATAGTAAAATTGTTATCGTTTGCTCTAAGTATGGTAGCAGTAAGTCTTAAGTGTTTGCTGTACATGCTATGCTATTAAAAAATCAGTGATATTAAAATGGACTGTGACATATCAAATAGAGGAAAGGAGATCATAGAATTTTACTGCTGGAACTGACCTTAGAGCATCTAGTTAGATACTTTCACTTTACATACATAGGACGTGAGGTCTACAGATATTAAATGTCTTGCCCAAGATAATGGACTATGGGTCAGTCTCCTGACTCTGGCTGCACTGTGTTGTGCTGCTTTCTGTCTCCAAACCAGATCTGATTGTACTTGTATCATTTTTTCATAAAATTGGTCCTAGACACAATTATAGAGAAGGTAAGGATTGTTTTCAGACCAATCCCTCATACTACCCTTGGCTACATTACTTTGATTCCTCTGCAGACTTTGACAGAGACCCATGCTAATTGCTCTGTCCTTTCTCTCATTTCTTAACTTTCTGTCCTGCAAAGTGACTGCTGTTTGTTAATTTATTAGGCTGCTAACAAGTTATTACTCTCAGGTGATTTAACTGGATTAAACTAGTATGTTATTTAAGATTGTTGCTAATGGCAGAAGTTTCAGATAAGAAAATTAATATATTTTTAGGTAAGTGTATCTTTTGACTTGTTCATTCCCAGTAAGTAACTCCCTATTTTCTTTCAGGGCTTGGTACTGGTTCATTCAGGTTTGAACCCCTGCTGAGAAGCTTGCATTTCTAACAATTTCTCAGCAGATGCTAATGATTCCACCCCAGATATTCTGAATCAAAGTCTACGTTTTAACAAGATCCCTAGATGAGTCTTATGTATTAGATAAGAATCACCTAGGAATCTTGTTAAAGACTCCTGTTTCTACTACAAACACCATATATCATGTGCTCCAATACTAGCAAGACTGGAGTCTTCTACATTGGCATTGAAAAAGTAGCTGGACTTCCCCATATTCCAAAATAAATCAAGATGTGTGCTTTTCTTTAAATTCATTCAACAAATGTTTATTGATTAACACCAATTTGTGTGCCTGGTGCTATCTGAAGATGCTGGAGAGGCAGCAGTAAACAAAATGGGCAGAGTACCGAGGTTAAAAGTTTAAGAAACTATGGTAAAGACTTGGGATATTTTCAAATAAACTTTGCTAAACTAAGAAAAATATAGAATAAGTCAACAACTGCAGAAAGGCGGATTCAGAATTTGGTTGTTTCTTCATACAACTGGAGCCCAGAATCTGATTCTTGGTAGATTATGTTAAGCACTGATTCATAGGAATTACACTGTGAATCATAGAAATTTGCAATTATAGAAACCACTTTCAAGGTACCGTTTCTTTCACTGCTTGTTATTGTAGGCTCTGGAATAGTGATGTAACTGGACTGTTCCAGGTCTGCTTTGTGTGGCTATAGAGACATGAAACTGGTAAAAGTGAAAGAAGAAGCTTTATTTGGTTGGCCAAGCAAAGGACCACACTGGGATTTGCATCACCAAGATGGCTCCCTGAACAATAGTCAAAACGGTGTTTGGTGGAAAGGAGCAAGATCATTGATTGGTCTGGCCCAAAAAAGACATTCCTGGGGTGGTTCCATCGTCTGTGCTTGCTCTGTCCAAAAGTGGGGGGAGGCCACTCAAACCAGATCTTAGGCTCGGACCCCTAGCTTCTGAAAGGCTTCCCTCAATCTTGGGTTGCTAAAATTTGGTTCCGTCTGGCAGGAGAAGAGTTCCGGGGTCACCCAGAGGATGGGGGTTGATGGTTCTGTGTGTGTCAGGTGGGCCAGATATGGTCTTAACTGGTTCTGTGGTCTGCAGGCCTCAGCCTCTTGTTTTTCTTATCTTGGGCAGGAAGTTGGCTGGTCACCTAAAAAAACATCTGGAGAAACTGGTTAGAAGGAGAGGTGGCTCATACTACTCTACTTACAAGTTAGGGGTTGGTATTGGTGCCCAGAGGCAGGGGTCTCAGTGACTAGTGTCAACGATGGTTCCTGATAAATTCAGGGTTATTTCGTGTTCTTAAAATAGTACCTGCCATACGGAATAGATGAGGCCAATCTAAAAATTTCTGTGTTTGACTCAGGTTTATTTCCTTTCTATGGTGACTCTTGTCAGTTAGAGTGAAGATAGTGGATCTAAAAGCTGCATCCTTTATTTTTCACTGCTCGTCACTCTTTCCTATCCCTCCATTCTCCTCTTGGGAGCATATATGGGCTTTTATGGATAGTCACATAGAAGATGAAGGCATAAGACCAAAAGTCCTTTTCTTCAAATATATATGCGTTTATCATGTCAGAAAGAGGCAGTAGAAACATTCCCGAAGAACATTGTGGATTAGCCACAAAAACTATAAATGACTTTTCTGCTTTCTACTTGCGTTTAGTAACAGCCCAGGAATCAAGTTTTATGTTTGGCTTAAATTGTCATAGCCATATACTCCCTGCAAAGTCTTGCCTGAGACCTAGAACAAAGCTCACAAAAAGTAGAATTAATTCAAGCTAGTATTTTTTTTAATCCATATGGATTAATGAAATTAGCATTCACTGCCAGGGCTTTTAAACAGAGGCCTGTTTATAAGTGTGAAATGGCCAAAGAAGGAAGTGGCACCAATCCATTGTCCCTCCTCCTCTCACAGTCCTCAATGCCATTTTTGGATTCTCTGAAGATCTAGGGCTCCTCTGTTTTGTTTAGATCTAGAATGACCTGAAAGAAGTAGAAATGAATTTTCTCAAATCACTGCTGGGTGACCTACTAAATTCCTTGTCCTTAAATAAGCCAAGAAGTCAAATTAGCTCCTGAGGACTCTCCTGAACGAGAACAACCACAAACAACCATCACATTCTGGTTTATGATTATTCCGTAGGCTTCTCCTGGGGCATTTTCTCCATTTGCATTGTTAGAAGTAGGTGTTTGTGTATTATTGGCCAGGCTGACACAAAACTGGGCCAGGGCACATTTCTTTTAGGCTCTATGCATCTTAATATAGTAAACAAAACATCCCCTGGCGGTCATTGATGAGTTCAGGTATATTTTGTATTCTTGAAATAGTACCTACCATGCAGCAACATACTTTACACTGGTTCTCTTTTCCTTATTTCTCAAGGCAAAGGTAATCCAGCAGCAATTTTTTTTTAATACTTTTTTTACACAGAGGCCACACCTGTTTCAACTTTACCCTGACCACATTAAACACAGATTCTTGTTCATTTCAGGGGTACAAATGCTTTCTTAAAGTAGAGAGTCAAACAGCCTTTTGTCACAGGACCTAGTGTATTAGAGGGATGGGAAGGCTGGCAGGAAGAGTAAGCAATGAGGAATCAAGAGGTAAAATTATTATGCAGTCTGTACAGTCTTTAGTTGGGGAAGGGAGGCAGAGCCGACAAGAAAACTTAACAAATTAGATTTGACTCTTTTTTTTAATCAGAGATCTGTCTTGATTTTTCTATCAAGATCTCTTTTCTAACTTACTCATCATGATCTGGGGGTTAGTAGTTGAGAACTGTATTTCAAACTCAATATACAGTTAAATGTTTATTCTCACCAAAAATAAAAATAGACATATGCATCAGGGAAAGCAGTAACATGGTATTGTATTTCTATTCTTCACCCCTGGAGCCAAAGTTTTATGTGCTGAGGAAAGGGCTATTTAAGCATTAAAGAAAGTAAAGACTATTTTATAACAAAATTGTGAATATTGGTCACTACAGAGCAAATTGTTTGCCTAGCTTTTTTTAGTGCATGGTGTGATTTATTACCATTGAGTATGTGGCAGAAAGAATTGTTTGCATTTTTATTTTGCCATAAATGTCCTTACCATAAGATATATTGAGAGCAGGACAACACACTGTGTAGAGAAAAGAAGCCACACTGCAGTGGATACATTATACTCCATCCTCAAATGAGTCATACAAAACTGACCACTTTGCATGCCTTCATTTTTTAAGTTTATGGCCAATTTAACTTTTTTGAGATTTTTTTCTACAACAGCTTGGTGATAATAGACAGCAATTTATGGCTGTGTGAAAGAACATTCACAGTATTTATTGCTAACATTTTTGAGCAGCCAGCTTGCATTTCACCCCTGAAATTGGATACTTAACCTGCCGATTAAATATTGACCATTTAAGTGCAAAAAATAAGTGCCTCTCAAAATGTTTACTTTACTTCAGTAGATTTTTACTTCCTCAAAGCTACTTTAAAGACTGGAAACTATCCTTAACATTGTTTAAGAGACTTAAAAACAAAATAACATTGTGAAAGAACTGGCCAATGGTCATTTGTAAATTAATTACTTAGTTTATTTTTTTAATGAGATTCCAAAACAGGATTATCATGTGTGCTCAGTAGGGCATAGACATTTTATTCAACAAATCTTTTAAAAGGTATGTGTTATTGTATGTTTTAAAACTAAAATGGGATTTCATTAAATATTATTAGCTGGGAGCAGATTGGGAGTGAAGGAAATTTTGTCTGTGGCTCCATCCATTGATCCTTGGACACTGAATTGGAAGGAAGGAATGAAGGGAAGGAGGGAAAGAGAAAAGAGAGAGAGAAGACAAGAAAGAGGGAAAGGAAAAAAAAAAATCTGGTGATCAGGTCAACATATTTCCTTTCAATGATCGTTTTAATTTTATTTTAAAGTTTATTTTTATTCCAAAGCTTTAGATCCCTTAGTAACTTTCACATTGAGTCAGTTTTCACACTATTTGTTATAAAAACAAAAAACCCAAACCACTGCTGTTGAGTCAGTTCTGACTCATAGAGACCCTACAGGACACGGTAGAACTGCCCCGTAGAGTTTACAAGGAGCAGCTGGTGAATTCAAACTGCTGACCTTTTGGTTAGCCACAGCCTGCTCTAGTTCTTAACCACTGTGCCACCAGGGCTCCCTATTTGTTATGAGCCTTATAACTTATCAGTGATCAGTATATATGTGGAAATTGTATATTCCATAAAACGAAATGATATAACTGCTCCATCATTTGCATGTGATGTGATTGGCAGTGCCTAAACATTCCTTTTTGATGCTGCCATCACTCTAGTCCTCATCCACCACTCTGTAATGAAAGTGCTGATGATGCTACGAATGGAGACTCTGTGGCTATCATGATGGTGTAATCATTGCAGAATCTGCCTCTTCCTTCTGGTTCTTTCAGCAAGCTCTGTTAACGTATGTATATAACTTTCATCCTTTTACCTGAAAGTAAATATAAGTCTTAGATATTAAATTCATAATCTTAGCCTGACGCGAATTCCTATTTTTCTCTTAATTTACTTTTTGAGTGATGAATGTCATTTCAGTGACCTAATACTTGAAAAGAGAACTGACTACGAATCAGAATAACAGCTCTGCTAGAATCAAAGTGGTTAGGGAAGTCTCACCCCTCAGGTGACATTCTGTACGAAGAGCAGCCAAGTGCCTCGAATTCTGTTGGGATATAATTATCTCATAATAACTATTTTCCCAACAGCACTGCATCACAATCAGGCCATAAAAAGTGTTTTCGTGTCTCAGGAAAGAAGATAGAGCAAGCAATTTGTTGGAATATTACAAAACAGGCTCAGTTGGGCAGTTTAATTTGCATGGATTATCCTCTTCCTCTAAATGTCTCATGGACCAATGTGAGTTCTCAGTCGCCTTATTCCAGAGAGCTTTATAATTTTATATGCACACGTTTGCATAAATTGAGATTAAAAAGTTGCTGAAAATATAATAAAAGCAAAAGAACCATTAAAATGTTAGCTGCTGTAAATAATACATTTTTACAACTTTTAAGATGTTTTATCCTGTATTTACCATATATCTCACAAATATTTTACCAGCAAAAATATGCAAAATAAATCATACTAGAACCACCCTATAATTCTGTTTGTGGAAATGTTGTAAAGGTTTGTATTATAATTAAACTGTGTGGCACTGTCTTAGTCATTTAGTGCTGCGATAACAGAAATATCACAAGTGGATGGCTTTAACAAACTTCCATTAACAAACGGAAGTTTGTTCTCTCATGATCTAATAGGCTAGAAGTCCAGAGCTCCAGGGGAGGGCTTTCTCTGTTGGCTCTGGAGGAAGGTTCTTGTCATCAATCTTTCCCTGGACCACCAGCTTTCTATGCAGAAGCTCCAGGTCTGCTCCCGGCACTGGTTTCTTGGTAATCCATCCACTGCCATCGAGTCAATTCCGACTCATAGCGACCTGACAGGACAGGGTAGAACTGCCCCATAGAGTTTCCAAGGAGCGCCTGGTGGATTCAAACTGCCAACCTCTTGGTTAGCAGCTGTAGCACTTAACCACTATGCCACCAGTGTTTCCTTTCTTGATAGTAAGAGGTCCCTTTTCCTTTTATCTCTTCTAAGAAAAAAGGTAGTGCAGCCACACCTCAGGGAAACTCTGTTTACATTGGATCAGGGATGTGACTTTAGCAAGGGTGTTACAGTCCCACCCTAATCCTCCTTAAAATAATCTAATCTTGCCTCATTACAACACATAGGAAAATTATAATCACAAAATGGGGGACAACCACACAATACTGGGAATCATGGCATAACCAAGTTAACACATATTTTTGGGAGACACAGTTCAATCCATGACAGGCAGTAACTTCATTATGCTATTTCTAGTGTGAAAACAAACTTTATATCATAGTCAGATAAACTTGAGTTACAACAAGTACATTCTATAATTTCCACATCTATTTTAGAAACCAGTAAAATTCCAAACATAATTTTAGTCTGTATAAGAAGCATTTGTTGAGATTTTACATTAGGTCAGTCCCTAGGGATGTAAAGATAAATAAGGCTTTTTGTTTGTTTGTTTCCCCCTGAAGGAGCTTATGGTGCACAATGTCAAGCACCAGGAATATACTATTACGCATCAAAAGAGTCAGATATATCAAAGGGGATAGAAAAGCCCAGAGGAGGAACCCATAGCCCAGGTGAGGGATCATTTCTTGAAGGTATTTTATCCTTTACTGAATGTTTAGGACGGTGCCAAGCACTTTCCATTTATTATTCTTATCTAGTTCAATTACTAGCCCTGAAATAAAAACAAACCCAGTGCCGTCGAGTCGATTCCGACTCATAGCGACCCTATAGGACAGAGTAGAACTGCCCCATAGAGTTTCCAAGGAGTGCCTGGCGGATTCGAACTGCTGACCCTTTGGTTAGCAGCCATAGCACTTAACCACTATGCCACCAGGGTTTCCAGCCCTGAAATAGAGATATTGTTTTTACAGGTTTTACAGATGAGCAAACTATGATTTGGAGAGGTTAAGAAGTTATTCCAGTTAACCAAGATACTAACTAATGGAACCAGTAGAAGGATCTACAGTTGTGTTGAATTAAGAAAAATGAATGTAGTAAATGAAACCTACCATTGACAACTTATAACATACAACACGTTAGATACTTATATCATAGGATTCCACATTAATGACTCTTTGTCCACAGCTTCTTTATCAAAGCCTACTCAGTTACATTTAACTCCATATCGAGCCATTTACGTGCATCAGAGGATCTACCAACCATGTGAAATTCCATTCTAAATTTTGTGCATCCATAGACTGTATTTTTCTGGGGCTTGAGTTCATATATTTGCTGAAATTCTTAAAGTAGTCCATGACCCTCAGATGGTCAGGAACCACTAATAATTTGTTGGCTACTCTTTGCCACCAACCTCTGTAACAAAAGGGTTATAGTCAGCCTCAAATTACAAAAAAAGTTCAAAATATAAATAGAAAAATTATGCCAAACCTTCATTTCTGTGTCAAAGAATGTATGCATTCTTTGACAGCCATTCATTATATTGACACTGCAGTATTTTCTTTCGGAATTTCGTAACTACTAAAAACTGCCCGGTGGTTTGGTTGGTGATTTGTATGGTTCATATTTTCAAGTCTTTACCTACATGTCACTCATAAGTAATTAAAGAATGTTGTCTACAAAATGTAACTTAAAGTTACTGTATAACCGGTGATCAAAGTGGGAATTTGATGAAAGTAATTCTCCCAAATATGCTTTAGTACCAGTATTTTTTCCTGTCAAAAGAATCTTGGTACTGATAGAATGAATGATTCGAGTACCATTACAAACTCTTGTCTAATTATGTCAGATATTGTGATATTAAATCACATTATATATGAGTCCATGCCAAGTATCAAATCTATGTTGCTGTTGTTGTTAAGTGTCATCGAGTCAGTTCCAACTCATAGCAACCCTATGTACAACAGAAGGAAAAGCTGCCATTCCTGCACCGTCCTCACAATCATTACTATGTTTGAGCTCATTGTTGTGGACACTGTCAATCCATTTTCTTGAGAGTCTTCCTCTTTTTCACAGACCTCCTACTGGTCCCTCCTGATAACATGTCCAAAGTACATGAGACGAAGTCTCGCTGTTTTTGCTTCTAAGAAACACTCTGGCAGTACTTCTTCCAAGACAAATTTGCACATTCTTCTGGCAGTCCTTGGTATATTCAACATTCTTCACAAACACCATAATTAAAAGGCATTGATCCTTCTCTGGTCTTCCTTACTCATTGTCCAGCTTTCACGTGAATATGAGGCAATTGAAGGTACCGTGGCACCTTAGTCCTCAGAGTGACATCTTTGCTTTTTAACAATTTAAAGAGGATTTTGCAGCAGATTTGCCCAGTGTAATGTGTCCTTTGATTTCTTGACTGTTGCTTCCATGGGCATTGATTATGGATCCAAGTAAAATGAAATCCTTGACAAAATCAGTCTTTTCTCCATTTATTGTGTTGTTGCTTATTGGTCTGGCTGTGAGGATTTTTGTTTTCTTTGTGTCGAGGTGTAACCCATACTGAAGGCTGTAGTCTTTGATCTTCATCAGTAAGTGCTTCAAGTCCTCTTCCCTTTCAGCAAGCAAGGTTGTGTCATCTGCATATTGCAGAGTGTTAATGAGTCTTTTTCCTATTCTGATGCCGCATTCTTCATATAGTCCAGCTTCTTGGATTATTTCCTCAGCATAGGGATTGAATCAGTACGGTGAAAGGATACAACTCTGACTCGCATCTTTCCTGACTTTAAACCATGCAGCATCCCCTTGTTCTGTTTGAAAGACTGCCTCTTCGTCCATGTACAGTTTCCTCATGAGCTCAGTTAAGTGTTCTGGAATTCCCATTCTTCTCAATGTTCTTCATAATTTGTTTTGATCCACATAGTTGAATGCCTTTACATAGTCTATAAAACACAGGTAAACATCTTTCTGGTATTCTCTGCTATCAGCCAAGATCCATCTGATATCAGCAATGATATCCCTCATTTCACATCCTCTTCTGAATCCAGCTCACGTTTCTGACAGTTCCTTGTTGATGTCCTGCTGTAACGGTTTTTGTCTTATCTTCAGCAAAATTTCACTTGCATTTGATATTAATATCATTTTATCATTTTTGCATTCTGTTGAATCAGCTTTCTTTGAAATGTGCACAAATATGGATCTTTTCCAGTCGTTTGGACAGATAGCTGTCTTCCAAATTTCTTGGCATAGACGAATGAGCCCTTCCAGGGCTGCATCCATTTTTTGAAACATCTCAATTGATATTCTGTTAATTCCTGGAGCCTTGTTTTTCACCAATGCCTTCAGTGCAGCTTGGACTTCTTCCTTCAGTACCATTGGTTCTTGATCATATGCTACCTCTTGAAATGATTGAATGTCAATCAATTCTTTTTCATACGGTGACTAATCAAATCTATAAACGATATTTTTGTTGCTCTGTGGAGTACTGCAGAAGAGTAGAAGATCTGTTGAACAAAACAAATCTATTTTATCTTCCACATGTGAGTCCTCCAAATTTTAGAAGACTATTTTCCTGCCCCTGGTATATGTAGACTAATAAATAATAATAACTCACAATTTATTTAGTTTTTATATTGCCAAGCATGGGCACTGAGACCCAATGACTCGTTTAATTCTACTAGTAACCCTGTGAAGTAGGTGCCATTATTATCTCCATTTGCTATAATTGAAGGAGCAGATGTTTTGGAGTCAGCAGACTGTGTGCATACCAGAGCTACCATTTATTACCATGATAATCTATTCATTACTATGGTGATCTTATTTCTATGATAATCTATGATAGGTTGCAGGAACTCTGTGAACTCAAATACATAATCTGTAAATTGTGATACGTGCCTTGTAGAAATTTTAGGAGGATTGAGACACAACATATAAAATGTTTTAGAGTCTTTCTTGGTGGCCATGAAATGTTTTCTTCCTAGAGTTTTCACCCCCACATTTTTCTAGATATATATTGAAATATTAATTGCCAAATTGGAAAATAAGTGTGAGAAATTAAAAAATCAAAGAAAAAATCAAGAATTTAAATAAATCCCAAAGATTTCTGATGAATTTATTTCAATGCTTAAAAAACAATTCCATTTAAAAACAGCATAAAGGATAATTAGGTCTCCTCAGCTGTTTTTAATGAGAATTAAATAATATATGGAAGCATGTAGAGCACAGATATTTGCTCCCCTTCTTTCATAGTTTTCTTAGGAGAAGAATAACAGTTAAAAAAAATTATAACAAATAAGGGGGCTAGGATGCTTTCCCTGCAAATAACATCTTTAGTAAGGACAGGTTTGGAACATTTGAAGGACTGCCAGATGTTAGGAAAAGTAATCTAGTTTTATACTTTTTTCGTGACCAAATAGGGACATTGAATAGATGTTGAGGGAGACATGTTTGGGAGAAAGAGTAAATGGACCTAATCATTAGAGCCGTCCAGCATGAAAGAGGCTAATTTTCATTATGCAGAATCTATATAACCATTTGTCAGGCATGATTTAAAATAAACTGTTGCATTGCAAGAAAAGTTAAACTAGATGCTTTAATCTAGTCTCCTGTGATACAATCTATCGTCCTTATTTCTTCCTACCATATGATTCAATACTTGTATTTCTCATTTTTCAGAAATGATAAATGCTTTAACATAACATTACTTCATTTGTTTTTCAATATGTTATCACGTTCGCATTTCTTGTTATGTTCTGGATTTCAGGTAATGTGGATACTTTGGCTATCAAATATCTTTTTTAATGATTGAAGAATTACTTGAACTCCGCTCAGTTTTTGTAAGACATAAATTATTTCATACCATTAGGTACCTTATTGTTCAATATTAGGTTACAAAAGCTCTGAATATTTTCTCGTGCATATTAATTTACTTGGTATGCATGTACCCAAATCCAGTATGTTTGAAATAATATTTCATGTGTTTTGCATGTAGCATTTGGTAGCTTCCATTCATTCACAGTATCATATTACATTTTCGGAAAGAGTGGATGAGTCTGTGTTCTAACCAGAAGAAATTCAGCATAAATACTTGCCTTAATTCTGAACATTGAGAAAGACATACTTAGCATGGAACCATTAGTGGACCTTCATTTCTCACATACGGCCAAATGGATTTTTTCCTTTGAAGTAACTCTTTATCAATTCCTTTCTTGTGTTTCCACTGCCAGTACTGCAATTCAGATCTTTGTCATTTTCTCCCTAGAATCTTATCCCTGGCTTGCCTATTCTGATCCATTCTAAAACTGTTTATAGAACTAAGCTTCAAAAGACACCTATTTATAAAACAGCTTGCTTTAATTTTTTCAATGGTCCATCATTACTCCCAGAGAAAAATGGATGAATACATACATATATGTATGCATGAATGCATACATACATTCAAAAAACATTTGATTAGCCTCCAGTCCAAGCCTTCCACTGTATGATCTGACATTGCCTAAACAATCTCTGCCCTTTGGCACCAGACTTCAGCTTTATCCATGCCAAACTAACTCCTAGCAACCCATTTGCTTTCCTGTCTATGGAAATCTTTGTGCATCTCAAGTCCCCTTCTCTCCGCAAAGCCGTCTCTGAGGCACTAGTCTGTTTTGATCTCCTATGTTTATTGCTTTTGCCATAAGAAAGATGAGTCAAATGGAAGGCTAGGCTTGGAAGGCAACCTAAGGATCGACTGACTACCTGCCCCTTCTTTAAAAGATGCAAAAATGCAGAATTTTCTTTTTCTTCTAATGGCCTTCATTGTTAGTGAACCTTGAGTAGGTGTGTTGTCTACGCCCAGTATAACCACCAGTTTTTTTTAATAAACCTGCTTGATCTTTCTAATAGAATTTTAATTTGATTTAGCATTATCAATATTTTTTTAGTATTAACCACTTGTGGCCATATCTGCCATTACATTTGAATATAGCCATGAAACTTAATGAATAATTTCCTAAAATAATTTCTTATCCATCACAGAAGAGTGTCATGCAATTTGCCATAGGTTAACTTTAAACATGTTACCGATTTACTTTGCTCAGCCTGGTGTTACCATGGTACTTGGCACAATGCTGCAGTCTCCTTCAAACCTTGCCCCTTTAATTAAATGCCAAGCTTAGAAAGGGGCAGAGGAACTGCTGTTGACATAGCTGCCTTCCTGGGAGTTAGAAATACAGTGCCAACCCTAAACCTGTGGGGTTTTTGTTTTCCTTTGTCAAAGCACATAGGGCAGAAATTCTGTGAGGAGCAAATGAAGGATGACGTGACATGCATGGCATGGTTCAGAATAATTTAATCCAGCAAATTAATGACTCAACCAAAGATGCAGGAGTAGTAGCTTGATGAAGTTGGTACTAGGCTTACCTGTGGTGTGAACTGTTCAGATGTTTATATTATTTTTTACTGTGTAGTATGCTTGTGGGGTGTGTGTGTGTGTGTATGTGTGTGTATTTGTGTATTTATAGGTTAGAAGGTCTCACTTACGAAGACTATGTGGTTTACATAATAAAAGCATATGACTTTTAGGAGATCTCAGTGATCTCAATGAATTACTATCTCCCATCCATTTAGAATAAGTAATAAGCTTTAGAATAATATGATATACTTGAATTTATTAGTTTAATCCCAAGGGATTTTTTAAACCATTTTCTTCATGTATTATATTACAATTTCTTTCTTATTCTTCTTCCTCTTTGCCTTTCCTCCTCCTCCTCTCTCTCTCTCTATTCATTTCCTTATTTCTTTGTAACACTACATTGCAGTAAGGGGATGTTAAATTTTAAAGATTGTTATGTAAAGAACTTCAAGTGCCTATGATGAGATCTGCAGTATGAGTATGTTCTTCGTAATTTTCACTTTACTGTCAGCAATTTGACTTTCATCATCAAAACTATTCATTATAATTAACTACCAATTTTACTCTTCAAGAAACTGTAAACTGAGATTAAGTTGTTTTACTCCTGCCTCAAGATGCCCTTGATATAAGGTGACAACAATGGCAGCCCAAATGTACAGCTGTACATTATCTACCGCAAAGCCCGTGCCGTCCCTGTTCTCTTCCCATACACCAGGCCTGTGGTGCTGCTATGAGTGTTGAGTGAAATACACAGTACAGGGCTTGGCAGATGGCAGGTGCTTCATAAATACCAGCTCTCACTGGGTAGAGTTGGTATAACAATAATTAACAGCCCACATTTTTCCTTATAAAGAGTAATGCATAGAAATGATTTTCTAATTAAAAAATAATAATAAATCCACTTCAATAGAAAGTTAGAATTATTCTTCATTAAAATGTGACCATTTCATAAGTTAGGCATATACTAGGACTGTCCATATTTTTAATATTTAGACAGATAAGTAAAATGAGGAAAAAAATCACTTTTGCATATTTCATTCCCTCCCCCCAAAAAACCCTATGAGCCTAAGAAAATGTATGAAATTCATTGCTGTTACTCAGAATTTATAGCTAATACAGTGAAACCTGTGAGAGCTAGAACTCGACAGAACTGCCTTGTTTTTCTGGGTCTCGCAAGTTGTCTGCCTTTGACAGTGTGCAGTGTTACCACTTTTCTGTCGCTCCTTGCAGTGGAAAATATTTGAGTTTTCCTTCTCTGACAGGTTTCTGCCTTACACAGGTTCTGGCTTTCGAAGGTGCTGCTGTATATCTAAAATCTAACCACTGGTTTTTAGAGAAGTTGATACGGTAATAGCTAAGAGAACATTTAATTGAGATGCTTAAGAGGATCAAAGACTTTCCGTGATTTTGTTTTAATTAATGGTGAACACTTAGCTCCAAGGTCCAGTTGAGCTATGGAATAGATCTACCAAGTCTGTGTTTCTAAGAGCTGTAGATTTTTCTTAAAAAAAACACCAATTGTATAATATTAAATTGTACGTGTTTCAAACAAATCTCACATTTCTTCTCTTTGTCATCTTGAAAATCTAAAACATGAATTCCACAAAAATCTTTCCAGCTATGAGAAATCTTTCCAGGCTATCCTACCTACATATGCACACAGGGCACCTCTTCTCCCAGGTTCCTCACACCTGTTACTGGTCCCACCTCTTCACTAGTGAACATGAAGCTCCAGGGTAACCTCTAGTTCTGGCCTTCTCTTTTTCAGGTAATTCTTAGAAGGAAAGCAATGTCTGCAATGAGATAATTAAATGCGTGAATGTCTATTAATTTCTTACCCTGAACTTTTGAGGCATTTTAATGAGAGTGTGCTGGTTAACCCACATTTATGTCTGGGATCAACTCTCTTTTGCTAAATCTTGCTTTTCATAGTTTCTCCCTTCCTTTAACTTGCCAACCAAGAAGTTCTCTAAAAGTTCCATCTTTTAATTCTATAGTAGTTTCCACAGGAGCAACATTGAGGATGCTGGGTGTTTGATGTGTATGTGTGCGTGCATACATGTATGTGTGTGTGTGTGTGTGTGAGAAAGAGAGATGAAGACAGAGCGAGAGTTGTGTGTGTATGAGAGAGATTAGATACAGATAGAGGTCGTTGTTTGTGTGTCTGGGATATTAGAAACTTGAGCGATGGTAAACAAAGAGTTGACTTCACTGGAATGTCAGTTCCGTACAATACTGTTGTTTTCTGTCTAATTATCAGCTGTCATTTTATACATATATTCCTTGACTAAGCCTGCTTGTGAGGTTTTTCGAAACATTGTGTGGTAAGTGAGCAGTGCTCTGCTTGACTAAGGTAGTGATTTATGAATCAGGTGCGCCCAATTCCCTGCTTCCCTCCTTCCCTCCTTCCCCCAGCCCCATTCACCACCAGATAGGGGACAGGGTAGAAAAAGACAACAATGTTGCTCCCAAATGGGGTCTGTAAATACACTGGTTTAATTTTGGGATTTAATCTGGCCAAGGGACTGCCCCCAGCCCTTCTTTTTGCTGTTTAGCATTGGAAAGTCAAAGGAGAGCACAGAAGCTCGTTAAGGGAGGTGTATTTGGTAATACAAGCAGTATTAATTGCTTCTTTTTTTTTTAACCCCTTGTGAGTGCTGTGAAGATGAAATAAGACAAAAAGCAGCTGTGTGTGGTGTTTACTAACCCAACTCTCCATTAATTTCATCGGTCTTGTAAAGGAAAGCAGAAACATGCAAAAACATAAATTTAGAGGACAAATGCTTTTAGAATTAGAATTTCTACAGTTAAATAATTCCAGGATTTCTAGTATCTGAATAGCCTATGCAGATGGCAGTATTGAGATTCCCAAATACTGAGCACAGGGAAAAATGTAAAATTATCTTGAATTAAGCTTTGCAAATGTGAAGACACTGAAATATAAAACATTCTAAAAATGAATGCTAATGGCTTCAATCTGTGTCCCATTCATTTGTCATTCTTTTTTCCCTGAGGCATCTTAAAAGGTAAACACATGTCTGTACTTTTTATAACCAAATTCAAAATTTGCAATGAAGAAAGAATACTGACGAAATAGAGAATGCAATCAATCAAGGACATACAGGCCACTTTGTTGCAATTCTGAGTATTAATTGAAAGTGATTATCTATTTAAAAAGTCTAAATTATGTGAAGTAGAATGAAAGCAAAATGCCAAATATAATGTTTTTGGAAGCAAATAGGATCATTTAAGTGAGCTCTTGGCAGAACCAGTAGCAGTTCCATTAAATGATTAGGTAGTTTTATATTCCTTTTACAATTTGTTTCCCATAAGGAAAAGCCTAGATTTATTTGGCTTTGTTTGTGGTCTTTTTATAAAGTGTAAAATTTTTATATGTGAGAAAACAGCACTAGCTGTTTTCTTTTTAGCTGGAGTCATTGACTTAGACAGCAATAATAAATATTAAACACAGTATGCAAGGCATTGTTCTAAATATTATATATGTATGAAGTAATTTAATGTACACATTTGCTTCAGTACTAGAATAAGTATTTCAAAAGAAAATGCTATTGTTGCTGCTGTTTGTTGCATGTAAATATACAGGAAATTTGCAAAATATCTGAGGTTCTTTACCTGTATTCCTCCATGGGTATAAATTTCTTTCTCCTTTTCAGGATATCTAAAAAATCCTGGGGAAAATATCCAGGAAGAGCTATTACTTATGTAATGTCTATACATGTTAAACCAAAAAAACCCAAACCCCAAACCCGTTGCCATCGAGTCGATTCTGATTCATAACGACCCTATAAGACAGAGCAGAACTGCCCCATAGAGTTTCCAAGGAGTGCTTGGCGGATTTGAACTGCCCACCTTTTGGTTAGCAGACATAGCTCTTAACCACTGTATTACCAGGGTTTTCCTATACATGTTACATATGTACATACAGGTGCTTAAGCTTTGATTGTCAAAAGCCTTAATTTGTAACACTGTATACAAATGTTACATTAAACAATCTTTATATTGACAAGCGGCATACAAGGAAGGGTGTTCAGGGAACTCAGTATTTTGAATACAAATATTTCACAGGATAGTGTCTTGCAACAGAGTGAAATATTTTTTTCTACCAATCCTTGTTTGTTGTAACTGGGGATGGGGGGTGGGGAAGCTCACAGTTATGGATCATTCACTATGTTAAGACGTAATCCTAACCATCTCCAAACTGAAGGCATCTTTCCCCAAATCTGCAGGCTTATCACAACATTAAATGATACATGGAGTCACCAAGCATTTACTGAATCCCTGTTCTGAGCAGGTGCTGTACTTGGTGTTGTGATAAAGTCACTAGTTCAGGATACCACCATGGGGGTCTTTATAGTGTAGTGTCGGAGGTGTTGTAAAAAATTATCTACAAAGTATTATGGAACACCAGAGGAAGGACAGAATTCCTTTGTCTTGAGGTGGGTATTTAAAATTTAATGAGCAACTACTAGCCCCCCACCCCTCCCACCCTGTATGTATTAGTGAAACTTCCTTTTTCTCACATTGGTTCCAGATCGTACCTCTAGTTTCTGCCAAAGTTTATGAAGTTTTTCAATAGTGAAACCGAAACAAGAGAAAATTTTTTTTTCAAATCAGTAGCCCCAAATTTATGCAAAGCTACTGAAAACCATAATTATGCTGTCATTGTCACAGAAGACAATTTATCATATTAAGAAAGGAAATAATAACAAAAATAATAAATAATATTAGGTACCATTTATTGACTGTTTATCATGTGCCAAACACTGTCCCAACTGCTTTACATCCCAAGTTTTATTTGATTCTCAGTATATCCTGTGAAACCCACTGCCTTCGAGTTGATTCCGACTCATAGCGACTCTATAGGACAGAATAGAACTGCCCCACAGAGTTTCCAAGGAGCACCTGGCAGATTCGAACTGCTGACCTCTTGGTCAGCAACCGTAGCACTTAACCACTGCGCCACCAGGGTTTCAATAGCCTGTGAGAAGGCATTATTAGCCCCATTTTAGAGATGAGGAATTTGAGGTATAGAAAGGATGATTTGTTCAAGTTAGCATGCCGAGGTAAGATGGATCCTCGTTCAAACAAAAGTCTAGGTGGCCCCCTAAGCACTGTACTATTTTAGTGCTTAAGAGTTTAAAGTCAAGAACTACTATTCCTGATTTACATTCCAGCTCTCTTGCTTCTTTGCTTTGTAATCTTAGACAAGACTCTCAACCTTGCTGTGCTGCAGTTACCTCCTCAGTAAATGAGAATGATAATTGTAGTAGTCCTCCACAGGGTTGGTTACAAAGATTGAATGAGCAGTTACATGCAAAGCTCTTAGAACAATGTAAGATAATGTAAAGTAACAATGTTGCCTTTACAACAATATATAGAAATCTGATTTCCTTCAGTTGCACAGAGCAAATGCTCAATAAATGTTAGCTGTTTTTCTTGTTATTGTTATCCCCTTGAGAAAAACAAAAGATGTAAATGCATATGTGATAGGGAATGAAGCATGAAATTTAGAGCACTTCTTTTGTCACCGTCAGCATATTAACTAAAGCCACTACATTCACTGTGGTTTGTAATGTTGAAAGTAATACAATTCATCTAGCAGATTCAAAATTATACTAAAAGAATGTTTGATCTTTCTGTCCTTTACCAGGATTCATCTTGCCTGGAATCAGAGTAATTCTGATCTTACTCCTTCCTCACATCTAAAAATCAGTGACCAAAAAAGAGACCTGAATTCCACAGCCAAAGTCAAAAGGGTAAACTTGTCTAAATATTTTTCCTAGTATCAAATTGAAATTTCAATATGTTAGAGGGAAATCTTATCATAAACTCTCTAACACAAAATGGCCTCACATGAATAAAGTTTATAACAAATTATTACTAGTTAATACATGATTACACAAGTTTGGAAATTAACAAGTAAAGGTAAATATTAAACCCATTGCTGTCGTGTCGATTCCAACTCATGGCGACCCTATAGGTCTGAGTAGAACTGCCTCATAAGGTTCCCAAGGAGCACCTGGTGGATTCGAACTACTGACCTTTTGGTTAGCAGTCTTAGCTCTTAACCATTATGCCACCAGAGTTTCCAAATGTAAATATTAGACTACTTTATATCCCTGTCGTTGTTTATCTGGTGAAGAAGAGAATAGCTACTAAGAAGTAACCAAATTAAGTGTCTCTTTCTACTCCATTGTTCTATTTTGGCACTTTAATGCAACAACCGCATTCCAGGGGGAAAAACAAAGAACACGCTTCCGAGGGAGTAGGGAGAAAATATATGCATATAAAATATGCAGGAGTATATAATATATACATGCATATATTATATATTTATATATAACATATGTGTGTGTATATATATAATATGTTACATATATACAGAGAAAGAAAGAAGAGAGAGGGTGAGTACACATTTCTGTAAGAGAATAATGCAGAAATGCCATGCCCTTGGCTTAGGTACTATAGTGACCAAGTGAAACTCTTTAAAATGGCAATGAAACTGCCAACCAAAAGATCCATTCAGGGCATGTAATGAAAGGAGAAAGTACCTTAGTAGAAACAAAATTATTGGAAGAACAATAAAATGGAATTTGGGGTAACTTAAACTACCTTGATATATTTTATGGATATCTGCCCAGAGACTATATTAAAAGTATATTAAATTTCTTCATAAAACATTTGCATTGTGCTTTGGGTCTTAAGAGAACTGCAAGACTAGTTTTAATTGCACCATTTTGCATACAAAAATGTGATTTTCTTGAAAAATTTAATTTGCAGTAAGTAAAATTCCCATGTTTCCTTTTATCATTTTGGTGGACTATATGACTTTTATCACCCTTATTAATTTTCTGGGACAGTCCCTGTCAGAGCAGGAGAAATGTTTTGGAGGGAGCTGAATAAACTACAGAGAAATATTACTTGATATTTTCTAGGGAGTCAACGCTAAGAGGGGATAAACATAAAAGGAACAAGAAATATTTCTCCATGCACATTTGAATGCTGATGAAATGTGTGTGATAGTAGTATAATGAGCACTGTGTGTAGTCATCAGCAGAGGCTCATCAGAGATGTTCTATTGCAGAGAATAGAATTTATATATTTTATACATTTTTTTTTTCAACTGGAGGAAAATATGCTAAACTTCTCAGGTTGTATGTTGGAATGAAGCCGTACAATTAAATCGCTTTCTCTCAAACAAAATTAACTAAAAAAATTTTTGAAACAGCAAAAACACACAATTAGCAACAAAGCAAAGGAAATAGCACAACCTTAAGTCATAATATTTGAAAAGTGGTTGTCAGAGCAAGAGGGAGACAAAAAATTCCAGGAATCACCTTGTGGCATCCACCCACCCCCCATCCGCCCACCTACCCCCATCTGTACTGCCCCTCTTCCCTGTCAAAACAACATGGGGGACAGAGTCCTCAAATTTTGAAGCCGACTTACATGATGAGGGTACATCCCAAGGAAAACATAGAAAACTCCTCAAGAGGAAAAAATAAAATTCTTCTATAATCTCAGAAACTCACTAAAGCCAGGAAGAATTACCTGGGCTTGGCATTTTTTTTCTCCCCCAGCTTGGTGGTTAACTGGAAACAAAAAAGTAAAATTTACATAAGACTGAGAGCAAATTGTTTTCTGCAAGTAGTAGGGATTTAGTAGGAAGGCAAAGGAAACAAAATAAATTGGCCAAGCTCCTCTGAAAGGACAGGTGGCCCTGGGAAAAGAAACACGAAGAATCTCTACCACCATACTAAAAGTCTGTGGCCAAAACCTGAAAGTTATTGCTTATTTTTTCATGCTGGATTGGCAAAATTTCCAAAGTTTTGTACTACTCAGTACTGACAAGGATTTGGGGACAATGGAACTCTATACTCTGTTGCTGGAAAGTAAAATGACAAAAACCTTTTGGAAAATTACTTGGCAATATCTATATACCAACGATCATGAAGATGACACAGGACTAGGCAGTGTTTCATTCTGTTATACATAAGGTCACCATGAGTCAAAGGTGACTCAATGGTAATTAACAAAAACATCAAAATGTAAAATGCACATACTCCATGATCCAGCAATTCCACTCTTAGGAATGTTATCTGCATTTATATCGGCTATTATTAGTCATAAGGGGCACTGGTGGGGAACTGGTTAAGTGCCCAGCTGCTCACCAAAAGGTTAGTGGTTCAAACCCACTAGGCCAGCTGCTCCTCGGAAGAAAAATGTGACAGTCTGCTACTGTAAAGATCACAGCCTTGAGATTAATGGAAACAGAACAACCAAAATAGAAATACAAGAATTCTGATATATTTTGAAGAATGTAACCAATGTCACTCAACAATATGTATGGAAACTATTAAATGAGAACCTAATTTCCTGTGTAAATTTTCACCAAAGACAATTAAATAAAAAAAATTTAATATGGAAAGTAGATTGCTACTGACTTGCTGTTTGCCATGAGGATCAAGTACCTGTAACTATGCCCCTTAAGCTTCTCTTCTGCCCTATCCCATTCCATACAAGCCTGAGAGTACTGTTGTTGCTAATGTTAGGTGCCATCAAGTCAGTTCCGACTCACAGCAACCCTACGCACAACAGAACAGAACATTACCCAGTCCTGTGCCATCCCCACAATCCTTCGTATGTTTGAGCCCATTGTTGCAGCCATTGTGTCAATCCATCTCCTTGAGGGTCTTTCTCCTTTTCACCTCTCCTCTACCAAGCATGATGTCCTTCTCCAGGGACTGGTCCCTCCTGATAACATGTCCAAAGTACGTGAGACTAAGTCTCGCCTTCCTTATTTCCAAGGAGCATTCCAGCTGTACTTCTTCTAAGAGAGGTTTGTTTGTTCTGGCAGTCCATGGTATACTCAATATTCTTCTCCAGCACCATAATTCAAAGGCATCAATTCTTCTTCAGTCTTCCTTATTCATTGGCCAGGTTTTCCATGCATATGAGGTGATTGAAAATACCATGGTTTGGGTCAGGTGTGCCTTAGTCCTCAAACTGACATCTTTGCTTTTTACCACTTCAAAGAGACCTTTTGCAGCAGATTTGCTCAATGCAATACATTGCTTGATTTCTTGACTGCTGCTTTTATGAGCGTTGATTGTGGATTCAAGTCAAGTGAAATCCTTGAGAAATTCAGTGTATCCCCATTTATCATGATTTTGCTTATTGTTGTGAGGATTTTTGTTTTCTTTACGTTGAGGTGCAATCCATACTGAAGCCTTTTTTTGATCTTCATTCATAAGTGCTTCAACTCCTCTTCACTTTCAGCAAGCAAAATGAGAAAACAAATAAATATTTAATAACATGAAAAATATATCATGTAATATTGTTAAATGAGTAAAGAAGTCTCCAAAACAAAACAAACGAAAACAGATTACAGCCTTGGAAACCCTATGGGGCAGTTCTATTCTGTCCTGTAGGGTCACTATGAGTCAGAATCTATTCAATAGCAATTAGTTTTTTTGATTATTAGACAGGCACCATTATTAGTATATGCATCAGAAATTTTATTGAAGATTATATGCAATAGGAAAATACTGGAAATAACCTCAATGTTTCTCAGTGAGGGAATGGCTCAATTATAATATATGCATGCAATGGTATATTTTCAGTGACTAAAAATAATGAGAGATACATATGTTCTGATGTGAAATGATCTTCAAGCTATATTATTACATGAAAAAATCAAAGTCAGGATATTGTGTGTATTGTGATAAGTATAATAAAGAATATGCCTTTTTCCCTGGAAGAATTCCCAAGTAAATATGATTACTATTGGAAAGAAGTCCTAGGTTGTGAGGTAGGAATAGAGGAACAACTTCTGCTTTCCATTTTATGACTTTTAGGTTGAAAAACTTACCATGTGCAAATAATGTGTTTATTTCCAAGAGCTCACTGAACATGGTCAAGTAGAAGACCTAGAGCTGGCTAAAACTTAACATGCTCACAAAAGTATCTGTTTTACCTCTAACCTGTCTTTTCCCCTATGTTACCTAAATTGGATAATAGCTCAACCATTCTCTTGTGAACCCAGTCTGGAAACCTGAGTCATTTTCTAAACCAGTTATCTTCTTTTCAAATAATATAAAATATATGTATTCTAACTACAGAAACCTTGATAAAAAGAAAACATAAATAGCCTGTAATGGTACAACCTACAAAAATTACAGTTAACAGTTAGTGTGTATCTTAAAGATGGATGGATGGATGGATGGATGGATGGATGGATGGATGGATGGATGGATGGATGGATGGATGGTTAGATACACACATACATACGTATGTATTTATGTACATAGACATAGATATGTTATCTTTCGCACACACAGAAACACCTGTTTTGTATCATGCATTATTTTACTTAACAATATATCATGATTATGTGAATATATATTATACTACATTACATAAGTGATGTAACCAATCCCCACTGTAAAACATTTAAGTTGCTTTCTAACTTTTTTCAGTATCGTGTATGACATTATTGTGAATATCCTTATAGTTATTTGTGATATTAATGAATTGCTTGTGCACAGATGTCTTCAACACTAGATGCAGTGGAAGGTGGATGCTTCTGATTAGAAGTGAATGTTGAAGAGGGAGTGACACATCTGTTATTTAGAAATAAAAGGGAAAAGGAAAGTAGTTAATGCTGTTTTTTATTTTTTTGTTTCTATTTATTGAATGATGGAAGGTGCATTCCAAATAGGACCATCTGATGGGATACAAAAATAGAGTAAGGTAGGGCTTGACATAGAATAAAAAGTGTCTGTAGTCCAAGCAGAGCTATGCCATGTGTGATGACATTTTTGAATACTGGGATATTTTCCATCCAAAGAGATGTACTCCACGTGTCTTGGTCGCGTAGTGCTGCCGTAACAGAAATACCACAAATGGATGGCTTTAACAAAGAGAAATTGATTTCCTTACAGTAAAGTAGGCTAAAAGTACAAATTCAAGGCATCAGCTCTAGGGGAAGCCTTTCTATCTCTGTTAGCTCTGGAAGAAGGTCCTTGTCCTCAATCTTCCTACGGCCAAGGAGCTTCTCAGGCACAGGGACCCTGGGCCCAAAGGACATGCTCTGATCCTGGTGCTGCTTTCTTCATGGTATGTGGTCCCCAACTCTCTGCTTTCTTCTGTTTCCTTTTATCTTTTGAGAGATAAAAGGTGGTGCGGGCCATACCCCAGGGAAACTCCCATTACCTTGGATAAGGGAGATGACCTGAGTAAGAGTTGTGCTACAATCCCATCATAATCCTCTCAACATAGAATTACAGTCACGAAATGGAGGACAACCACACATGGCCTAACCAAGTTAATACACAGATTTTGGGGGGGGGACATAATTCAATCCATGACACCAAGTGATGTCTGACACTCTTTAGGTGGCCTTTCCATTAATTTAAGGCATTATTCTTGCTTTAGAATATTTTAGTGAGGAATCACACGCTCAGCTATTATTAGCCATTTAGGCCTTAACACACACACACACACAAATCTAAATCTTTCTATTATCACAATTAGCTGAATATATGTATATATATATACACACACACACATACACATATACATATACACACACCCATTGCCGTCGAGTCTGACTCATAGTGACTCTATGGGACAGAGTAGAACTGCCCCATAAATCTTTATGGAAGCAGACTGCCAGGTCTTTCTGCCATAGAGTGGCTGGTGGGTTCTAACTGCCAACATTTTTGTTAGCAGCCAAGTGCTTAACCACTGTGCCACCAGGGCTATATATATGGGTATATAATATATATATTTTATATATATATATATATATATTTTTTTTTTTAAGAGAAGACTTGGAAAGGTACATGAGAAATTACCTGGGAAGGGTGTGTCTAAAGTGGGGATCCTGATGAACCTGGACTAGCCTAGCGGCCTCAGCTATCTCAAAAAGAAGAGAACTTATAAGATATAAAGAAATCAACCTTTACTGAATCCTTATCATGTATGGCAAATGAAATGATATAACATGAATAGTATTTAACAGTGAGTGTCTCAAGTCCCTGGGTGGTGCAGATGGTTAGTGTGCTCAGCTACCAACCAAAAAGTTGGAAGTTTGAGTTCACCCACAGGTACCTGGGAAGAAAGCGCTAATGATCTACTTCCCAAAAAATCAGCCATTGAAATCCCTGTGGAGCACAGTTCTACTCTGACACACGCAGGGTTGCCGTGAGTCAGAGCTGACTCAGCCGCACCTGGTTTAGCATGCCTAGCCTAGCCTAGAAAAATATTTTATCAGTTGATCCCATCACACTCACCCATCTTGTTTTTGTAGGCGGTTTCTTTAAAAGAGGCAGTTAGTCTATGCTAGCAGGAAAATTTAACAAAGCTTCTGTGCTTAAGAAAATATGGAATACAAATAGAAAGAGCTTTGTAAATTAGATTTATACACAATGTGAAAACCAGCTAATTGGCTTTTATGTGGTTCAAGTTTTCATTTGTTCTTTATCAATTATGCCCACAAAGCTGAAGTGATAAAAAAATTAAACTGTGTGCCTATTCAAAAAAAAGAGAGTAGGATTCAGTTCAGCAAACCCATGTATCTACTGTGTTTGAGGCATTAGGGTAAGCTGTGAAGATACGAGGATGACTCTGGTATAGTCGAGGAGGTCAAAAAGCTCAAGGTTTGGTAGAGGAGATAAATATTAAATAAATACATTTTTAGTAGAATACCTGAAATAATAGTGATATGTGCAATGTACTTTCTTATAAATTTGTAATACATAGTGTTGTGTTCACAGTAGAATAGAGGACAAAACCAAAAAAATAAATCCATTGCTTTCAAGTTGGTTCCGACTCATAGCAACCCTATAAAAAAAACTATAGGACAGAGTAAAACTGCCCCATAGGATTTCCAAAGAGCAGCTGGTTGATTTGAACTGCCAACCTTTTGGTTAGCAGCCTGAGCTCTTAACAACTGTGCCACCAGAGCTACTGTATAGAGGAGGGAGTGATTTATTGTCCAGGAGGAGGGTGTGGGGGTTTCGGGGGGAACGCTGCACAGAGAATGTGATAAAATACGGAGAGTTCTTCAGCTGGCCAACTGTGGGATATTAGGCCAGAAGAAATAAGCACAAATAACAAACACCTTTTTGTATGGGATGCAGTAGTGATTTTAGAGGAAAAAAGGAAAAAGCATTTTGGCATTCCTAGATGTAAAGGTTGAAGTAGAGATGACAGGATATAATAAGTGGCATTCTTCTTACATAGATCAACGTTAAGTTTTTATTTTCTCCTTTTTTAGTACCTTCATTATCTAGTACTGCTGTAACAGAAATGTCATAAGTGGGTGGCTTTAAAGAATAGAAAACAAGTTTTTTGTTTTTTTTTTTTCACAATTCTGGAGGCTGAAAGTCCAAATCTGAGTCTTGGTGGTGTCAGCTCCTTCTTTGTCAGTAGCTCCTAGCTTTTTTGACTCCTTGGTGTTCTTGGCTTGTAGACAATCTTAACATAATGTTACTGTGTCCATTTTGCTCTTTTTATAACTCAAAAGTGATTAGATTTAGAGCCCAACCTACTGGGGTATGACCTAATTAACATAAAAAAAACCTTCTTTCCAAACAGGATCATATTTACAGGCATAACCAAAGCCCAAAACCCATTGCTGTGGAGTCGATTCCAACTCATAGCAACCCTAGAGGATGGAGTAGTACTGCTCCATAGGGTTTCCAAGGAGTAGCTGGTGGATTTGAACGGCTGATCTTTTTGTTAGCAGCCAAGCTCTTAACCACTGTTCTACCAGGGCTCCATTTGTGGGTATAGGAACCAGGATTTTAATGTACATTTTTAGTGGACACAATTCTATTCATAACAGATAGTTTCCTCATTTCATCAAGTTTTTTTTTTTTTTAAATAAATCTCTTAATAAGTTTTGCAACTATATTATGTTGTAGTAATATTGTGCTCCAAAACATTTTTATCTGATTGGTTTCATTGAATTTAGCATACGAAGAATTAAAGATAGGATTCTAGTTGTAGATTTAGGAGGTACTTTTTGTGCATTTACATTAGTGGCAGTTTAAATATTTTTAGTATGTGTGTTTGTTTCTTGGTTAGTGTCTTAGTCAGCTAGTGGTGCTGTAACAGAAATGCCACAAGTGGATGGCTTTAACAAAGAGAAATTTATTCTCTCACAGTGTAGTAGGCTCGAAGTCCAAATTCAGGGTGCTGACTTTCTCTCTCTGTCAGCTCCGGAGGAAGGTCCTTGTCATCAGTCTTGGTCTAGGAGCACCTCAGCTCAGGAACCTCAGGTCCAATGGATGTGCTCTGCTCCTGGCACTGCTTTCTTGGTGGTATGAGGTCCCCAGCTCACTGCTTGCTTCCCTTTCATCTCTTGTAAGATAAAAGGCAGTATAGGCCACACCCTAGAGAAACTCTCTGTACCTTGGATCAGGGATGTGGCCTGAGCAAGGGTGCTACATCCCACCCTAATCCTCTTTAACCACAGGCAGAGTTTATGATTTATAATACACAGGAAAATCACAAAATGGAGGAGTATCACACATGGCCTAACCAAAATGACACATATTTGGGGGGACACAATTCAATCCTTTGCAGTTAGTTGTTTTTTTTTTTTTTTCTTTTATGTTGGAACTGAGAAAGTTAAAATGAACATTGTAAATAGAATGTCTTACACACACATATGTATCTATATCTTTTCTTTTTTCTCAGAAGTGAATGCCTAGTTGTCAAGAGTTACCTTGGTATTGCAGGTAATGAACCCATTGATGGTACCATAGTAAACACACATGACAAGGAGTTTTTGTTTTTTTTTTTTAAATCACTAAAACAAAGTCATTACTGAACTAACTTATTTGGGATTTTTGAGCACTAGAGAGGAAGAAGACTTAAAAAATGGGGTTGAGGGGTAGGCAGGGACCAGATGAAGAAAGGCTTCTTGATTTAGAATTTGACTTTGCTCCTAAGTACAATGGGAAGCCATTGGAGGGTCTGAAACAGAATGGCAAAATGATCTACTTCATGTTTTTTTTTTTTTTGCTATGTGGAGAATGTATTAAAGAGATATAAGAGGGAAGCACGGCTAGCAGTTAGTGAGCTATAGCTATGGTCTACGAGAGAATGGTGACATAGATTAATATAGTAGCACCAGAGATAGTCAGAAATAGAAAAGTTAGATTTGTTAATGATTTTCATGCATGGAGATGAGAAAATGAGATTAATTAAGGGTACATTTTAGGTTTTGGAAAATTTTGTGTGCTTTGTAACTAAGATGGAAAAAACTGGGATGGAAGAATTGGTCTTATAAGTCTATACCTCAGGGAATGCTTAGAACTAGAAATGCACATTGGTAATAATCAGCTTGTAATGATACTTATAGACATGGATCTGGATGATGTCACAAGACAGCATATGAATAGGCAGTATAGCTTTTTTAGAAGACTGAGTTATAACAGAAAGAAGGATCAGATTAATTTGGATCAAATCTGAGACCAATTTTGTAGAAGATGAATAATATGATTTTCTGAAGCTTTCCTATCATTACTTGTATTTTTCCATATAAATTCTGCTTTGTTCATTTGTATCTTGCCCAAGAGTTTTTTATTTGCATTAAATAATTTATGAACTCTAGTATATCATGTTTCAATAACAGTAACTGCAGTAAATGGGCCCTAAGTGATATAAAAGTTAATAACCTATACTAACAAACACATTCCAAAACCTTATTAGTTATGTGCCTTATGATAAAACTGTAAAAATAATAACAAATAAAAGTGAAAACCCTGGTGAGAAGTTGCATAATTAAGATGACACTGCTACTTTGTGAAAAGCCAAAAATTAAACTCAGGACTCCTCATTCTCATCCAGCAGGGCTTGAAACCAGTTCCTCCCAGTTCAGTCATGACCAAGGAAGCAAAACTGAAACAGACTTGAATTTTTTAAATTTTGGTGAACCAGAACCATAACCGGTATGGAAAAAATTATGAGTCGAAGCCCTGCTAGAAACTTAATCTCCCTGTTAGAAAACAAGGGCAGCCAATGCATTGCATAGCAACTAATTCTCTTGCCTGAGGGATTTTTAGCAGAGCCAGAAATAGCTATACACTTTTCAAGGATGGCAGTCTGTCCTGCTGCTTTGAATGTGTGTCACTCTTCACAGTCCTACCAATAATCCAGTCTCACACATCAGGCTCCTAAAAGGGCTCATTATACCTCTTCCAAGTCTTCCATTCCAGAGCTGCAACTCATAAATTTTCCCATTCTGGTTATCTTTCTGGTTCACCTAAATTCTAAAAATTTGGGTCTGCTCTGGTTTCACTTCATCAGCCGTGGCTGAACCGACTCAAACCAGTTTGAAGCCCTGCAAGCCAGTGAACTTTCTAATAAAATGGAGTATCCAATGGTAAAATCGGAGTCAGGAGCTAACCACTCCTGACTAAAAATCATCTCCTGACTAGGTAGATGATCAAAATCTGTTTTTAGCAAAAGGAAGCAAATTTGCCTTTAACCACCCAGCCCACTGAAAGGCAATATTGACAATGTATATCATTGCTAGACTTTAGTGTTTTTAGTGTTACTGGAATACTTGACCAATTGTATATCTACTTAATAATTAATCTTTAATCACCTAGAACAAGAGTGAGAAGAGAGAATTTGTTAAGGACTAAAATCACAGCCAGTATCCTTATATCAACAAAAGCAAATTCAACTTTTTTTTTTTTTTACTTTAATCCTGGCGTAGATGAGAACTTTTGAACTAAAAGAGAACTGACAACTTTTGTGTTTAGTTTTGGAAATTAGTAAAAAGGGCATTACAAGTCCTTAGATAATAAAAAGCATGAAGTGAACCAAAAGCTGAATTCCAAATTAACTCAAAAAGTTCTAAAAGACCAAAGAACAATTTGACCAATTATATATTAGCTAAACATAGGCAAAGATTTAAAGTGTTCTATTTATTTTTATTTTAGACATGATAACACTCAAGTATCATTTCCCAAATCATTTCTTAGGCTGCTAGTATAAAAAAGAGATTCTACCAATTCGAAGTCTGAGATTGGTGTCATCTGGTCAACAGAGTTTAGGTCAGTTACCTATGCCCTAACTGCAAAAGAGGTTAGAAAGGTAAGATTCAGTTATTTTCACTTTCTGTAGTGAGAAATTTACTCTGTTCTATAACGTGGTTTATAACGTGGAGGAGCCCTGGTGGCACAGTGGTTAAGAGCTTGGCTGCTAACCAAAAAGTCAGCAGTTCCAACCAACAGCAACTCCCTGGGAGAGAGCTGTGGCAGTCTGCTTCTGTAAAAGATTTACAGCCTTGGACACCCTATGGAGAAGTTCTACTTTGCCCTACAGTGTCGCTATGCATTGGAGCCAACTCAATGGCAAGGGGTTTGATTTTGGGTTTTGGGAATATAATGCAACCATTTGTCATATACCTGAAAATGTAATCACTCAACAGTTATGCATCAAGCTGGTCTCTGTATATCTGTTCCACCTCAAATGCTATCATGATCCCTTTTTGATATTTTTAGTCTAAATTGTAGAGTTTATCACCAACAAAACACATTCTGAATAAAATAATGGAAGAAGGTTCAAAGAAAAAAGAATTTAAAATATTTAAATATGCATATAACACAGCAAGAAAGAAAATGAAGGTTGATGCTCCAGTTGCCATTTTTGTAACTGGTCATGAAGTCATACTTAATATTTATGTGTCCATTTCCACCATACCTTCCAAGTTACCTTTGCCTTCAACTAGCCAGGGCTATTTACCCATGAGAGTGATCCAGACCTTTGTTTATGAGGGACATGACTCCTTTTTGATACTCCTTGCATGGTCTTTGATTCGTACTGGATATAGCTGATTTAGGAATCCCCTGAATTCCATCCATGCTCTTCACCATTTGCATTATGTAGCAGCAGCAGTTATTTACTTTTGATCGTTAGGACCAGTCATCTTAGCAAATGTCAAAGCCACCTTCTTTTCCTGTGACGTAGTAGCATGAAGCCCTCCAAAAGGCCAAGAAGAAGTCCAGGTCTGATTTGACACTCCACAGTGTAAAGGATCCAGGCTTCATCTATCTTGTTGATCTACCAAGCATTATTAAAAAAAAAAAAAAAAGAGAGAGAGAGAGAGATTCTAACGTCAAATACATTTGGGAAATAGTGGGTTAAACAAACCTAAACTTCTCAGAACTTGTAGTATTCACCTGTGCGTTGTTTATCTCCTAGAGTTAAATATGGTAGCCAGTAATTCCCCACATTTTTACAGCTACAGATACCAGTTTTGTCTGCTTGTTTTGGAACCACTGTTAATGGAACATACTCAAAAATGCTCTTCCAAAGAAAGAATGAGAGTGGAGGGACGATAGAGGCAAATAGCCTAAGCATAGATAAAATTTCTGTATTATCTGTGACCTTGAAAACCATCATTTTTGTGTTTCTTCTATTAACTTACAGCTCTCATAAACTTTCAAGGTTGAAAAGGGCAAACACTATGAGAAAAGAACAAATCAAAACTGGCCCCAGGCAAATCTGTGAAGTAAGCAAAGTCTATTTTTAGCTTTTCACCTTCAGTATCATCACATTTTCTTTTTACTGCTGACAACTCAGGTTGTCATCCTTCCTCACCACCCAGGACCTTTTCCTGAAACCCTTTTCCTGAGAATGTTTAAACATGGCCAATTATACCTTTCTAACGCTCCCCTCCCAACAAAAATCTATTTTCTGCTTAGGATACACCACCTCTGTGAGTAGTTTAATTGCATTGTCTTTTAGAATGCAAGTTCTATCTAGGGCTTCGGTGAGCATATGTTTGTGTGACATATTATGCCCTAAAACAAAGAGTGTTACTTTTTGGCAGCAGGCCTTGCTGGAAGCCCCTCAAATTATATCTCACTGGCCGCCTTCTATTTTGTTAACCCAATGCTTCTATCAACCCAGTGCTGGGAAAATTAACTTTCTCAGGAAAAGTAGAGGAAAATAAAGCCCTAGAAGTAGCTATGCTTATTGGAATGGAAAGTGAGCTGGGAGGCAGAGGCCTGGGTTTTAGTTTTGTGTTTATTACTAACTGGATCATCAACGCCTGATTGCACAGTGTTTCCATTTTCTCATTGGTCCAACGGGGGATATTATATGCCCAGGATTGTGAAGATGGTAAAATGAGATGCATCAATAGATTTGAAGGTGTTTTGAATAACCAAAGAGACAATATGCTCTTCTTTTAGCAACTTTACTTTGCATATAAGGAAATTATGCTCGGTTTAAAACTTTTCAAATTGACCCAGTTAATATGTGTTTCAAAAGTGAATCATAAAATGTTAGAACTGATATTGACTATAAAGATCGTCATATATAATGAAGGACAGTCATGCCCAAAATGGGTGAGGAGGACTAACTCAAGGTAGAGCCGGGACTGGAACTCAGTTCAAATTTGGGCCAGAGATTTTCCTGCTATGCCAGGACACTGCTCCAGTGTGCTTAGGTAGTCCTAGAATTGCCAGCACAACGAAATGAGAGGCTGAAATCAGAGCTGAGTCGGGAATTTCAGTTTACCTGACTGTCAATCAAGGAACAAGAGTTGTAGTTTTATAGTCTAAGAGTTAGTCATACATCAGCTCTATACTTTTGCAGAAAACTAGGGTGTGTGGCATGGAAAACTCATAAAAAGTATCCAGTCACCCCAGAAAATGAGAAGCTTCCTGTCTCCCAGCAGATGCAGGAATGAGTCCAGAATCTTTGCATATCTTGCTTAGTTTCTCATCTCTCCCCTGGCCACACTGCCAAGGACATCTGCTTCTGTACTGCCATCTATTTTCCCAAAGCCTTTTAAAAAGCTTTCTAGACATACTTATGTTCAAAGATTTTACTCCCTAAATCATATTAAAATATACCTACATCCTACATTAAATATAATTTTGATGTGAAATAATTTATAAAGGATTTGGCTGTGTGTAATTCATTTAATACAGGAATGACTTCTTGCATTGAGTTTAATAAGTATGGACTCTAAGTCCAATATTTAACGTCGAAACCCCTCAGACCAAACACTTACCAGCTCTGTGACTAAGGACAGTTTCATAATCTCTCAGTGCCTCATGTTCCTCAACTGTAAAATGGAAATGTTAAAAAGATTACCTTACCTTAGAGCGTTTTTGTGAACAATAACTGATCTTAAAAAATATATATATATATTTAAAGGTTAACAATTGTGTAATCTAAGTAGAATATATACAGATACTCATTGGATTATTCTTTCATTTTTTCTACTTAAAAATTTTTTAAATAAAAAATTGGAAAGCAACCCCCCTCAAACAAATTTTGCTGCCATCATTAATATGTTTTTGTTCTTGCTGGAATCATTACACATATTTGGAAATTCTTGGGAAGTGAAAAAATCTAACCTGTATAAAATGTTTCACATATAATGAAATTTGTATTTAAATTTAATAGTTTATTAAATAATTCATTAAATTTAACATTTGGTAAGTTACATTTTCTAGGTTTTTAATTCATTCGTTATTAATTTCAATTTTGCAATTTTCACGTTTTAGAGACATTAACTCTTATTTTTTCCTTTCAGTTCTTAAATATTGCCACAAGTTGTTTAAAAGCTGGTAGGCTCCGTACTTATCCTGCCTGATGGATAAAATGGCCGTGTATCTATTTCATCTTTTATTTCTTATACAGTAGATGTTAAGCAAGGAAAGTAGAGTGTGATTCAATATTTCCAACTCTCTTTCCTATTCTGTAGGAAACCCCTTATACTGCCAAGGTAGCAAGCAAATGAGCAAGTGCGGTGGGAACAACAAGGCCTGTTGAAGAGCGTGTTGTTGTGTATCATATCATGGTACCACTGCAAATCAATATAAGAGGTGAAACTCAAGACCACCAGCAAAGACAGGAAGGAGAACCTGTAGAAGTGGCAGTGGTAGTGTATTATTTAGGGCTCCTCATTCTGAAATTCCAACTCAGGCTACAGAATTGACCTTAAGGGAGGCCAGGATAGCCAGGTTTAGTGCCATGATAACCATTTAGAAAGAAGTGGGAGTCAGTTAAGTTGTCTGAGGAAACCTGCATTTCTGGGAAGAACTAGGTGTAAGCATTGATTGTGATTTTCCTATGAGGTTTTGTACTTGGTGGTGACTGAGTGATTAAACAGCTTTTTTTAATGTGAAATTACTTTGGCCTACTTTCTTAAGCCTACGGTCTTTACAGTCTCGTTTCACTGATTTCTTATTTCAGGCTTAGGCAGATCTGACATTAACACCAAACTCATTTAATTGGCGAGTCAGTCAAAATCACTTGGCTGGTGAGCAGCAAAATGAAGTCCAAGGAGGCAGCAGGATGGCCAGCCTAGAGGGTGACAAGTCCGTGCTGGAACAGGAAGAGGGAGAAAAGGCTCCAGGAAAAAGAAGGAAATTAGTCTATCAGAAAGGTGTAAAAAACAAACTTTGGATAGGAACATGACACATCCGCTGAAAGTCTAGGAAAATAGTAAGAATTGAGTTACACACAATTCTGCAAATTAAAAAAAAGGGAAATAGGTTTTACGAAAAAAGAAATATAATGAAAATACTCCAGTTGGATTTATACTGAGCAATAATTATAATGATGTAAATATGATTGTTAACTAAAAATAATGACCCCATTATACTGAGAAAATAGGGAGAAAGGAAGTGGGCATGGCGGGCAATAAGTAGGGTGATATTAAGAGAGGTAAATGTGCATAAGAGAAAGTCATAGATACTAGCCAAAAAGAAATTTAAAAAAAAACAAATAGCAAAATTATAATATTATTGAGAGATATGAGGTAAGAGTTACAAGTTAAACATTTTAAATTGTTGGAACCGTGAAGGGCAGGGACATTCTTTTTCTTTTTTTTTTTTAGATATCTACAAGCATTGCATTATAAAAAAAATTTTTTAAAGAATATATGAGAAGTAACAAAATTTTTATAATTGCTTTGATTTCATTTTCTGGTCTCTTGCATTTAAACTTAGATGTTAAAAAATGTTAGGAACATATTGGTTGGTGCTGGTTAAGGAAGACAGATATTAATTTAATATGCCCTTTACACAATGAGTTCATACCGGAGAAGCACACAGAAAGGTAACGGAAGTCAACATTGCCATTGCCCAGTGTAGCACCCCTGACGCATTAGGGTCTGACTCGCTGTTGCCCCTAAACAGAAAGGCAGCAGACCCTCCATTCTAACTCTAGCAGCCAGAACTAGGAGGGGGACAGAAGGGAGAAAGAGAAGCTGGTACCTGTCTCATTGGAGTTTAAGTTACTAATTATATCACTTTTCCATTTTCAAAATAGGTATAACCGTCAATTGCTTTCAATTCCGAAATACAAATACTTTCCACTTTTCAACAGTACTTTCGCCTCGAGAATTTTATTTATATTACAGGGTTTCGGATGCTTTCCTTTGCCTCCATTTTCTGGCTTACTTGGAACGTGGTCTGTTAGCATGTGACAAGGGAGCAGTACGCAGCACATGAGAGAAGCAGTTAATAGTCATTGAATGCTCAGTGGATGAAGTGAACAGCACAGGTGTCAGGGTACGTGCACATCTGATTTTCATGTGTAAGACATGCCTTCATTACCACCACGTTAGTCAGTGATGTCTGCCGAAATCTGCTGGTAGTTGGCTGGTGCAGAACATCTGGCAGCATTGTTTTTGATTGCTAGGTAACCACATCTTCTCTCATGACCAGGAACAATGACAGTAAATCAGAGTCCCAGTCGTTACTTTTATCCTTTTTGGGAAAATGCTGAGTCATAAAACAAAAGGATTAGAAAGGATCAAAAGAGGTCAGTAGGTCCAATGGCCTAATATTTGATTCCATATTACTTATTGCCCAAGAGGCTCCCTTAGATGATCTTTGGTCATGTCTCACTTAAAATATTGTAATGTCTTCATTTTTGCTAATAGCATGAATTGATAATTTAGTATGATGTTTCTCACCAGTGTCCCATTAAAAGTAATATGATTCTCTCCATTAATTTTCATAACCTTTACCATAGAAAACAGTTACACATTATGTGCAGGTTTTTTTTTTTTTTCTTTCTTTCTTGAAGTAGTCATCAGACTGAAGATAAGGGAAACACGGTTCTTTTCTACTCGCTGATGTTCAGGAAAGATTTATCCAAACACCAAGAGAGCTAGCTGTCAAGTTTCTCTTTAAAATGTCTACATTTAAATTATGAAAGGATAGTAAAATGTATGGGACACACAAGAGGAAGTTGTGCAAAAACCTTTAAGCTAGATTGAATGTACTAAAGGAGTTTAACTGCTGGAGCAAAAACAAAAAATTTGAATTCCAGAAGTAATCTATACAACCTGCATAAATAATTCAGTCCATTCCTGTCCATTCCTATTGGAATTAGCTCTTCATCTTTTAAAACACCCAGTGGATACATTAAAATTCATGACTATACCTGCTCTAAAGCAGTTGTTACATTTATAATTGCTTACGAGAATAACCATTTAATAAACTCATCCCCACAACTTAGAAAATAACAGAGTTGACATTTCTTGGTAGAGCCTAGGTGTTTCAAAAAAGACTCCTCCTCAAAACAATGCCAGTCTAGCTTATGTTAGTAGGGATTTAATTGGATAGTAATAGCTTTTAAGCTTTTTCCTTGTAAATCTGCAATGAAATGGTAAAACCAGAATTCCCCAGAAAATTGTTTGCCCACATTTCTGATAGTCAACAATTTTTCAGTCATAAAGAGGTGAAAAATGCTTTTGGGGCCTAACCTTGTCCAGGAGAAAAGGATAAACGACTCTCTTGTAGGAGGTCCTTTCAACTTTCCCACCATCTGAGTACTATTTAAGAAATGACCTTTTCCAGAATAAGCATGCTAAGTAGTACACTAGATTCTGAAAGAAAAAAAAAAGGTTTTCCACTCGATCAATTAAGGACTGAGGCTAATTTTTGATAGTTCATCAGAGCCCTCTTCCTGTTTCCTCTCCTCATCCAGATAACTCCCAGGAGGTCAGCATATCCAAAAATGACCAAGCGGAGTCACCTAAGAATGCCTCTGCCTGTTGTAATGAGAAGCTTAAAAATTATAACCATTTTATTACTCTGTGAGAAAAATATGATCTACACAGCATTTTTTTTTTTTTTTTAACACATGCACATAGTAAAATCCTCCATTAGACCAGTCATTCCCAGGACCAGATGCATCATCTGTGGTGCCAATGCAAGATAAAAATGTGGAACCTCTTGTTTAAAAAGGAGAAAAAAAGTACCATTAATGATGCTAAAAGTATAAAGCTTTTTCCTTTCTTCTGCAGTCTCTTGTTTGGTCACGTGTTTTTAGTTTTGTTTTACTATTTAATTTCATTCTATCTAAATAAAAGTTAAAATTTTATATTAGGATGAAATTATCTTTCATCTTTCTATTATGTAATGCCAATTTTAAATGCAAACGTAGGAATCCTGTGCAAAATCACTGAAATTACACAATTCATAATTTGTAGTTGTTACTTCATTCTTCATTCTTAATAGAACATCAGAACACTGCACAATACCTATCTAGCTGGTTTAATTTCACTTCTTGATTCACATGCATTCTAACAATACTCTCTACCTTCACAGACTATGAGTAAGGAAGGATTGAGAGAACAAGGCCTGTTGGTTTTCCTATCTTCCCCTTTCTTTTGATGTCATCATTTTCACCATAAGTGACTGACCACTAAAGGGAAGTAACACAAGTGAGAAACACCATGATAATGCCCCTTGGACATTCATGTTTTCTAAGCAACGTCATTGCCTTCTTTCTGAATTGGAATCAAACTCTAGTTCAAGCAGAAACTGTGATCTGTTAGGACTGTCAGCACCACTTCTTACTCTGTCGTAGACATAACACACTCACCTTGTACTCATTTTGAGTCTTGCTGAACTCCCATACACTGGGGTTCCCTTAGAATTCTGTGCTGTCGGGCCATCATGAGCCCTATACGTGAACGGAGTAGCAAGGAAAGGGTATCAGACACACAAACTGCGTGTATCTCTTCAGCCTATGCCAGTGTTCCATTGTCCTATTGGACCTCAATTATAAAGCACAAGTCCAAATATGAAATTATTAAGAATTTCAAAATAAAAACAGTAGAGCGTTAAGCAAAGCATGGGCCCTTTCTGAGGCATACCATGAAGCCAACCTGTTCCTAGGTGCTTTCCCTCTGCCTTCTAGTAGGTAAAGAGATGTGAGGAAGACACTTATAAAAGATGTCATAAGAGTCTTCATAGCACCTTTTTAGAGGTGCTTGAGTATTTGGCGCCTACGCAGCATATTAATCCTAAAATAAAAAACTGCCCAGCATAGTTATGAGTAAAAAGTACACTGAATTGAGAGCAAATGCAATTAATCAAAGGTTAAAATTAATCAGTAAAGTCAGACTTTGGTAAAACCCATTCTCCCAGCCCATTAATCAAGGCTGTTACCGAGTGTTCTTTTTAATTGCAACTACTGCGCAGACTTAGAAAATACAGTGGTATGTGGACCCTAATATCCACAGGAAAAGCAACGTTCTGTATAAATTTTAGTATCAAGCCTTAGAGACATCTCTTGTCCTCTGTTGATAGTGCCCATGTTTACACTTATTTTCCAGAGACTCTGAATTATGAGCCTTGATAAAAGATCAGACAGTTCTGCTTTAGAACTCAATATTTGTCTCATCCTATTTCAGTGCATATTATGAAATTTGGTAACATTTTAGAGTATAGACATGAGACACTAAACATCTGATTTATTATATTAAAGGCTGGGCACACTATTGGCAACAGGAGAGCAAGCAGTTTTATTACCTTTCTAGGAGAAAGGAAAGGACAGAACATTAAGCTGTGTCTGTTTCTTTAACTTTGAAATAAGATTTTTGAGAGCCATAGAATGATAGGCTTCATTAGCATGATAAATCGCACAGAGTTGGGAGAACTCCCCAGTGCTGTGGCCTATACTCTGAATTTTAATAACCTCACTGCAAAGATAATAATGCCTACTCGCTGAACTATTGTGAGTACTAAATGAGTTACTATAGAGAGAATGTTTAGTGGATGGCTCACAAGAAACAGTCAATAAGCGACAGCTTCTATTGTTCTTGGAGATGAGTAATGATGATGTTTATAGCGATAGTAGTAGTGAGGGGTAGAAGTAATAGTAGTAGTGGATGTAATATGTAATACTTAACAATAAGTAGTTCTTTAGGATCAATAATTGAGTCATTTTGGGGACTAAGGTAAAGGGTATGCATTAATGTTACTAACAGTTGCCACTTCAGAATTATTTAGCTAAAGGCATTGTTATGGATAGAATCCTGTCTTTCAAAAAGATACACTTGAAGCCCTAACCCCTATATTGTGCATGTGACCTTGTTTGGAAATATGATTTTTCTTTTGTTAATGAGTCATACCTGAGTAGAGAGAGTCTTAAACCTGACCTGTTCTGAGTGATGTCTTATAAAGGAGTGCAGACACAGACAGATATATATAGGGGGAAGAGACCATGTGAGCACCCATCCACAAGACAAGGAATGCCAAGGGACATGGGGCTACTGACAAGAAAGGACCCTCCCCTAGAGCCATGACCTGATTTTGACTTCTAAACTCCAAAACTGTGAGACAATAAATTTTTCTTTAAAGTACCCGCTAGTAGTATTTTGTTATAACAACAGTAAAAGTCTAAGACAAGCAAAGATATTGTTATTACAGTGTGTGGTTTGCCTTTTTATGTTTGTTTATTTGATTGTTTGCTTGCTTTATGGCCTATGGCAGGAATGTAGATCACAAAGAAATGTTCTAGCACAGAGAACACAAATGTGATGTAGTCATGCTGCTTTGGCATATGCCTCTCTGGTGAAATTCAGGCTCTGGGAACACTTTTCCTAGGGGTGCCTTGTTGCTGACTTAATAGAACCCCAAAGATTGATTAGAGCTAGAAACCCTAGAATGGCTGGACAATGTATGTATGTTGTTTGTTTATTCGTTTGTTCATCAAACTGTTTATTTAGCATCATATATGTGCAAGACACTATTGTGGAGATTATGAAAAATAATCAGATAGGAATCTTCACCTTAAAAAGCACCTGGAGGTAGAGATGAGACATCTGTAGAAATGACTATCTCATAAAGCAGATAGTGGAAAATACAGTAAGAAAGCACATGCAAGGGAGTTTATAGATGGGAGGCTTTCTTTATATGCAAATTATATGATTCTGTATCCAGAAAACTCATTGCAGTTAAGTAAAATCCATTAATGAATGATATAGTTCATTAAATTAAAAATAAGCTATATACCCAGAAGAAGTGAAGGCAGGGATGCAAACAGAAACCTGTACACCAGTGGTCATTGCAGCACTTTTCATAATAGCCAAAAACTGGACAAAAACTAAGAAGTCCGTCAGTAGATGAATAAACAAAATGTGGCATGTGCATACAATGGAATATTGTGTAATCATAAAGAGAAATGAAGTCTTGATGGATGCCACAATATTCTCAGTGAAATAAGTCAGTTGCAAAAGAACAAATACTGTGTGATCTCACTTACATGAAATAAACAAATATATAGAAAACAAGGAAGGGGGGAAGAGGGAGTTTTTGTCTGGAGGGGTGTTATGGATTGAACTGTGTCCCCCCAAAATATGTGTTATGTATTCTAACATCTATAACCTGTGGATGTAATCCCATTAGGGACTAGGGTTTTCACTGTTATGTTAACGAGGATTTATCAGTGTAGGGTGTATCTTAAACCTAATCACTATTGAGGTATAAAAGGAGTAGGTGAGGCACAGAAGCAAAGAAGCACAAATGGAGAAAGACTGATGCCATGAGGCAATCTCCAAGTGTAAAAACGATGTGGGGGCTGTGTCTGACCTCCTCTAACTTCATAAAGTGAAAGGAGAATCAAGATCAACAGCCCCAGGCTGACTCCCATGAGGCGGAGGTCAGATATGCCTATTCTCTCTGCCATCTTCACCAGTTCTAATACTAATCGTCCCTCCCACAGCACTGTCTATTTCTCTGCTGGGTTTCATTATTCGTTGTAACGGCCACACGGAACTCACAGACCACACTCACGATTATGGGGTTTATTGGGGAAATAACAGGTTACAATTCAGGCTCAGGAACATTCAAGATAGAGATCTTCCATCAGGATAGCCTCTTTACAGCTGTGCTCACAGTCATGCCACTCCCTGGCCAACAGTCTCTGCCCAAAGGCACTCAGCTTTCTCTCTTGGTGGACCGGGAAGCCCACTGTGCAGTCTCCTGCTGCGGGTCTCTCCTGCTGGTTTCTCCTTCCTTGGTGGTGGTGAGCTCCTTCTCTCTGTTCTAGAATTGGCTCTCTTCTAAGGCAAAACTGATCAACCCCCTTTGTGGGCCACAATTACCCCATCACACAGTCCTGCCCAATCACTTGGGTGGCAGTTACAAGACCATGGTTAGATAAGCTACACACAAAAGTAATTAATCACACTGCACCAAGGAATACCAAGAACACTAGAGAAGGAAGGCAAGGATTTCCTCCAGGGCAGACAGAGAGAACCTTCCCATAGAGACAGACTCCTAGCCTACTAAACTGTGAGAAAATAAATTTCTGTTCATTAAAGCCACCCACTTGTGGCATTTCTGTTACCGCAGCAGTAGCAAACTAAAACTGGAGGCACTGAGTTTATGTTAATGATGGTAGGATATTTTGGAAAAGGATAGCAATAATGGTAGCATGACATGAAAAATGTAATTAATTTAATTGAATTGTGAATATGGAAGTTGTTTTGGTGTGCATATTTTCACCATGATAAAAAAAGATGGAGGCATTTCCGGCACACTCTAAATAAACTCATATAACACATCTGAAAAAAGATAATAAAATAAACCTTAAAAAATTTCTTGGATTTAAAAAAAAAAAAAAAAAACTTGGATCTTATATATTAAAAATGTGTTTGTAATTAAATGTATGTAATTAGGGTTTTTTTAATTAGAATTACTTGGATTTTTTAAAAAACGTGTATCTTATGTATTAAATATATATTTATAGTTAAATATATATGATTAATTATAATTACATATATTTTATATACTAAAGTTAAGTTAAAATATAATGGATAAATATTTAAAATGGCCAGTAAAACCCCCAATATATTTAGCTAAAAGCTTAATGGGCACAATTTGGACATTTTGAGACAGAAGGAATGTAATTCCAGGTAAGTGAAACAGAATATGCAAAGGCACAGGAACTAACAAGAAAACAGGTGTAATAGATGAGAAACAGTTTGTCTTTTAGAGTAGCATTTCTCAAATTTTAACATGCACAGGAACTACCTGGGAATTTGTTAAAATGCAAATTTGATTCAGTTGGTCAGAGACGGGGCCTGAGATTCTACATTTCTAACAGGCTCCCAGGTGGTGTTCTGCTGCTGATCCAGGAACCACACTTTTGAGTAGCAAGAGTTTAGAGTACATGAAGCATAACCAGATAGAAGTAGGTTTGGAAGGCTAGGTTGAGACTTTGTTAAGAAGAGCCATGAATGCAGTTTGGGCTTTATTATGTGACATTAACAGTTTGCTCTAAGACGTTTGGGCCTTATTATGCAGAAAATAATGATTTCTTTAAAAACTGAAATGATTTCTATCAATGTAGAACTCCTGTAACTGTAATGTAGCACCAGAAGTTAAGATGGATACATTTCCTCTGACTATAACCATGTTTCTCAAAGAATTATCCAGGAATGATGAGTGCAACACCTACGTTCTCCCAACTGACTCAAAAGCCCTTGGTGGGCAGATGCTTAGCGACTTGCCTTTTTAACAACCTCCCATCTTGATTGAGAGTTTTGACTATAAGGTCCCCAGAGTAGAAATAATTTTCTCAGATTTATACCACCAACGTCCTCCTAAAAGGAGGTTTCTAGGAGCCCATATTGTAACCCAGCTTTCATGGGTAATGCCTGGGTAGAGAAAGTTTGTATTATAAACCCATTTTAAGAATAATTCTGAGAATCAAATAATATATTAAGTATCATGATCAAGCAGGATTTATTTCATGGATACAAGGATAGTTTAATATTTAAAATGTGATTTCTCCTCCAGTTTCCCTGTCTTGGTAAATGGCACTACTGTATATCTATTTGCTTATGCAGAAACCTAAGAAGCATCCTTGATTCCTCTTTCAAGTTATTCTATACATTTAACACACTCGGAAATCCTGGTAGTGTAGTGGTTAAGTGCTACGGCTGCTAACCAAAAGGTTGGCAGTTCGAATCCACCAGGTGCTCCTTGGAAACTCTATGGGGCAGCTCTACTCTGTCCTACAGGGTCACTATGAGTTGGAATCAGCTCGACAGATTTGGGTTTGGTTTTTTGGTTTTAACACACTCAGTCAAAATTCAAATAGGATTTGTCTGGGAAAGTAACCAAGTGAATTTGAAGTCCGTGTGGAAGAATAGAAGTATAAGATTTGTTTAGGATAATATGAAAAAGAAAAATAAGAAGGAATTGTACTACTCAGTATTAAAATACATTATGATTCCACAATAATCAAAACAAGGTATTACTGGTGCAGAAATCAACAGAGAATACAGTGGGACAAAATTTAAAAGTACAGAAATATCCCTGCACATGTATATAAATATAGCATATGATTAAGTTGGTATTTTCAAAAAATAGAGAAAGGGTGTGTCTTACTTTTTAAAAATAATGTTGATTTACTTAATAACTATTAAGGAACAAAGTAATGGCCACATACATCACAATTATTCAAGATAGAGTAAGAATTGAAAGGTTAAAAAAGAGGAGAGAATTAATGTCTATGTGATCATAGAGCATGGTACTGAAGGCAGAAACCATAAGAGGATTGTCATATTTGACTTCAAAGACATTAGAAACTTTGGAATGATAAAACCAGAACACATACAAACCAAAAGGCCTTGGTTATTGTAAAAGTATTTGTAGTATGCATGACAAATATTAATATCACTAATATATAATTAGCACTCATAAGAAAAGAAAGAATAACTCAATTTTTAAATGGGCTAAAGCATGTACAGAAAATTTACAAAAAAAAAAACTAAAAGTGGTCCAAACCATGTAGAAACCTACTCACTTCTATTTAAGTAATCAATGAAATCCACATTGAAATGGCAATGGGCTTCCATTTTTTGACTATCAACACAGTAAAGCTCAACGGTAATGAGGATCCCCAGGGTTTTGAGGGAATAAGCCCTCTTACATAGCCTGTGGAACTTTCTATCAGGATAAAATTCCTGGATGGGAATTTGTCAAAATGTATTAAAATTACTGAAATGAAACATATACCCTTTGACCTAATAACCCTAAGTCTATGCATTTATACCAAGGAAATAACCAAGTTAGCAAGATATATGTACAATGTTATTAATCACAGTGTTGTCTATAATTGCAAAATTAGAAACCATCTGAATGTCCAGAAAAGGGGATTGGTTAACTGTATTTTGGCTTATACATCTAAAGTGTTTAAATTTTGTAAATTTATACTTAATAACGAAGGAAGGTGTTCTTTAATAAGCGGTTAGGGAGAAAGTCAAGTTAAAGAGCCTATTGTTTTAAACAATACATGCTAATAAGGAAAAGTCTGGAAACCACATACCGATAGTAGCTGTGGCTGCAGAGTAGAACATCTGTCACTTTCATTTTTTTCTTTATATTTAATTTTCATTCTTTACCTACTGCTAATATATTTCTTATGTAACTTTAAACATATCCCTGCCAAAAAAAGTAATAATTCTGACTATTTAAAATAGAGTATTAGCACTTTTTAGTTCTGCAAGGGAACTCAGAGATTGTTTATTCTCACCCCACTTAACAGTTCAGGCATCAGTATTGATTCTGCAAATTGATTTACAGGTAGATCTCAGACAACTGATGTCCTGTGAAGGAATCCAGGATTCTTTTCCATTGCACAATGGCAATCCCCAAACAATCTTTCTATGGGAAGCTTCTTCTAAAACAACAAAAAAAAAAGTTCCTGAGGTTGTATATCCATTAAACACAAACATACAAATCTACTTGCACACATTTCTTGTTTTCTAAAAATTTAGTTCTTCTGAAACTCAATTCATAATTTTCCTTCACAGCACAGTGGCCAAAGGATTCCAGAGGAATCCTTTTTAGGAATAAGTAAAATCACTAAATATATGTATATATCCCTGAAACACAACCATGCAAATATATTTGCACAGTTTCCTTATTTTTCATAAATTGGGTGTCATACAGTTTCAACTTTAAATTCTCTAAAATTGTTAGTAAAATTGAGATGTTTTCTATTTCCACTCCAGTGAAAACACGTTTCAGATCTACTCTTGACTGAATGATCACTTTTTAAAAGACTGTATCTATACCCAGTAAATCGTTTCAGAGAAAAAAATTCTCCCTTAGAATTAGGACAAGAGACCTGCCTTCCAGTTCTATATACACCAACACATGGTACAGTTTTTTGCAGATTCATTGTTTAGTATAAATTGTAGATGGGCCAGGGGTAAGGGCTAAGTGAAGAATGAACACAAACTGGTCTGATTTATTAATACTTCTACAACAGATAGTCCCATCTAGAAGTAGAAATTGCCATCAAAATACTACTTTTTGAAAGGATGTAAAATAAGTTTTATAACCTTTGCTTTACTTAGGTAGAATCAGAAAATTAAGTTTATTTTATTAGAGTTAATAGAATGCTGATGTCTATACTAAACTTTCATAACTAAATTATGTAAATTTAAAATGCTACCATGTTTTATTCATTATGTCGAAAAATCAAAGAGGGCAGATCAAATCAGCTCTTTCCAAATACGTTCTTCACTGATGGCCCATATGTCACTCTCATTTATGCCGCCAGCTTCCCATAAGCACAGACTTAGATTTTCTCCATAATACTTAAGTTCCATTCTAATTATATCACTTCCAAATATTAGCATTTGTCTTGGGAGAAATTGCTGCTTCCTTAAAGCAAATGTAGTCTCAAGTCTTTTTAATAATGGCAATAGTGTTCTTAAGAGCATCATATTTCAAAGTTATCTCGGCAATTAGTGTGGTATAAACTAAATACCTAAATGATTTACTAGATCACATTTCAAATGCCATTTTAAAGATTCTGGAATCATATATTCATATATTTCACACAACTATATTTATATTGGAGGATTATCCATATGGTCCCAAATGAACCTTAGAGCTGGCCTCCCTGTTATTTGGGAAATAAATGGCAAAAATGACATAATTACGTGTTGTTTTTTTTTTTTTTTTTGCCTTTGTATGCCCATGCATGCATGTTTTGTGTATGTGTGTGTGTATACACTTCATATTAGCATTAGCTTTTAAGACATGAAAAATTCACCATAAAAAAGGGTGAAACTGCATCAATCTGGACCTAACACATACAAAACGGCATATTTTAACATAGGCCAATAGTGCCGTAGGACTTTTAGAATCACATTTTTGTAAGGGCATACGCACCAATTTTAAGAAGTGATTAGAAGACTGGCCCATATTTAGAGTATTTAAAGAAGGAAGCTACATTGGCAATTGATTATCTCTTAGGAAGTCTTCTATTCACACTGCTGAAAAGGACTCATCAATGGGCTTAAAGGATGGATAACCTGCACGGCAGTAGAATCACGCACTCACTGTGAAATGACAGGCATTAAGAAGTTAACTGACCTTTTTCAGGGGACTTAAGAGAGGCAATTTGTGGTTGTCTGTGTTGCCTAGTGCTGCCTTAACAGAAATACAGGTGGGTGGCTTTAAAGAGCAAAAATTTATTTTCTCATAGTTCAGGAGGCTAGAATTCTGAATTCAGGAGAAAGCCCTTCCTTGTTGGGAGTCCTGGGAGTTCCTTGGCATTGCTTGGCATCTGCCTTCCCCTTGTGTGTATGTCTCTGTGTCTATCCTGGTCTTTTTATAACTTGAAGTGGTTAGGTTTAGGTCCACCCTACCAAGTATGACCTCCTTAACATAACTAAAGAAAGATCCTATTTCCAAATAAGATCACATCCTATTTCCAAATAAGATCACATCCCCAGATATAGGGGCCAGGAATTCAACACGTATGTTGATGGGATGAAATTCAGCCCATAACTGGTTATAAAGAAATGATGATGGAACTTCAGGTAATGCTCTTCTCAGCAAAATTGCAAGCTCTGGTAAATCAGAGACTTTGTAATACTTGTAAAGGTTAAATGTTAGCATATGTAAAGTTCTGGGCTATACTGTCTTGCTTTTGAAAAGCACTCAGATGTTAACTGTCATTATTATTATCATGTTGATATCTCCTACACAGCACCTGGTCCACTGCTGAGTACACAGAAAATGCTCAGGAAAATAAATTTAAGTTAAATTGAAATAGCGATTCTTAGAAAAGAATAGCACCCCCCTCTGCCAAAGAAGGAAACAACCATAAGCATCATACAAAAAGCAAGGGAAACTATTATGTGAAAATTTATCCTGTAGCTTTTTTTTTTTTTTTTTAATCAGATGACATTTTCCCATGTCTGTCAGTTTGTCCTACTGTGGTGGCTTGCATGTAGCTGTGATGCTGGGAGCTATGTCACCAGTCTTTCAAACACCAGCAGGGTCACCCATGGTGAATGGGTTTCAGTGACACTTCCAGACTGAGACAGACTAGGAAGAAGGACCTGGTAGTTTACTTCTGAAAAAATTGGCCAGTTGAATAGCAGTGGAACATTGTCTGATATAGTGGCAGAAATGAGTTCCTCACCTTGGAAGGTACTCAAAATACAATTGAGGAAGAGCTGCCTCCTCAAAGTAGAGTTGACCTTAATGACATGGATGGAGTCAAGCTTTTGGGACCTTCATTTGCTGATGTAGCATGACTCAAAATGGGCAGAAAGAGGTCAAATCATCCATTAATAATCAGGACGTAGAATGTACAAAGTATGAATCTTGGAAAATTGGAAGTTCTGTCGTCAGAAATGAAATGGACTGCATCAAGATTGATATCCTAGCTTAGTAGGCTGAAATGGACTCGTATTGGCCATGTTGAATTAGACTATGATCTACTATGCCAGGAATTATAAATTGAAGATGAATGGCATTGTATTCATCCTCAAGAAAAGTTGACGTCTTTCAATTATGGGGTTGGTGAAGATATTGAATATACTGTGGACTGCCAGAAGAGTAAACAAATCTGTCTTGAAAGAAATATAGCCAGAATGTTCCTTAGAAGCAAGGATGGTGAGCTTTGTGTCACATACTTTGGACATGTGATCAGGAGGGAACAGCTCCTGGAGAAGGATGTCATGCCTGGTAAAGTACAAGGTCAGCAAAAGGGAGGAAGACCCTCATCGGGATGGGTTGACACAGTGGCTGCAACAATGGGTTCAAGCATAACAAAGATTGTGAGGATGGAGCAGGACTAGGCAGTTCTGTTGTACGTAGGGTCGGTATGAGTCAGAACTGACTTGATAGCACCTAACAACAAGCTTCTGTTTTTTGTTTTTTTTTTTAACCAAAGCCTTTGCCTTCCAGTCAATTCCGACTCACAGTGACCCTGTGGGACAAAGTAGAACTGTCCCATAGGGTTTCTAAGGAGTGTCTGGTGGATTCAAACTGTTGACCTTTTGGTTAGCAGCCATAGTTCTTAACCACTATGCCACCAGGTTTTCCTAATATATCTGGGATGAATTTTTAAATGTGCGTAATATATATAATGATTAAAAGTTAGGACCAAGATGAAAAATTTAATGGATACATATGTGTGTTATATTTTTATTTTGCCTTGATATAATGTTTTGAAAAATGTAGGTATGATTTTGGGCAATAATTATACAAAGGCACATGCAAAAATGAAATGATCTAGTACAAAACGGATTATAGGAAAGAAAGATTCTTAATTTTTCTCTAGTTTAAATATCCTCTGTTTAGTCTATTATTCTATTATGCTTACAGAACTTAAATGTCATAACTGAGAAAGTGAATGTGTACTAATCAAGGACTTTTTCCATTTTAATTTCTAGTTAGCTACAGAGGGCAGCAAAGAGCTTCAATTCAAAGACTAGCAAGTTGGGTTAACAGCTTTTAAGGGCGGCTTTCTGATTCAGCATCATTTGAAGTATTGTAAAACATGTCAAAATCAAGGGTCACTTTGCTAAACTTATATGATTGTTGTTTGCCATACCTGGAGGAGAGCTGGTGAGGCCACAGGCCAGAGTCAGCTACTTGGCTGCAGTCAAGGAAAGGCATGTTCAGTGTGTCAGTCATTTTATTAAAACTGCTCCAGAACTTGAGACTAACAAAGGTGGTTTTTTAAACATTATTTCACTAAATATTACCAAAAATTACAGTCAGATTGTTATAAATGTGGACTCTGGTGTTTTATAATACAGTTAGAAGCTGGTAACCATTAATGAGTAATTAAAAACATTCTATCATATTTTAAGACAAGTTTGATTTTAGGTACTTTCCCATAAATGTACCTATAGTTCCAGTCCAATACTTTTTATTTTTTAGTTTTTATGACATATTAAATAAGGAGCCCTGATGGCACAACAGTTAAGCGCTTGGATGTTAACCTAAAGCCTGGCGGTTCGAACCCACCCAGCAGATTCTTGGGAAAAAGTCCTGATAATCTGCTCCCAAGAAAACCCTATAGGGCAATTCTACTCTTTTACATGGTTTGACTGTGAGTTGAAATGGACTTGACAGCACCTAACAAAGGTAACATGATATAATAAAGTCCTAAATTTATCTGGAAGCCCACCTGTCCCCAGGGTAGTAATTCATTATCACAGATTGGTTTCTTATTCTGGATAGAGTTTAGCATGTAGGACATCTACTAAGGTATCCCCTAGTGACACTTGTGGAATGGAAAGGAAGGAAAGAGGACTAGATAGAAGGAAAAGTCAAGTTCCAATTCAGGTCCAAGCCTGTAAGACACTTTGGACGTAAAATGGTCTTTCGGTGTCCTCCCTAGTTAGGCCAAAGGGTAAGGCTTTTATCCTCCCACCAGGTCAGTCAGTGGAAGTAGGCCTCCCCCAGGAAGGGGGGTGACCTTGAGAGACACCATGCAGGCAGTCACTGTTGAGGCAAGTCCTTCCCTGAAAGGATGTTTGAGTGGGGCATCACAGTGTCCACCACATTCATATAGAATAAAAGATCATCCAGTTGTCTTACCCTAACATAGAAGGAATGATGTTTATATTTGCTTAGCAAGCTTTGTAATCTTCTACAGTATTACCTCATTAATTAATAAAAATAAAATTAAAAAATTTAATAGACAGCTATTAAATATTTTTTATTAAATATTATAGGGTTAGCAGCTCTGTGTTAACTCCTTCGAGAAGTTCTGGTTCTTAACATGTAAGACGGATGATAAAATACTGAGGTGAATATCCAATGTTTATGTTTGAAATAAAACAAACTGTAAGACAAAAGAGAAAATTAATGAGGAATGCTAAATTGTACTTAATGGAACACTTTGCAACACCTTCAGGCATTCATTTTTCAAAGAACCAATTTAGATAAAGACAATTGATGTATTAATTTGAAGCTGTTCTAATTTCCCTGTTTAAGAAAACCCTTAGAGGACCAATACCAAAACAAGAGGAGACAAGGTAGCAGGAGTGTTGTTTTGTTTTAAAATGAACTGAATTGCCTTTTAGTATTATAGAAGAAATTTATACTTATTGAAGGTAAATGTACAGAGAGACTTAAAGGAGAATATTAAAATTGCCCATAATCTCCACAATCAGCCAACCCAGAGAAAACCACTAACAGTGTTTTAAATTTTACTTCCAATCGTCCTTTATCTGGGCACATACAGAGTTTTGATTCAGATTAGCACCATTGTAATTCATGATAAGATGAATAGCTGAGTTATGTTGCACATTTCAAACTATTTTGTGGGGAGAGACTCCACAATGTGGAATTACTAGCTCAAAGGAAAAGAACATATTAAGGCCCTTGATAATCTGCTGAATTGGGGTCCAAAATAGCAGAAACCCCAGACAGTATTCATGCCATTTTCAACAGTCTGCAAAATTTGATAAGGGAATTATATTTCAGCCTTGTGTAATTTTTTTTTTTTTATTTCTTTGGTTATTAAGTAAAGGTAAGCATTTTTTAGTAATTTGTATGTCTCATTTTTGCAAATCATTTACTTGTTATATAATCAGTGCTTGTTGATTTCTAAGCTCTGTTTATATATTAAGGATATTATCCTTTATCATCAGTTCTTTTTGGAAATGATTTTTCCCAGTGTATCATGCTCCTTTCAATTTTTATTGCTTTCTGAACTATTGAATTTTTTTATATATGAATTTAAACTCTAAGACCTTTTTCTTTGTGATCTCTTCCTTAACTTTTATATGTTTAAAGTTCTTTCCCCAAGCCACATATATCCATCTAAATTTATTGAAACTAATTTTTATTTTTTAAAACTCTGATCCATCTATATGTGTTTTGTTATATACCAGCAAGTAAAGCCTAGAAATATTTTTCCAATTTATTAATTTCCCCAACTTATTTTGTTGAAAATGTGTTGTCTTAGTCATGTAGTGGTGCCGTAACAGAAATACCACAAGTGGATGGCTTTAACAAAGAGAAGTTTATTCTTTCCCAGTTCAGGAGGCTAGAAGTCCGAATTCAGGGTGCCAGCTCCAGGGAAAGCCTTTCTCTCTGTTGGCTCTGGAGGAAGTTCCTAGCCATCAGTCTTCCCTTGGTCTGGCAGCATGTCAGTGCAGGAACCTCAGGTCCAAAGATGCACTCTGCTCCCCGTGGTGCTTTCTTGGTGGTATGAGGTCTCCCATGTCTCTCTGCTAACTTCTTGCTTTTATATCTCAAAAGAGATTGGCTTAAGACATTAATCTTGTAGACCTCATCAACATAACTGCCACTAATCCACCCTATTACATCATAGTGATAGGATTTGCAACATTCAGGGAAATCACATCAGGAGATAAAATGGTAGTCATACAATCGTACAAGGGAATCATGACCTAGCCAACTTGACAGATACTTTGGGGGACACAATTCAGTCTATCACGTGCATTCACACTTTTTTTGATCATGACAGAGAGTAAAAAAATACAATTTACATCATAACCTAGAACATACATGACATTCATACACATACCTGTAACTGAAATAAAATTGCCAAAAATAATTTTTATCCTTGATAAATGTAATTAATTCTGTCATTTTTAGTCCTATTCCATTCCATTCCATTTCAATTAAAAACAAAAGCCTGGTTGCAGTCCCCCAAATTGATTTCAAAGTTTACTAATGGTTTTGAACCCCTGTTTGAAAAACATGGTTTACTGAATTACTGCTTGGGGATCTCTACTTCATTTTATATTGAGTTTTTACATACCAGTGTATGTTAGGAAACCCTGGTGGTGTAGTGGTTAAGTGCTACAGCTGCTAACCAAAGGGTCGGCAGTTCGAATCCACCAGGCGCTCCTTGGAAACTCTATGGGTCAGTTTTACTCTGTCCTCTTTGGTCGCTATGAGTCAGAATGGACTCGACGGCACTGGGTTTGGTTTGGTTTTTGGTAGTGTATGTTAGAAGACCCGTTGCCATCGAGTCGATTCCAGTTCATAGCGACCCCTTAGGACAGTAGAACTGCCCCATAGGGTTTCCAAGGAGCACCTGGTAGATTCAAACTGCCGACATTTGGTTAGCAGCCATAGTTCTTAACAACTGTGCCACCAGGGTTTCCTAGTGTATGTTAAAGGACCGTAAATTCTGTTCCATTACTGTTAATTTTGGTATATTAATAGATTTTTTAAGAAGCCCTGGTGGCACAACGGCTAAGTGCTAGGCTATTAACCAGAAGGTCAGCAGTTTGACCACCAGCCACTCCATGGGAGAAAAGATCTGGCAAGCTGCTCCCATAAAGATTACAGCCTAGGAAACGCTATGGGGCAGTTCTACTCTGTCCTGTATGATCACTAGAAGTTGGAATCAACTCAGTGGCACACAACAACAATAGATTTCCTGATCCTAAAGTCTATATCATGTTTCTCTGTGTTTCTGAAAATTGTGGCTTTACATTTCTATAAAGACTTTTCCTTGATTAAAATAAACCTATCCAATGTTTTATCTGAATTGGTCCAAAGAAGAGCTTTTCTGTCAATTACAAGATTTCCCCTTGATTGAGGGATCAAGGTATGGCCGTAACTAACAAGTCAGACTTCTTAAGTTCCAGAATGTTTAAAAGTGAATGAATGCCAACAAGTCAAACTAAAAGAAATAGTTAACTTATTATAATTCTATAATCCAAATTGTTGATATCTATTGGTTTTTATCTTTCTATTAGATTTTCCATCACTCAACTGTGTCACTTTTCTTGTTCATAATATTTTCTTTTCCTGTGTCCTTCTCTTTCCTTCTCGCCCTCTGTTGTTGTTAGGTGCCTGCAATTTGGTTCTAACTCACAACAACACTATGTACAACATAACGAAACACTGCCTGGTCCTGCACCAACCTTAAAATCATTGCTATATTTGAGTCCATTGCTGCAGCCACTGTTCAGTTCATCTCGTTGATGGTCTTCCTATACTGTATCAAGCATGACCTCCTTTTCAGGGACTGTTTCCTCCTGATCACATGTCCAACATATGTGAGATGAAGTCTTGCCATCCTCGCTTCTAAGGAGCATTCTGGCTGTACTTCTTCCAAGACAGATTTGTTCATTCTTCTGGTAGTACATGATATATTCAATACTCTTTGCCCACACCGTAGTTCAAAGGCATCAATTCTTCTTCGGTCTTCCATATTCACTTTCGCATGTATATAAGGCAATTGAAAATCCCATGGCTTGGATCAGGTGCATGTTAGTCCTCAAAGTGATATCTTTGCTTTTTAACACTCGAAAGAGGTCTTGGCAGCAGATTTGCTTGTTACAATGTGTCGTTTGATTTCTTGACTCCTGCTTCCATGGGTGTTGACTGTGTATCCGACCAAAATCAGTGCCCTCTACGAAGCGGGAAAAGAGAAGAGATCGGCCTTTTACCAGAATCAACAATTTGGTGCTTGAATAACTGCTCGATAGTTTAGTAGAAGAAACTACACCTGGTTGTAGGTTCCCAGGAAGCATGTGATGGGATAAGGCCTAATGCTTTAAAAGCATGCATCGAGGTGAGCAGCTGCAGGGCACACCTGTCGAAATTTTAACATGTGAGCCATCTCAAACAGGCTATGGCTGTTCCTTTGGGATGGATTTTTGGAATCAAGAGACAGGTGTCACCAGACATTTGAGAATCTGAATCTCGGTGGCAGTTTGGAACCCATTTGAAAGAGAGAAAACTCTCTGACTCTTTTCTTGCTTAATTTTGAAAGATGCTAATGGAGTAAAAACTAAGGTGTGTTATTTACTTTCTGTCTGTGTTTACTGAATGAAAATGTCACAAAAGAGAGTTAACTGTTGACATATGTTATATATTTATTCTTATATTTCATTGATTTTAAGAGACTTCGAGATGGCTTACTGTGCCATTTTTTTGTGTGTGAATATAATTTCTAGAATTGGCAGTTACCCTATGATTGTACTCAATTGAATAAAAAGAATAAAATTGGTTTTATTCCTCAAAACAAACACAAAACATTTGGTTGTTTATGATGTACATTGTGGATCAGTGTCCCATAAAATGAATTTTAGGTAATTGTTTTATAAACACAATACTATATTAAGCTATTGGAATGGGTGCATTCTATATTATTCTCATTTTAAGTACTATTCTTTTTCTTCCTCAAAGTTTTCTTTTAATTAAGAATAAAATTGTATTCAAAACATCCCTATAAACTCTTTATAATTGGCTGATGGATCTGTATGCTCTCAGTGGTACAATTTAACAAATCTCAGTGATATTTTACTTACACTCATGATTATTCTTCTCAGACAAGGGTTATTGAATTAAGTGGCCTATGAAAGAGTTAGTTATAATTGTATGCATTTTTAAAAATAAACAGTAAACCTCTCGTTTATCCAAAAGAGCCAGGAAACAGTATGTTGTAGATAATAAAATATTTTGGATAATGTAACATTTAAAGCATTAGAATAGATTTCATTATAATTTCTATAACATATAATGTACTTCTGATTTTAGAATACACATTGGAAATTTATAGTACCTTAATATCATCATTAAAAAAGAAATTATGCTTGAATAATTTGGGGTGGGTATGGGGACCTGTCTGTTTAAACTCTGTGGTTAATCTAATTCTGGGTAAAATGGAGCCCTATCTTGGTTATTACTCCCCCAAATTAAGGGAAATTGGATGTAGAATAAGCGCTAATTGAAATGAACACATATAATTTAGTGAAAAGGATGGAGACTCTTGAGTATTTATCGAGAGGCTCCTGTGCACTGAAAGTGGGAATTAATTTTTTTTAAGGAATAATTGCCCTTCTTTTTGTGTGTGTGTGTCTTGTTTGCCCTTCTTACAAAGTTCTTGTTGAATTAAACAGCTATAGGTCTTTAACATGTTTTGTTGCTAATGTGGCTGTTAATTTGGCTATGACTTTTAATCTTCTTTTAAAACTCCATTTTAAGTCCATAAACTGCTGTACTAATTGCTGTCAAGTTGATTCTGACTCATGGTGACCCCATGTGTGTGTTAAATTGCTTATTTCAGTGGCTGATTACACTACCCAGGAACTCCAAAAACCAGTTGCTTTATTTATTTATTTACAGAACCTCAAAAAAAGATCTATTTCATATTATGGAAGACATATGCATATATATATATTCACATTGTTGTTGTTAGGTGCCATCAAGTCGGTTCCGAGTCATAGCAACTCTATGTACAGCAGAAGAAACACTTCCTGGTCCTGCACCATTGGCACAATCATTGCTACGCCTGAGCCCATTGTTGCAGCCACTATGTCAGTTCATCTCATTGAGGGTCTTCCTCTTTTTTGCCAACCTTCTTCCTTACCAAACGTGATGTCCTTCTTCAGGGACTGGTCGCTTCTGATAACATTTCCAAAGTATATGTGACAAAGTCTCACCATCCTTGCTTCTAAAGAGTATTGTGGTTGTACTTCTTTCAAGAAACATTTGTTCCTTATTCTGACAGTCCATGGTATATTAAATATTCTTCACCAACACCATAATTCAAAGGTATCAATTCCCCTCTGGTTTTCTGTTTTAATTGTCCAGATTTTGAATACATATGAGGCGATTGAGAATACAGTGGCTTGGATCAGGTGCACATTAGTCCTTAAGGTGACATCTTTGCTTTTTAATACTTTAAAGGGGTCTTTTGCAGCAGGTTTTCCCAATGCAGTACATGGTTTGATTTTTTGACAGCTACTTCCATGGGTGTTAATTGTGGATCCAAGTAAAGTGAAACCCTTGACAACTTCAATTTTTCTCCATTTATCATGAGGTTGCTTATTGGTCTAGTTGTAAGGATTTTTGTTTTCTTTACGTTGAGGTGTAATCCATACTGAAGGCTGTAGTCTTTGATCTTCATCAATATGTGCTTCAAGTCCTCTTCACTTTCGGCAAGCAAGGTTGTGTCATCTGCATATCGCAGGTAGTTAATGAGTCTTCCTCCAATCCTAATACCATGTTCTTCTTCATATCGTCCAGCTTCTTGCATTATTTGCTCAACATACAAATTAAATATGTGTGGTGAAAGGATAAACCTTAACACACACCTTTCCTGATTTTAAACCATGCAGTATCCCCTTGTTCTCTTCAAACGACATGCCTCTTGGTCTATGTACAGGTTCTGCATGAGCATAATTAAGTAGTCTGGAATTCCCATTCTTGAAAAGAATGGCTTATCTCTTGTTTATTTTAAGAGAGAAATTCATGACTGTTACAGTGTTGATATGGAAGAATTCATAGAGAGGGAGACTTTGAAGAGGAAGAAGAAAAAGTAGTAGAGGGGGGCTGTTTCAAGAGTTTTGGAATTAGGTATAAATAAGAAACCAAAGGGAAGAAAGGCCTAACCAGTTTACTCTGAAATCATGAAGATTTAGCTTCAGGATCCTCACTTGCATGACCCTTTTCAAGAGCCTGTAACTAATATTGAATTCATTTTTATTGAAGAGGGCCGCCAAATTGTATAAACCTCAGATCTTTTAAAATTTAGTATTAAATAGGAACATCCATCTTATCAGACTTGACCGTGTCTCAGAATCACCTGGGTAGCTGGTTAAAACGGACTCCTGAGCTCTACCGCAGAGTTCTGATTCAGCAGGTCTAGGGTGTGGCCCAATAATTTGCGTGTCTAATTGGTTCCCAGGGGATGCTAGTGTTACTGGTCTGGGGATCGCACTGTGAGAAGCAGTGGTCCAGAAGAACCCATTGCTGTGGAATAGATTCTGTCTTATAGCAACCCTATAGGATTGAGTAGAACTGCTTCTTAGGGTTTCCAAGGAGCAGCTGGTGGATTCAAACTGCTGACTTTTGGTTAGTAGTCGAGCTCCTAACCACTGTGCCACCAAAGATAAAAGTAAAAGGCACTATAGATGCTGTGAAATTTTTGGTTTGTGTCAGAAAATTGAAATATTTCTTGTCTGATGACTTGTGGGTTCTCTGTGAAGAGGTGAGTTTATGCTCAGCAACTGAAGGAACAGTCTCCAGTGGAAGTTTGAAGCTGCTGTTGAAATGGGGGAAATAACTATCTAGGGACATGGGGGGAGAAGGGGGAATTGTTTGCTTGTGTTGAGTACTAATCTATAATTTTGCAATATTTTTTCCTGATTTTTGAGGTAATTAAAGTAAAGAAAGAGGACATCAAGACAGTTTTAGATATATGCAAGGAAAGGATTATAATAACGACCAGAGAATGTCAGCTGGGTAAGGAGAAAATTTGGAAGTAGCAGGTCATAGTGAAAGTATAAATTAATTGTAGAAAACCGTAGTGTCTCCAAGGATTGTTAGAGCTATGGTACTACAGACATGCATTTGAAAATGAATGTATGGATTATGGAGAAAGAGCAGTTATTAGTAATGACAAGGACTGCAGTAGGACCTTACTAAAGAGTGTGTGGTTAAGTGAAAGTTGGTGTGGACTAATCCCTTCTATGTCACACACAAAAAAGGAAAAGTCTGTAAATATCTAGAATACATGTCAGAGTTTCTGTATTTCTTAAACTTTGTTAGTGCCATCCACATACTAGTCTCCCAAATTAAGAGCATCATAGCTGTTATAGATGACTTACTCTCTACCACACATACTTTATTTACAGTATTATTCTCTATTATTTATATTATCAGACGACTTCTACCTATTCTTATTAAGGCTGTGAAGAAGTTAATCTTACTGAGCCCTTAGAGTAAAATGAACATTTGAGAAATTTAAACCCAACAATCCAACCAACTATCTAGGGTCGCTATGAGTTGGAATCAACTCAGCAGCAGTGGGTTTGGTTTTTGTTGTTGTTTTATCCAACCATATTTTTCTTTGCCAAGGATAAGGTTGTTTTTATTTATTTATTTTGATTTCACAATTTTCATGGGTCAGGCATCTGGGTACAGATTGGCTAAATTTCATTTGATTGTGCAGTATCCTGATTTCAGCAGGGTATCACCCAGCTGAACTCAGGGTATTGGCTGAGATTGTGGTCTAATCTGATGCTTTTTGTCTTCTTCCAAGCTCACTGGCTGTTGACAATTCAGTTCCTTGTGGTTGCAGGATTGAGGTGACAGTATTTTTGCCAGCTGTAAGTCAGGGGCTGTTCTCAGCTGCAAGAGGCTCCCCACTGTTTGCCACATAGCCCTCTCCACAATATGGCAGCTTTCTCCTTTGATGTTTCTCCTAAAGACTCTCTCTTTAGTCTACCAGGATGGAGCCTCATATACTGTAACTTAATTATAGGAGAAATTATCCCTTTTTACTGTATGATGTAAACTAATCTCGGGAATGACTATCATATTCATAGTCACTCCCACACTCAAGGGAAGGATATTATACAGAGTTTGTACTTCAAGGGTTGGGAACGTTGGGGGCCATCTTAGAATTCTGCCTACCACAGATATCTGGAAGATATCTGAAAAGTTACTTCTGGGTATTTTATACATGATGAGACCCCAGTGTTATCTAATAATTGTATTTTTCAAATCTTTAAGATTCAAACCAACAAAGATTTTTCTTTAGGTACTTGTTTTAAGCCTGTTCTAACAACCAAACAAAAGCATAGGACAAGAACTCCATTCTTGGTAAAACAATGAGTTTGCTATCTACAATGAGTTTGCTATCTACAATGAGTTTGTTATCTGTCTTTGATGTGACTGTAATTGCCTCTTTTGCTAACGTTGCTCCTCATTTTTAGAGAATCTGTAATAGCTTCTCTTGTTAAGATTATTATCCTTTGAATATGTATACTTCTGTAAATATTCAGCATTATCTCGTAAAAGTAAACTGGGATCCTGTCTGACAGTCAAGCAGGGCATGAGTTTATAATTTAGTATTGTATTATATTTTTTACAAAACCATGACTGTAATAATAAAGATTAAAACACGGCAGGGAGTATGTGTCTATAGCAGTTGTAGGTGTTAATTATGCTGTCTGCTCTAAGAGTGAAAATCCAACCTCCTGAACTTGGGTCTTGGCAGGTTAGCCAAGGATTTGATTTTTTTTCCATTTCTATTGTTAATAAAATGTATTCGTTTATTGTCCTAAGTGTCTTTGCTCCTGTAGACTTTTAACTATTGAGATTATTTTGAGTATTGAAATGCAGATAGAATCTGTGTGCTAAAACTGCATGATTGAGCAGATGCACTAGTGTGGACTGGATGCCTAAAGAGTAGCTAGGACTTTCATCGCAGTGGGTAAGCCTTCAAAGTCAGAGGATCTCTTTAATACAGGGCACATGAAAAGCTGAATTTTTGCCTTTTGGCACTTAGAAGTGTTCATCTATTTCAGTACTCACCAGTAAACGTATTTCATCAGTTAAGCTCAAATGCACTGAGAATCAAAAAACGAAAAGACACCTAAAGAAACCACTTATCCTTATGCTTTGTAAGATCTGTGAGATACTGTTTAGTGTGTAAATATTTATTGTGACTGACTATGACTAAAAAACAAGATTCTGTGTTCCTAAACATTCTGATTTCAAGAAACACAAGAGGTTTTTTAATGTGGGGAATTCAGTAGTTACTGTTTCCAAAATAGGGAAATTTAACATGAGAGCTGACATGGGTGACTGACTTGCTAATATTGTAGTCTGAATTTGAGAAATTTCAGGCCTGAGCAGAAGCAATATTTCTTCTTCTAAATTGATTATACTATGTGTTAGCTTTCAGGGCACCTCCGATCTCTGTGAAAAAGGTGAGATCTGAGAAAGAGTAAGCTGTAGATAGAGGGAACTGCCTGTGTAAAGGTCATGTGGCAGGGTATACACTTCTTTCAAGGAACTAAAAGAAGGTCAATGCCAACACGACTGAAGTGCATCAAGTAAGAGGGAAAATGGTGTGAGATAATCTCTAGACAGAGGGGTAAAGCTATAAGGCCCTGTGGGATGAAGACAAAACTCACAGAGCCCTACAACTTTACCCCTCAAGTCCAGCAATTATTTCACACCATTGTCTCTCTTGCTTGATGTACTTCAGTCATTTTGACATTGACCTTCTTTTAGTTCCTTGAAAGAGATACACACTCAGCCACACAACCTTTACACATGCTGTTTGCTCTGTCTAGAGCATACTTCTGCCTCTCAGTTCCCTCCTCCTCCTTTTCTCAGATCTTACCTGTCATTTGTGGAGAAAAACATTCTGCTCTGACTGTCCCCTCCTCACCTCCTCCCAGTATCAGTAAGTTTCTTTGTTACCTAGGCTTAACCATGGTGTTCCTTTCTTTTTAAGTACTTCCTTCAACTTGTAATTATACATTATCAGTTAGATTGTTTAGTTGATATCAGTTGCTAACACCCTACTTCCCATTAAATTCTAGGAGGTCATGGACCTTGTCTTATCTCCAGGATCTAGCCCAGAGCTAAGTATATAAAGATACTGAATAAATACTTGTTGAATGAATATATAAATGAATAAATACATGGAATGAATATTGAAAGAATGTATGGGTTTGATTATTCATGACTTCAGAACATTGGTTATCTCAATTAAAAGCTATACCTGCAAATAAGCAAAACAAAAAACAAAGTCTGCAACCTCTCTACCCATTAACAGCAAGTCTGCCTCATAGACTCAAGCCTGCCAACCAGCTGGCATCACCACTGTTATTTTGATGTCCTGGGATATGCCTTGTGAAAATTTTAATAAACTCAAAATAACAAAGGCAGATGGTGACCTGGACACATTATGGAATGTCAGCATAGTCCCCATCCTTTCCACAGGTGGACCAAACATAAGGAAAAGAAGAATATAGTCTGAAGGGAATTACACAGGCCATGAAACAAAATGTATTTGGACTGGAAGAATAGTTTTTTTTTTTTTTTTTTGCCGAAGATTAGTTTTGAGAAGGCATTTGAAGGAGTAAAAGAGCAGCAAACTATTCCAGGCATACAGAAATTATGTAACAAAGAAGCAGAAAAGGCGGAAGAATCCAAAAGCAAAAAGTAACCTTGGGGAAGAATTAATGAGGAGGCCAAGTGGTCAACAAGATTTGAGGTAGGCGGAGAATAGTTCACAGTGTTTTCCATTTTCCCTCCTGCTTCAGGTAAAGTTACTGCCAACTTAAAACTCATCCGTGTAGATGATGGTCTGGCATTTAAATCTTTCTTTCTTTAAAGGCACAAGAAAATGAAATGGAAGGCAGTCGTTAAAATGTCCCCCCCCCTCACTGAAATACATAATGGTGATAATGTGACTTGCTTTGGCATTTGTTAGTAATTCCAGGAGGTTATACACAGAAGTTAATTTGTGGTTTTACTGGCATTAGCAAAGAAAGATTATTCATAGACAGTCAAAACAGGATCAAATGTGATCAAATTTGTAATAAAGTAACATTTTTCAACAGTTAAGAAAAGGAACTTTGACATGTAAATGTCATCTAGCAAAGTTGGTATTTTAGGTTTTCTTTGCCCTTTTGTGAAATCTGAAATCAAGACTCTTTTGGATCACTGAAATTCAATGACTATTTCATTGAGGACTTTTGCAATTGACTTTGAAAAGGTACAAATAGAAAATTTATCTGATTTGGATAAGCTGAAATTAATCTTCACCTGGTGAAAGGTATTCAAAGAAATATTATCTCTAACCCCTAAGCTATGAATGGACCTCTATAAGTATTTTACTTTCTTAAGTAAGAGAAATAAAATATTAAAGTTTCCAAAAAGTAATGCACAGTTAGAAGTTAGGATGCAAAATGGAAAATCTATTTAAAAGTGATTAGTAAAAGTCATTGACCTAAAAGATGGCATGTAAGTAATTGTTTTATAATTGTCTTTAATTGAGATATTTGGTTTCTTAATTATTCCATTTTGACCTGCAAAATGCCAGGATTTCAATTATATATATTAGATCACCAGAAACAGGCAGCCTTAGAAGTAATGAAGCTGTATCTAGTAATCTGATGCTTTGTAAAACCTACCCAAATTTGTCTCCTCTTTCTACATCTTCAGAGCATACTCCATCATAGTCAAATACAAATCTGATATTGTAACTCTCCTGCTTAAAACCCTGCTACAGCTTCTAATTGGCTAAGTACAGGCCCATCCTGGGCCTCACTTAGCCTTACCTCAACTCATTTTAGTCTCACCTTAGTTCTCAGTCCTCTTCCAGCCATACCCACCTTCTCTTGGATCCTTAGACTAAACCAGTTCCTTCCCTCTCTGACTCAGGGATGAGGGTGTGGGGTGTAGCTTTCTGCACACCCTGCCTCCACCTGGATACATTTTCCCTTCTCTCCATCTACTTAACTCTGTTCATGCTTAGATCTCATTCTGAGCTCATTGCAGGGAGGCCTTGCTTGCTGTCCCTCTGGCTAGAACCAGCCACCCTGCTATGTGATTTCATGATTTGGTGGAGTTTGTCTTCAAAGCACTTAACACAGTTTGTGGTTGTTTTTGTTGTTAGGTGCCTTAGATTCAATTTTGACTTACAGTAGAGGCCTGGTGGCTCAAAGGCTAAGTGCTCGGCTGCTGACTGAAAGGTTGGCGATTGGAACCTGCCCAGTGGCTCCATGGGAGAAAGAAAATCATATGGGGCTGTCATATGGTGTCTCCATGAGTTGAGTTTGTGGTTACCTATCTAAAATTTTTTTGTTTTTATCTGTAAAACTATTTTATTATTGCCTGCACCCCGCTAGATAAGCTGTGAGTCCTGTGAGGGCAGGCCCCTCATCTGTTGTGCATCAGTGTTTCTCAGAGCCTAGTAGGCAGTCAGTGAATACATGCTCAGTGAGGGACTGAAGGAAGTTCATTGAGGGCATGAAACAATGGCTTGTAGAGGTGACTACATGGAGGGCAACTAAAAATTTTTTTTATTGTGGTAAACAGATATCTATTCATATATGTATTATATATATAAAACAAAAAATGCCATTTCAACATCTTTTACATGTACATTGAGTGCCATTAATTATGTTGTCATGTTGTACAAATGTCACCACTGTCACAATATTTCAAAATTATTGAAAGCATTGTCAAATGAAAGAATATGGCTTATTGTTACTGTTGGGGCATGAAATGGCACATGTACAGCAACTTCTAAATTTTCTTAAATACCTTAGAAGTCAAGCTTTCTTCAGAAAGCAAAACATTATTAAGTATTCAGAGAAAAATATGTCCCTTAGAAAAGAAACACAATCCCTCCTCATGTAAGCTGGAAATGAATGTATAGACTATTGATTGATAAGTCATCAGAGGGAGTTATATACCATTCATATACGAAATAGTTACAAATAATGTTTATTAAAATTTTATATTAGCATCAAAAAAAGGCAAAGAATACAACAAAATGTGTTTGTTTTCTCGTACATACGGAACAGGCATAGATTGACCAGGCTAGATTTAGCAACGCACCTCAAAATCACTGGTGACCTTTTCAAAAATTCCATATTCTGGGATCTCCTGGGGATTCTTATTAAGGAGATCTGGGTTGGCCTGGAAATCTATATGTTTAAGAGTTACTCTAATTTGGAAAAGGATTTTGCACTGCCTGTCAGTACCCTAATTATAGCTACAATTTATTTGATGCTTACTGTGTACCAAAATCAAAACCAAATGAGTAGTCATCAAGTCAGTTTGGACTCATGGTAACCCCATGTATGCAGAGTAGAACTTCATTCCATAGAGTTTTCAAAGTTGTGACCATTCAGAAGCAGATTGCCAGGACTTTCTTCTAAGGTGCCTCTAGGTGGATTCAAACTGCCAACCTTTTAGTTAGTAGTCTTAGTAGCATTTATTTGTTTGTGCCACCCAGAGACTTCCTATACACCAAGGTACTTTATATATAGCAATTTATTTAATTATTTTTTCAACAACAAATATATGAGAAGCAGTTAAAGGAATATAGTCAATTTGCATTATTCATGGTAGTTATATTTTTTACAGGCTCCTAGAACACTGAATTAGCAAATACCAAGCCATTGTCCCTAGGAGCAAGACAAGGTTAAAACCAAAAAAAAACCAAACCCACTCCCCTCGAGTTGATTCCAACTCATAGTGACAATATAGGACAGAGTAGAACTGCCCCATAGAGTTTCCAAGGAGTGCCTGGCAGATTTGAACTGCTGACCTCTTGGTTAGCAGCTGTACCACTTAACCACGATGCCACTAGGTTTTCCAAGACAAGGTTAGGCTCCTGCTAAACTCTAGTAGTAATGTTTTTGTCAGCTGATCACTGCATAACCTTGTTTTATGTGTGTTTCTGTTCAAAGACACTTTATTTAATATGTATTTCTTACAAATAATTAATCATAGATGGTATTTCTTTATAATAGAGCACTGGCAGAGAAGGGCTTAACATTTTTCTGACCTGGGTAACGTGACTGTAAATTTCTTTGGCTTCTAGCCTCACAGCTTTCTGTCCACTCTGCTTTTTTTATCCTTTGTCATCTCCCGAGTCCACAAGTTAAGCCACTTTTTCACTGCTTCATCATGCACTATATATGTTACTTTAACATCTTCTGGAGCAGCGTAATGTACAGATCAGCAAATTTTCTCTTCCATTTCCTTTATGTATCATATTGTTGATTCATTAACGTTGAACTCATGGCTAATAGCACGATAACTCACTATGCCTGAGAAAAGTTTACGTAACACATGTTTTCTCTGTAAGGCACGTCACAGCCTACTTGCACTTGGAATACTAGACAGCACCTCAGCGCTAAGCTTGAAAGCCATTTTAAACAGCAAAAACACAGACAAAAAGCACAAAAATGCAAAAAATTGAGGCTAAATACACCAGAAAAAGGACACTTGTTTATTGTACAAGAGTGGAAACAAGAAGACACAGCATTGCTTTGCTGCATCTCAGCTGGGGTCCTTCGAATAGGACGACTCAAATTTTTTGCTGCTTTGCACATGTCCGTGAATGACTATGAAAGCATTGGTGTTGTTGTTGTTGTCATGTGTCGTCAATTCCAACTCATAGAGACCCTATAGAACAGAGTAGAACTGCCCCATGGAGTTTCCAAGGCTGTCATCTTTATGGGAGCAGACTACCACTTCTTTCTCTGTGGAGCAGTTGATGGGTTCAAACAGCCAATCTTTTGGTTAGCAGCTGAGCACTTTAACCACTGAGCCACCAGGGCTCCTTCTGGGAAAGCACTACGACTATTGATTTTGGAGTTGCAAATAAATTTTAGCATGTAGGCAAATTTGCAAAAATGGAATCAGTGAATAATGAAAATCAACTGTATATCTCAGACAATGAGAAACTAACTTTGCCAGGAAGGCTCTGTTTCTGTTTTTCTTTAATAGCCTATGTGGTACATTTAGCTGTATTTTTTTCTTAATAGCTCATGTGTATACGACTCCTGTTATACTTCCTTTTTTTTTTTTTTTTTGTATACTTCCTTAAGTAGTTGTGGGATGAACTGGATTTGAATTTAGGTGGATTTGTTCAGTGTGCATCAAGACCAAGCTGGGCACAGTTTGTGTGGGAAAGGGTAGAATGTTAAAAAGCAAGAGCAGAGATGTGCCACTCAAGCCATGGGAAAAGCCAAAGGCTTGAAGTTATGGAGGCTTCTCAGTTTTGTGGGTGAAACCACCTCGAACTAAAATTGTTGTAAAAATATATCTGGATCAGAGAACACACCAGTGTAGAGGACTCTTCTTTTGGATTAGTTCTGTTTTGAAAGAGATCGCACAAGCAGTTGCTATGGATGTAAGCTGAAGATCAGGATACACCAGCAAACAGTTCATAGTATGAATTATTGGTCATTTATTGACTACTCTGCACACATAGGGTTTTCACGAGTCAGAATCGATTGATGGCAACTAACAATAGAATTTGTCTTTTCATCCATATCTTTATGTATCATCATCATTTTTAATACTGTTTTAGATTGAAGAATGTAAATTTATATATGTACACAGAATATGAGAATATACATATAGACATGTATTAGTGCCTTTTCGAGAGAAATAAAGGTTCCTAGGTGGCACATATGGTTTACGCTTGGCTACTAACCATAAGGTTGGTGGTTTGAATCCACCTAGCAGTGCCATGGAAAAAATCCTGGTGATCTACTTCTGTAGTATTACAGCCATTGAAAACCCAAGGAGCACAGTTCTACTCTGAAACACATGGGGTCGCCATAAGTCAGAATGGACTGGATGACAGTGGGTTTGATTTTTGGTCTAGAAAGAAGTTATTTCTCACTCATCATAATGGTAAGAAATCTCTAACATTTATAGAGAGCTTAGTGTCAGGCATTAGGCTAAGCATTCCATATCCATTTTCTCACTTAGTCTTCATAACAGTACAATGAAACAGGTTCTTTTATTATCCCTATATTGCCAGTGAAGACAAGTGAGAGTTAGATTGCTAAAGTTACATGCCCAAGGTCACTTCTCTGGTAATTGATGTAGCCGGGCTAGAACTCAGGTCTTACTGAAACCAAAGACAGTGCTACTCAGCCCCATAGGGTTTCCAAGGAATGGCTGGTAGATTTGAACTGCCAAACTTTTGGTTAGCAGCCATAGCTCTTAACCACTGTACCACTAGGGCTCCACTCAGCCCTAGGGCAGCCTTTTGAGTCATTCTCTTCATCGTGCCCTCACCTCCAATACCTACTTGTCCAAACTTTATCTCCTACCACCTTACCCCTCACTCATGAAGCTCCGAGTACCTGCCCTTCTCTTTGTCTCCCAGACACACCAAACTCATTCTTCACTTTGCCTTTGCATTTACTCTTCCTCTCCCTGAGCCACTCCATTCCCTGATATCCACTTGTTGATTTCTTGCATGAGGTTCACCTCTTCTGGAAGGCTTTCCCTGACTCCTGGCTTTAAATAAATGTTTGCACAACTCTCTTTTTCCTCTATTGCAATGTTCTGTTCTTTTTTCTTTACAGTAGTTAACCTTTTTTTTTTTCAAATTATCCTGAGTAGTTATTTATTTCTGAGTTTTTGTTTTCTCTCCTACTAGAATTTAACCTCACCAGGAAAGGGACCTCTTTTTGTTCACTGTTGTGTGCTAGTGCTGCAAATTACTAATTATAATAAATTTGCCTGAATTTTGCCCACATAAGCTGACGAGTCAACTCCAACTCAAAGCAACCCTAAGTACAACAGAACGAAGCATTGCCTAGTCCTGTGACATCGTCACCATCATCGGCTTGTTTGAGTCCATTGATATGGCTACTGTGCCAGTCATCACCATCATCGGCGTGTTTGAGTCCGTTGATACGGCTACTGTGCCAGTCATCACCATCATCGGCATGTTTGAGTCCGTTGATACGGCTACTGTGCCAGTCATCACCATCATCGGCGTGTTTGAGTCCGTTGATATGGCTACTGTGCCAGTCCACCTTAGACAAGGTTCTCCCTCACCCTCCCCGGCCCTCTATTTCACCAAGCATAATGTCCTCCTCTAGTGATTGATCCCTCCTGATGACGTGTGCAAAGAAAGTGAGTCAGACAACGTTCTGTTGTGATACATCCAGTTTTCATTGGCTAGTTTTTGGAAGGAGACCTCCAGTCCTTTCTTCCTAGTCTGTCTTAGTCTGGAATCTCTGCTGAAACCTGTCCACTCTGGGATTTGAAATACCTGTGACGTAGCTTCCAGCATCAGAGCACAGGCTGCCACAGTATAACAAATTGAGAGATAAGTTATCGGGATTTAGTCAAAGCTTGTGCTCAGTGCAAAAGATACAGAGGTGAATGAAATAGAAATCTTTATTTTAAGGAGTTCATAATATAATAGTTGGAGAAGATGATTTAAACAATTGCAAATCATTGTTTTAAGGCTTAAAGGAAAATTGAGGTTGAAATTGATACTTTAACTTGTAAAAACTCTGTTTTGCAATCAGAGATATAGATGAACACTGTCTTCTGTAAGCTCCAGTGTCCCTTCGTGTATATAGAACGTGAATGATTTAGGAGATCAAAGTTAGGTATGGGCGCTACCTGTGAATCCCAAACCTGCCTGTTTCACAGAATCACCTGGAGAACTTTGTAAACTTACCAGTTTCTGGGATCTCACAGAGATTCAAAGTCAGTAAATCTGGGGTAGGGCACGGAAGCCTGAATAGTTTAAAGCACCCGTCTCCCGTGGGGCTTCTGATAGCCACCCCATCTGAAATAGCTTCTGTGTTTTGTGCTTGCAGTGAATTTCTCTGGAATAGCATATATTGGCATAGCTTGAATCTCAAGAGTACTTTTTTTGCAAACAAACACAATCTTAAAATTGAAGCTTGTACTTTTAAAAATAATGTATTCAGCCATTGACTTAGTTTTCATTTATGAACCTTTCCTACCAAAAAGTACAAGGTGCTTTACAAACATTAACCACAGAAGAAATATGAATCTTGACAAAAACACTGGCAGCTAGGTAAACTGTAATTCTTCTTTTCAAATTGAATTTCGAATGACATGTCTTGCTCTGTCGACTAGTCAATGTGTTTGTTACTTATGGATATTTTACATGCACTAAGACATTCTTGGAGCCCTAGTGGCTCACTGGTTAAGAGTTTGGCTACTAACCAAAAGGTTGGCAGTTCAAATCCACCAGCCACTCCTTGGAAACCCTATGGGGTAGTTCTGCTCTGTCCTAGAGGGCCACTATGAGTCAGAATTGATTTGACAGCCCCAGGTTTTTTTTTTTTTTGAAGATATTTTTTTATACACCAGCGGTTGAACACTCTACCCAATATATCTTTAAAGAAGAAACCACACATTATTTCCATTACTTAAGGAGGAGGGAGAGTGTTAAAGTGCTACTATACCATTTATCTGCCCTAAGGATCTTGATTTATCCCTGCTTAATTATCTCAACCACCACCAGGAGATCGCATCCTCAAATTCCAAAATTAGTCCACATTTTATAATCCATGCTCTGTCACAACCTACTGTCACATTTTAACTTTTCTGCACTTCAGACAGCTAAATCCTGGAAAAGGAATTAAGAAAGGAGTTGTTCTGTTCTACCTCTAAGGCCCTTCCATTTATAGCAGTTTCTGTACAACTCTATAGGGAAACCCCACCTTGACCTGTCTCTCCACAGGGCCTTGTTTTCATCTTATTTTTGTTTATGCTTTTCTCTGTTCTCAAATTTACCTTCCCTATGCTAAATTTCCTGAAGTTCTGAATTCAGCTTAGGTTTCTCTTTACCAAAATCTCAGCAAATAACTTTATCTAAAGATTAACAGCTTACCTTCTAGGGCCCATTTCTATTGTATGCACACAGTCACATTGTCTTTACTCTGAAGGACATAATTTTAATGAAATTCAGAAATTCATCACTCTGCTGTCAGGGGCTCTGGCAGAGTAAGTCCAAGCCAGGGCTTTTAACTGGTTTGAACTGGTTCGGTCATGGCCAACGCAGCAAAATCAGAACAGACCTGAATTTGTAAAATGTGAGTGTACCAGAATGATAACAGGAACAGGAAAGATTAAGGGTTGAAGCCCTAGAATGAGAGACTCAGAAGAGGTGTAGTGAGCCTTTTCAGGAGCCTAATGCAGGAGATTGGATTATTGCCAGGACTGTGGAGAGCGACACACATTCAAAGTGGTGTGGTCAGTGGCCATTTTTGAACTAGACAGTGCTATATCTGCCTCTGCCCTTCAAGAGATTTTGTTGCTATGCAACGTGCACAATGCCCATGTTTTCTGAAAGTGAGATTTCTAGCAGGACGTCGACCTGTAATTTTTCCCATCCTGGTTATCGTTCTGGTGCACCCACATTTTACAAATTCGGGTCCATTCCAGTGTCACTTCATTGGCCATAACCGAACCAGGAAGAACTGGTTTAAAACCCTGGTCCAATCATACCAAATAGGGAAGTCTTATAGAAATTGCAGTTATTCTTTGAGAATACTAATTATGAATTTGGATAAAATTGAGAATAAGCATCTTTCATAATAAAATTTAGCAGAAAAGAAATCTCTAATATTCTTATATCACAAATACCTAATTTAGCTAGAGCTACGACTTTAAATATGCCATATGTTGGGCTATTCTCCTTTTGATGTAATTAGGCATTACATTTTTGTAAAATGCATTTAGTATCCCACAAAAATAAAGAAATTGGTAAGCTACACGTGAACAAGAAAAAAGATACATGGAATCCTCAAAATGCGTAGCACCAAAAAATATCAATACTTCTTGAATTATCAATCCCAGAAAATATATAATGAAATGCAAAGCCATCTTTGTCTGAAAGAAATAACAATAATAACTGGTAATTTCAGTAAGGAGGATCCTTGATGGCAGGGTAGTTAAAGCACTCGTCTACTCACCAGAAGTTCGGTGGTTCGAACTCAGTAGTGGCTCCACGGGAGAAAGACTTGACAGTCTGCTTTTGAAATGATTACAGCCTTGGAAATCCTATGGGGCAAGTTCTACCCTGTCTTGTAGGGTCGCTATGAGTTGGAATAGACTCGATGGTAATGGGTTTGGATTTTTTTGGTTTAATTTCAATAAGACAAGCAGTACTAGGAGGCTAGCATGTTTTTCTTCCCCCCCCCACACACACTTTTTTTGTTGCTGTGGCAAACATACAAGCAACAAAATATTTGCCATTTCAACAATCTTCACACTTACCAAAACCAAACCATTGCCGTCGAGTGGTTCTGACTCATAGCAACCCTATAGGACAGAGTAGAACTGCCCCGCAGGGTTTTCAAGGAATGCCTGGTGGATTCTGACTAGCCTTATGGTGAGCGGCCGTAGCTCTCGACCACTACGTCACCAGGGTTTCTCTTCACAGGTACAGCAATATTAAATATGTTCATCATGTTGTTCAACCCCCACCATTAACTGTTCTCTAATTTTTCCATTACCCTTAACAGAAGCTCAGTGTCCCCTAAGCTTTGTGTGTTCCTTCCCCCTTCCCTTCCTCCTACTCCCAGCAACCAGTAATGAAGTCTGATTTCTGTACACTTGCCTGCCCAGCATGTTTTTTTTTTTTAAAGCTGCCTGATGATTTCAGAGAGAGAGAGAAAAAAAAAAAGATGTGGCAAGCCCAGTTTAAGTGAATAAAAGTCAATAAATGTAGAACGTAGTGTTAACTGAAGTTTTTTCAATGCCCTTAACTAAATGAACTTTTAAAAAATGTGTTTTTAATAAGCTTTTAAAAAACAAATCTACCATTTAACAGAAAATCTGAATTTTCCCATACAAGTATCTGGTAGAGTTTACTTGCTGTTGATTCTGTAGTCTTCTTATATTGGTGGCTGTATAATACCACAAATTTATTTCAAGCTTGACATCCCTGAAATTCTTGGGTTGATGAAAAAGCATGAAGAATTGAATTATTGCTCCCTGATATGAAATATCATGTAAACATTCTCGGAGGTGATATTATGAAACATTTATTCCACAATCAACACTCTGTGAGAATATCAAAATGAAGAAAAACACTAGTTTTAGAACATGTTATTTATGTGATTAAGTATACTGATAATGTTCTCTATTATACAGAGGCAAATGAGTCATTCAACAAGTATACATTTCTGCCAAGTGTTTCTTAATTTAAGATTCATTTTAGGGGAAAAATGTCTAGGAAAAAAAAATTTAAACTTGTCATCAAAGGAAGAGAATATGCAATAGATTTTGAGGGAAAAGGTGTGTTTACTGATGGTATTATTATCTTCACTAAGAAATCTGAAAGAAAATATACCAAAATGTTAAACTCGCCTATTGGGATAGTGGAGTCATGAGAAGTTTTTGTTTTCTTTTTAATGTTTTCCTAATTTTAAAGGTTTTCAGCCTTAAATTTATCTCTTTAATCAGGAAAATAAACTTTATACAGATATGTAAATACAAAAAAGAAGTCTTTTGCCTCCAAAGCCTCTGCCTTAGATCTGCCTCCTGCCTGCCTGGCCATGGTCTGGCCCTGCTGCACTTCCTGGTTCATCTCCCTGCCCTGTCCCACACTTCACAGTGCATGGTTGCCTTTTACACCATTCCCCTGCCACACACACATCTGATGGCCAACTCCAGCTCATCCTTCATGACCTCAGTCAAACCTCACCTCCTCTGGAAAGCCCTCTTCTCTGCCCCAAGCTCCTCATATCAGCTAAGCAGTCCTCCCCCACAATATGAACAGCTGTCACTCTCCAATTACTTAACAATGGTACTAAAATGAGAACAGAAGCACAAGTGGCCTAAATAAGCTGTCAAAGATCACACAGCAATTAAGTGATGGACCTGAGATATAAAGGCAGGTATCTAATGGCAAAGCCTGCATTCTCTGCATTCTTAACCACCCTGCTGTCTCTCCAGTGATCTAAAGGCAACTCCAGCACTGGGTAAAAGGTTGAATCAGTGAAGCAAAGCACAAAGTCTGTAAATCCATCAGGTCATGAAGACCAAATAGCCTACTTCTTCAAGCCAAAGAGCTAATCTAGAATAACAAAAATTTCCTCTTAGAAGGAAAAATACATTTCTGTTTAGGTTATAAAAGACAAGGATTGGACTCTAAAAGAGGCAATGGGCACATGTGAGGTGGTAAAACAACAACAATACCCATTGCCATCAAGTCGATTCGGACTCGTGGAGACCCAATAGGACAGAGCAGAACTGCCCCATAGGGTTTTGAAGGAGCACCTGGTAGATTGGAACTGTCATCCTTTTGGTTACCAGCCATAGCTCTTAACCACTACGCCAGCAGGGTGAAGTGGTAGGGAGCCAAAAATGCCCAGATCATATGCTGCAGCCCCCAAATTAAGATAGTCATAATTTAACACATTGGCCCCTGGGATCAGGGAGCGACTACCAAAAACACGACTGGTAGAAAGCACAGCCAGGGCAGGTGTTTGCCTGAGGCCAATTCTGCTCTTGCTCTTCCAAATAACAATGGTATCACCCAATTTTATGTAACTTGATTGGAAGCTCGCAAAAGGTGCCTTTTTCTTGTTCATTAAGCAACTATAAAAGAACCAAATTTTGGGTGGTAGAGAGCATGAAGATAGGTTTAGTGTAGCTTTTGGATTCTTCAAAAAACACCTCTCTTCAGTGACCACCGACAAAATTAGAGCTATCAAAAATGAGGGGATAGTAACTGAGTTTATTAGTCCTTAAAATTCCATCCTTCTCCCATGCTGAAATCTCAGCTTTCTGACTGAGTCAGAAACTACTGCCCTCTGCATGAATGTTGTTTGAGACACATGACATTCTATTAGTGCCCTATGGCCAGATTCCTTAATCACGAATCGAATTTTCCTACTTCACTAGCATCAGCCTTGCCTAGAGAAAACGAATGTGTCAGACATAATGTGCTTCTGATTTCCTAAAAATAAATGCAGAAATGAAAATCCCTGGAGGCTTCAGTTCTGGAGTGGCAAGGGATCCAGAAGCCAGATGCTCTGTAGGCTCTTTGAAGGGGACTGACAGTGCAACCAGTATGTGCTTTATGGGATTGTTTTTTTCCAGCCTGGATTTTCACAAGAATAGGTTAGGTCTTCCTGTGTGCTCTCCCTAATTCGTCTGTTCTTTTAGTGGAAGCTTGCCACAAATACATTTTGTTTAGTTGTAGGTGGTTTATTTTTTCTGAGCTCAAGGATGATATTATAATATTCCCCTGTTGAAACCAAATCAACGGACTCTTATTTTAAGAACTCCTGTGCTCTCTGAAACATGATGCACCTTCTAGTATTCCCTAGGAGTCCACAGGAATGAATGGACTATGGAATGTAAGGGAAATTTATTTAAAAAAAAAAAAGTGTGTTTGAAAGGAAGGTGAAATAGAAGATAGGAGCATATATTTGTAAAGTATATATCCAGCAGAAAAATAAAGTCTGAAGAAAAACATGCTTCTTGGGCCAAACGATGTTAAAAATCAGTATATCTTTTTTTTTTTTTTCCAGGAAGTTGTAGATTCTTTCTTGTACCCAAGATATGTTAAATAACAACTCTGTAATCATAAGACCCGGAAATCCTGGTGGCGGTTAAGAACTGCGACTCCTAACCAGAAGGTTGGCAGTTCAAATCCACCAGCTGCTCCTTGGAAAACCTAGGGGGCAGTTTTACCCTGTCCTATAGGGTTGCTATGAGTCAGAATCAACTTGACAGCGATGGGTTTGGTTTTTTGTAATGATAAGACCCAGGTTGGCTCCTTCCTTTCTGAAAGAAGAAGAACCTTGTCAACCACTAGAACATTTCCAAACCCAGCAGGGAAGTCAGAGCTTTCATTTCCATAGAAACCAAAACTGAAACAATAGCTTTTAATGTGTGTGCAGAGCCACAACGGGAACAGTGGCACACTCCCCGACTGAGATGAATACATCGCTACTCCAAGTTTCACAGACATAAATGTTGTTGTTGTTGTTAGTTGCCATCCCGTCCGTTCTGACTCAGGGAGACCCCATGTGTGCAGAGTAGAATTTCTCCATAGGGCTTTGAAGGCTGTGATATTTCAGAAACAGATCACCAGGCCTTACTTCTGAGGTGCCTCTGGGCAGGTTTGAACCACCAACTTTTTGGTTAGTAGTCCAGCATGTGACAATTTGCACCACCCAGGGATTCCCACAGAAATAAATAGGAAGGATAAATAGATGGGTGGTGAAGGGGCATGCTAAACGTTAAAGATTCTATAGAAATGTGAAAAGGCAAAATGTGAATGTTTTGACTTTCATATTTGTTACACTGACTGACCTTTGGGAGATTTGCTTGAATCTCTAATAATCAGTTTTTTTCATCTGTAAAATGGGAATAATAATAGTACTGCTACCTGTTTTGTAGGGAGTTACCGTTCACATTAAGCACTTGCTATGTGACAGGTGCAAGGTACTTCATGTGAATTTACTGAATTCTCACTGTTATTATTATTTTTTAGGTAATAGCTAATGATTATATGGTGCTTTTGATGTGCCTGACACTGTTCTAAGCACTTTGCATACATTTATTAAAACATTTTCCTTGCAATAACCACTTAAGATAAGACCCAGGTTGGCTCCTCCATTTCTGGAAGAACTTTATCAGCCCTTAGAACATTTCCAAACCCAGCAGGGAAGTCAGAGCTTTCATTTCCATAGAAACCAAAACTAGTTTACAGATGAGGAAACTAAAGCAAAAAGTAAATAGGTAAATGCATGTGACAGTGTTTGGTAAACTACAAAGTATTATATACAAGTAGGTACACAATAGGAGTCCCTGGGTGGCACAAATGGTTAAGCACTGGACTACTAGCTGAAAGGTTGGTGGTTCAAACCCACCCAGAGACACCTCGGAAGACCATCCTGGCGATCTGCTTCTGAAAGGTTACAGCCTTGAAAACCCTATGGAGCAATTCTATTCTTGCACAGATGGAGTCACCAGGAGTCAGAATTGACTCAACAACAACAGGAACACAATTTTATTATCCTCATGGACTAATTAGCTATTTGTCAAACCCATTGCTATCTAGTCGATTCCAACTCATAGTGACCCTTTAGGACAGAGTAGAACTGGCCCATGGGGTTTCCAAGACGGTCAGATTTAGTGAAACAAACTGCCACATCTTTCTCCTGCAGAGTAGCTGGTGAGTTCAGACCACAGAGTTTTCAGTTTACAGCTGAGCGGTAACCACTGTACCACCAGGACTCCTTAATGAGCTATGTTATGTATGTGTAATTATATTTTTCCTTGCTTCTTACTCCAACTTGGAGGGTAAACAAACTAAAATGGTATTTATTACATGGTAATAGTTTTCTGTGAGACATTACACCTTTTAATGTTACACACTGCGCATGATAAAAAATAGTGATATTGAAATTTGAGGGTATGTTTAAGTATCAGGTAAAGATTGTATAATTAAGTTTTAACTATTGTTAAAAAGCTCTTAAACGTTACTAGAATTAGTCCCTATCCTGTGCTGAAGGGTAAAAGCCCATGATTGTCCTTTATCTAACATAATGCTTAATAGCAGTGACTCACTGGTTTCTGTTTTTCGCCATTGGTCAAAGTGGATTTGAAGTTCAGTATTAATCATCTATACTGCCATTATGCTATTGTGGTCGGAGTTCTTACACTGTATTTATTAAGAATTTGAGTCTTTCCATCAAGCTGTGTCCAGCACAACTGATGGTGCCTGGCTATCACTACCAGCTGCTCTGACAGAGATCACAATAGAGGGTCCCAAACAGAGCTGGAGAAAAATATAGAACAAAATTCTAACTCATTAAAAAAGACCAGACTTACTGGTCTGACAAAGACTGGAAAAACCCTGAGAGTATGGCCCCCAGACACCTTTTTTAACTCAGTACTGAAGTCACTTCTGAGGTTCATCCTTCAGCCAAAGATTAGACAGGCCCTTAAAACAAAACGCGACTAAGTGGGCACACCAGCCCAGGGGCGAGGACGAGAAGGGAGGAGGGGACAGGAAAGCTGGTAGTGGGGAACCAAGATGAAGAAGGGGAGAGCCTTGACATGTCACGGGATTGGTTACCAATGTCACAAAACAATATGTGTATTAGTGGCTTAGTGAGAAACTAATTTGATCTGTAAACCTTCATCTAAAGTACAATAAAAAAAATAAATAAAAAGATTTTGAGTCATATTACCAAAGCAAACGGAGCATGGTTACCCAAATTTGGATGTAACAGGTACATATTCAGGACTTTGAAAATGTGTGATTAAATTTAATCAAGACATTTCTTTAGGATGTGTTTTTAGCTTAGCAAATACTACAACACATATGTGTTTGTGTAGCATCATCCCTGCACATCACTTAGTATTGGAAGAGAGAATTAATTTTCAAGCTATCTAGCTGTATTCTTAGAGCCTGAAATGAAGCTCACATAACTATTCGCTTTGTGGTGCAAACAATATGACATCATCTGTCTTCTTTCCACATCTAGCTTACCACTATGCATCAGTCAAAACCAGCATTATTAGCAGCACTATCTAACATTTCATTCAGTATTTTCATTTAGACAGTGAGAACTGTATGTACTCATTATATTCAATTTACCATGAACACTTTGCCGGATTATAACAAACAAAGGAAATTTGAAAACAACTTGTTTTAGCCATCTTTTATTTTTCACTCCTCTTTCAGTTATCAGAATAAAGCTGAAAAAGGTTTTTATAATAGAAATAAGACATGGCATTGCCTGAGATGTCGTGTGAGGCATGGCATATGGAAATACAGCTGACAGCAGTTTCAGAAAGATGACATGTGTCACTTGTCAAAGAGCAAGAAGGGAAAGTGCCCTGACTGACATGTTGCCTGTTTATTACATGGGGAGTTTTCTGGCTTCTCTACTGATGGATCAGAGAGCATGGATGGAGGTAATCAAAACACTGGAAAGAGTGGGAGCAATTTAAAGAATACTGAGTGAGGAGTAAAATCAAGGCGCTAGGGCAGAGATGATTAATGGTAGAGAGTCAGGCAGGTAAAATAAGAGGTTCTTCAGGTCTTTAGACTTGTTCTTATTTCATGATGTAGTAAATGTCTATTGATCCTTTAAAACTAAACTCAAATATTAACATCATTATTAGTATTTTCAGTAATTATTACTTACACAAGTACACTTATATACATATCAAACCCATTGCCATTGAGTTGTTTGGTACTGATAGTGACCTGTAGCACAGAGTAGAACTGCTCCATAGAGTCTCCAAGGAGTAGCTGGTGGATTTGAGCTGCTGACCTTTTGTTTAGCAGCCACTGTACCACCAGGGCTACTATGTACATACAGACACACACAAAACCCCATTCTTTATACTCAGTGTTTTCAATACCCATCATTGGAACGTCTTCCTAGATTGGTATCCCAGGACCAATGTATGCAGCCTCAAGGATGTAGGTTAAATTTAGAAGTATTCTTCCTATTAAAAAATTATAGAGATAAAATATTTTTGCACCATTTTAACAACACAGATTTATGTTTAATGTAAGCCAAACCCACATGCTAGTGGAGAAAAGAAAGCTTATTTTAATGCACACTTCAGTTACATGGGAGATTGCAATAAACACTGGTTATAAACATGGGCCAATCAAGCAATCCAAATCAAAGAACAGATAAATGAAGTCAGGAATAAAAGGGGAAACTATTGTGAAATTCATCACATGAAAGTTTATTTCGTCAAGCTTTAAAAGTGTCTATATTTCCTGTAATTAAAACCAGAATGTAAAAGAACCAGGGACAAATATCCCACACTCAGGGAGTCAAAATTGTCAGAAAGTGTTTATTTTGTCCCTATTTTGCCCATCCAATGCATGTATTGGGTAAGTAATCAGGAAATACAGGGCATTGGGCCCTGCCCTCAAGATAATACGTGCAAAGATAAGAAAGGCTAATATCAGACTGTATGTTGTTGCTGTTGTTGGGTATCGTCGAGTAAATTCTGACTCATGGCAACCCTGTGTACAACAGGATGAAACACTGCCCAGTCCTGTACCATCCTCACAGTTGTTGGTATGCTTGAGCCCGTTATTGCAGCCACTGTGCCAATTTATCTTCTTGAGGGCCTTCCTCTTTTTCTCTGGCCCTCTACTTTACCAAGCACAATGTCCTCCTCCAGGGACAGTTCCCTCCTGATAACATGTCCAAAGTATGTGAGATGAAGTCTCACCATCCTTGCTTCCAAGGAGCATTCTGGCTGTACTTCTTCCAAGACAGATTTGTTCGTTCTTTTGGCAGTCCGTGGTGTATTCAATATCCTTCGCCCACACCATAAGTCAGACTGTATAAAAGTGCAATTTTATACATTACAAACCAGAAATTATATAGATATTCAAAACATAACTGTTCTATGAAGCTCGAAGTTGTTAGATATTGGAACTTGAGCCTCAAATAAGAAGATATTAAGAATTTACGTAAATGTGGAAGAGGTGGCAGCACTCCTGACTCTGTAAAACAAAAACATGAACAAAGTCACACAGATGTCAACTTTGGGATGGTATGTAATGGGGAGGTGAGACGCTAGCACATCTGGACTTGAAGTTTCATTTCAGATGTTAGTGAAACAATTTTTTCTGGCTATCTGCTTGTTTATTGTGGTGCATTAATAATCACTGGCTTTTAGCAAGGGAATGATAAATGTAAGCCTAGAGGAAAATTAGCATAGCAGTGGTGTGCATCAATATTTTTTGGAAGGAATTAGGATAGGGAGAAGAGAGATGAAGGGGGTACAGAATGAATTTGTCCATCTTATAAAATGATATATTAGCCCATGTTTGAGGTGATAAGGATTTAGAACAAACTGATTTTAGATGAAATGGCAACAGAGTACAGATAGTTGAAAGGGAAAACTGGGAGGACTTGGTGACATTTTACATAGGCAAATATATGGAAAATCCATTAATAACAAGAGCCTTGTATTTCCCTCTGTATTTTCAGTATCCAGCACAGTATTTTGAACAAATGAATCACTTGATAAATGTTAGACCTGATGAAGATAATGTAAGCCAAGAAAAGGAAGTTGAAATTAGAGCTCAAGTTGTTGAGAAACTCTATCAAAGGTAGAAACTGGGATGTGAGAATGATAGTACCTTGTGGGGGGGAAGCGTGATTTCAGGGATATAGCATTTGCAGTGATTGTGAACCATCCAAGTAGACATGATTTATAGACAGTTGAAAGTATCAGACAGCTTGGTAATTCATATCTCCTACTCGCTTTTTTTGGAAAACCAAAAATTGGATACACATTCAAAAATGATTCCTTGCATTAGTATTGATGGTACGTGTAAGGATTTCTTATCCTTATTAACATTGTCATTGTCAAAAATTAAAAAGAGGCCATTTATATTTAAAAATATCTTAAAATGATCTCATATTTTTTCCACGATGATTAAACATTTAATCATACACCTTTTTTTGAGCTTTTGGCACAGCATAGTGCTTAACCGTTGCGCCACCAGGGCTCCTCCGTAATATTCATAGTGGCTCATAATCTGAAATTTAGATTAAAGCTTCTGAGAAGAACCATCAATACTCCTGTCAATCAACTTTTTAAATGCTCAAATCATTAACCTTGAGGTCAAAATTTCCGTTTTCCACTGCCCTTTTCATGCCTTAATTAAGATGATAAGTCACTTTTTCTATTCCAGCTCTATTTCTTTTTAAATTAATACACACAGCCATGTGTACATAGAGTACAATAATTGTTAGTATAATCTCAGAGGAGAGAAATATTTTTTAGTCCTAATAATAGAGCATTGAAAATTAATATTATTTTGAGGAACTCGTCTCTGGTGGCACAGTGGTTAAGCATTCAGCTACTAATCAAAAGGTCGGCAGTTCAAATCCACCAGCTCCTTGGAAACCCTGTGGAGCAGTTCTCTGTCCTATAGGGTCACTGTGAGTCAGAATCAACTTGATGGCAATCCTTTATAAGGACCCTTGATTATACTGAGCCTATCCAGTTACTCCAGGATAATATCTCCATCTCAAGATCTTTGACTTGATCATGCCTGCAAAGTCTCCTCTGCCATGTAACATACTCACAGTTTCCAAGTATTGAGGATTTGGACCTGGACACTTTGGAGGTCCGTTATTCTACCTGCTACGTGGTCTAAGAATCTGCACTTTAATAAGTACCCTAGCTGATTCTACTACTGGTGGACACCTGGCTGGGCAGACCAAGGCCTTTGGCAGTGGGAGGCATCACAGAGTCATTGTGTCTGCTGGGTAGCTAAGGTGAACCAAGGCAGGGCAAGTGTCTTATCTCCAAGCTTATCATTCTTCTCTCCCTACCTATTCAGTTTAAGACCCCTCCCTGCGTTGTCCACGTATACACACAAAGCAACATGTCATGTCCTGTGAAGGATACTAAGACAGACTTTTTATTTTTTTTACTCAATTCTTTCTCTTATAGTTACTCAATTCTTTCTCTTACAAAGTTTAGTGTAAGAGAAGTAAAATTAATAGCATTGTATGACAGAATGTGATCAGAGCTCTTAGAATTCCTCAAACTAATTTAAAAAATCTGAGGGGTAAGAGATCAATCTATTTGAGGGGTATCTTAGAAGAAATAATATCCACCATCGGCAGATTTGAACAGGTGGCAAGGTTTTTTTTTAGAAGAAATTTTTCTCCAGGCTAAGTGAACACATTAACTGTAGACTGAAAGGAGGCAAGTTTGGGGTTATTTCAGCAAATGATGGGAGGTATGATTAGGCCTGAGCATATGGGAGACAAGGTGTTAGTCTTTTTATGTTTACATGCCTAATGCCTTCATCTCTCTTCACAGCCAAGGCACAGTTATGGCAAATGAGGCTCATGGAAATAAGTTAGCTTTTCTAACAGCTCTTGGTCTGTCAGGGACAGAATCTGGACTAGAACCCAGGCTTCTTTACCTTACTGAGTAGTCATCTGGCTATATAGTTTCTTAACCTTGTACATAAAAGTTGTAGGGAAATAGGAGAGAAGACAAATATAAGAAATGTGGAAATAAGTTGTCTTCACATTCATCTGGTAAATTTAAATTTTAAGAATAAGACTATATACAAAGCCTTTTAGTAGAGAATATCCTTCAAATGGGGGAAGGGAGGGAAAGATGAGGGCAGAGAGGTAACAAGAGGTAGAGGAAGCAGAGGAAGATTCTAGGGCCCAATTCACCATTTTGCCTAAAAAACAATTCTTCCCCCATCCCATACATCACACTTCTCTTTGACCCATATATGCTATAAATATTTCATTGGCATGTTATTCATGAGTTTGTGTTGCTTCTCAATATCCAGTGGGTATGTGGCTATGGAAGCCTTTCTCTGATGTGAAGACTGCATAAAGCAAATTAAAAAAAAAATTATGTATTTCCATTTGTAACTTACCTTCTACAATATTGTAAATGATCAGTTAATTGATACTAACTTCAAAATAATATTGGGATAATTCCTCAATAAGCCAGCCCATTCACTGATATTGTTTTCCTTCTATGGTTTTTACTGTTTCACTCAACTCTGCGTGGAGTGATGCTGACAGCCCTTTAGTCAGGTTCCCTTTAGCCACTTTACACCTAAATCGCATGCATAGTCACAAATGCCTGATGCCATGGTGATGGAGGGTTTTTAGATACTGTGCAGACAGATCCTTTGTCCAAATATAAGACTTTCAGAGTTTTATTTTAAGAAAATTATGCTACTCTTTGCCATCCATCCTTAACCTGACATCCTCCCTCCCCAACATTATCCACCTCCCAAGTATGTATACTTTGTGCTTTAGTTTCCCGTTAGCAGGTCCTGGCGAACCCAATCCTCTACTTGGTACACAAACAGGGCATCATATCTATTCCCCGATTACCAGCCAGCATCAAATCTTTCTCTTCAAAATGCCTATTATTTTTTGCTGTTAGCAACAATTTGTTTTCAAACATTTGTTTATACTTGGCATCTAATTATGCTCAGCTTCAGATACCCTAACACTTTCTACTTGTTTGTATGATTTAACTCTTACTCTTGGTGATTGCAAAGCCCTCTGAAAACATTGGAAACATACAACTCATTGGTTATTTTCAATTTTGTTGCCATAATTGGATTTTATAATAATTGGAAGGAAAACAAAGTTTGTTTTTTCATACCTAAGTATGTGCAACATAGAGAAGGTGAGAGAAAGTTTCTCATATAATTAGGGACACAGCTGATAGGCTGTGAGGTTTCAGCTGAGATAAATTTACCAACATCTTAAAACACATCAAAGTTAAAAATGTGAAGCATCAGCAAGTGAAACCCATACCATCTTTAACTTCCTAAATGAAGTTAAGTCTATAGCAAATTAGGAGCAAAAAGTGTCTACCGTAAAAGTGGAAAATTGATTCATTATTACTAGAGAGAGTTTAATGAACTATCTGGGGGCAAAATCTCAGAGGCTCATGAGAGGTTTTTTTTTTTTTTTTTAATTTTCTCTTTTCCTTTTGATTATTATATCAACTAATAACTGAGTATTGCCCCATAGTATCGGTTCACCTTTCCATATTTTGGTTCATGGTAAAGCAGATGTCTAGAGGACCCTAGAAAGTCAATGTTTCACATTTAATGTGTTTGCTTAGCACAGCTGGTTGCCAGATTGGAATATCCCAATATAAAAATTATGGAAATAATCACTTATTTTCCCATGTCAAATACTTTTATCAATTATGGAAACACTTTTTCCTTGCCTAAGAATTTGCCATTGAAAGACATTGTCATAGATTTAAGATTCTGATTTTTTACTTAGTTATTTGAGATTTTGGTTTGACATAAATACCCTATAACACAGCAGAACTGTGTGCTGTTTTGTTTTTGGCTAGTAATAAAAACAGTGCAGACATCACATATGAATTATACAGTCGCTCTAGTGGAAGACCAGATGAAGTTATGAGACCCTATAAAAATAAAATAAGTTTCTAAATTATTAAGCAAATTGATGGGAACTTTATTCATCACAGGGTTCACAGTGGTATAAGCATGGGGTGTGCAAAAGGACCTGTCTGTAGTTAGTTCAGTGTTCACTTCTGATTGATATATTTCCTGAATCCCATATGAGTATGCACCAACTTGAACAAATTTTAGCACTAGTTATACAAATAATAACATGATAGAAAAATTTTGTTACATGTTTTCTGACTTTATTGTTAGTGTTATATTTGGAAATGCAATCGATTTCAGTGAGACTATTGGTTAAAATAAGTTAAAGGTAAAAAATGAAAATATTCATACTCCTACTGGCAGTGATCTGTAGCACTTACCAATATAGAATTTATAAATACACATTTCTATTATAAAAGCTAATGCAAGTAATCTGGCTTCAGCAAGATATTAACATCTATCACATTAAATTAATATCCTTAATTGGAATTTTATTGGGTTTTTAAGTTTATTTGCATTTAATTTTTATTTTTGTACTCATAAAAGGTTGTATCAAAACTAAAAGGAGAAGGAATTAATATTGCTTTTAAATGTGCATTTATTAACCAGTTACTGTTGTGTCAGTTTTGACTCATAATGACTCCATGTGTGTCGGAATTGGAACTGTGCTCCACAGGGTTTTCAATGGGTGATTTTCCAGAAGTAGATTGCCAAGACTTTCTTCAGAGGTGCCTCTGGGTGGACTCAAACCTCCAACCTTTTGGTTAGCAGCTGAGCACATTAACTGGTAATAATAAGACTAATTTGTGAGCACTAGAGATCTGTGAGCATTTTCCTATTTGAAAGGGTCTGGTTATTACTCAGGTTTAAAAAACACTGGCATAGACATTTTAATAGAAATTTGGCTAGAGTTTTGTCAAAGCTAAATCTAATTTAAATTCAAAAAGAATTTTAAAAATCCAGTAATTTTAAAACAAGGGATATGCAACAATACTATCATCATAGGAGCAGATTTTTCATAAATCTGGGTTTCATAAATTTTTGGAGGGGAAGCAGTAAGATGTGGTGAAAATAGCATGAGCTTTAAAGTTAGAAAACCCAGGTTCAAATCCAGAGTCTACCCTTTCCCAACTTGATTGAGCGTCAGTTTCCTCATCCGTAAAATGCAATTTCTTCATCTGTGAAGTGTTATCTGCAGTTTACATTTATTCTTCTCAAGGAAAGAATGATTGCAAGGAAGATTACATGAAATAATAGATGTAAAAGCACTTAAAAAAGAATAAAGCACTCTTCAGATACATGTTTTGTTTATAATGTATTGTTTATGATTTGTAACATCTGAGTTTGTGAAAAGTGAAGAACTTGGTGTGGATTCATTCACAGCTTCCTACTCATTCCTCCTCAAGGCTGTAGTAAGTGTTCATCCTATAGATGACACTTGTGTTAATCCAGTCTTGAGTTTATCACTTCAATCTCATAACACTCACTAGCCAGCTAGGCGAGAGGAAGTGGGAATAGGAGGAATATGAACAACAGCGATTTGGGTGAAGTAAAGATGTTGGGTTCAAAGATGTTGGGTTCTGTGTTTTTGGAAGATTTTCCAACACTACTTTCCCTTACACTATCTCCTCTGTGCACCTTTTGCCTTCCTCCTACCATACTGGCTGATATACTCATCCCACAGCTTTCCTGGACCTCGTTTTAGTCACTTATTACCTTGTATTGTAATTAACTCAATATCGGGTCCATGATCTTTATCACTTTTCCTTCTATAAATATATCTGAAATGAATAAATAAGTGAACTATTTATGGACTAGAGCTCTGTAATCCAACAGGTACCCAAACTTGGATAAATTAGTTAACTTCTATAAACTTCCTGTTCCTTTACCTTTTGGTGTTGTATTAAAAAGATAATAATACATAGACAAAATACAAGAAATCACTTCGTACGTTGTGAATAAAAGCAGTGAGTGAAAGTTAGTTGATAATTATGATAGCTAAAAACTTTTGCAAACTTTACATTCACTAAACTCATTTAATCCTCAACACAGCCCAGTGAAGTGGGAATTACTATCCATCTTATTTTATAAATGAGAAAACTGATGTACAGAAAGGCAAAGTTACTTGATGAATATGGCATAGCAAGTATTATGGATTAAAAGGTTGAAGGCCTAACCCCTGGAATCTGTGAATATGAACTTGTTTGGAAATGGGATCTTTGAAGATGTTCTCATTAAGTTAACATGAGGTCATACCTGAGTAGAGTCGGCGGTAATCCCATCTGAGTGGCGTCCGTATAAAAGAGGAGAGACGCAGACAGAGAGGAAGGTGGGCCATGTGAAGATGCATCCACAAGCCAAGGAACACTTGGGGCTACCAGAAGCTGGGAGAGACAAGAAAAAGTCTTCTGCTAGAGCCTCCAGAAAGGGCATGGCCTAAATTCAGACAACTAGCCTCCAGGCCTGTGGGACAACAATGCTCTGTTCTTATAGGCCACCCAGTTCTGGTATTTTCTTATGGCAGCTCTAGGAAACTAGCATAGCGAATGAGCAAGGGAGGCACAATGCAAGCTCAGGAGGTCTGAATTCAGGGCCCGCACACCACTGTGTGGCCTTCCAGTTGTGATTCATATTATTATTATATACTTGCTACACGGGGGCCATGTGCAAATTGGAAAAAGGCTTCTTCTCCTGAAGATGCTTGGTTCTCAGTGGTATCTGTTGGCAAATTATTAGAACCACATACAAATATATGACGTCGGGGCCTCCTTTGCAGTGGTACCCTTGTGCAGTAAACAAATGACACAACCAGTTGCAGCGGCATTGTACCTGTAAAAGAGGTGCTGGATAATCTTTGCTCTTTCATTCAAATTTATTATTAAAAATCCTTATCAGGAGTAATTACTAGAAAAATGCAAAAAAAAATTAATAACCCTTAAATACCAATTCCAAATATTTTCTTAACCTAAAAAAAGTCTCCAAAAATACATAACTTTGAGACTAATTCTAAAAAGAGTACAAAAGTGTAAATTGCATGATTATGGCAGACATTTGTCAGCTAACTTGGCAGTGGAATAGCCCAGTGCTGCTTTACAAAAAATGTGCAGCGTTTCCTTGTTGATGTGCAGCAAGGTTTTCATTTCACACCTTTATCTTTTTGCTCAGAAGCTTCTCCTATTATTATGACAAAGTTCACTACATTGCCGCTGCTTTCTGAATTTTTCATTCAATGCTATAATATCTTTGATCTTTTACTAGTCTGTCATTTTGCTTCCTTAAAGTTCTGTGGCCTAGTCTGCTAAAACAGCGAGGCTTATTTTTTGCAAGTATTGTGTTTAAAGCAGCCTTGTGGAAATAGCTGTCGTTATAATGGACTCTCACTGCCTTCTGTCACCACTAAGCAACCTTAAACTAGCTAATTGTTAAGGTCAGTTATAACAAATACTATTGCAATTCATGATAGCGTGTATGAATAAATACTAAGAATAAATGATGACAGATTTAATAAACCTGAAAGTTGTATTAAATTCTAACCAGGGTATTATGGTTTGTTAATCAGACTTGGGGTATTATATTTGACATAAATGAATGTACTGATGCAAGAGGATTACCTTTAAATGCAATTACAAATAAAATTGAACAAATTCACCTTTATCGTATATAACTTTTTTTTTTTTTAACAGTCCGAGTTTAATGAGTGTGTCTTTGTACTGACAAAGATAGGGCAGAAAAGTACAATATTGAAAATAAAGCACTACTTTAGTTCTTGCTGCTTCGTGGCATTTCCCTGAAACATACTTGTGATTCTATTCATATTAGATAAGGGTGATGATTTAAGTTAGTTACTATAAAAGAAAAGCTAGGTCACTGTGATAGTGATAATGCCTTTTATAATTTATAATATTTCTTCTAAATATAATATGTTTTTAAAAGTCAACATTCAAGTTAAAGTAATATATCTGTTGTTTCAAAAATATTTGTCTGTAATGTCATTTTGTGAAGTATAAATATTGTAGGATACACGGAGGTACTTTTCAAGATGTCAGGTAAAGGAGCCTATATGACAGAGTAGAATGCCCCATAGGGTTTCCAAGGAGTGGCTGGTGGATTCGAACTGCTGACCTTTTGATTAGCAGCTGAGCTGTTAACCACTGTACCACCAGGGCTCCTATATAGCACCATGGCACAAATTTAGGAGTCAGCAAGATCTAAGTTCAAATCCCATTCCACGTCGTCCTGGCTCACTAACCTTGGGTAATATTTTCCTAATCCTTAATTTCCTCATCTGTAAAATGAGGATAAATTCTATCCGCAATTACATGAGGAATGAATAAGATTTAAAAAAAAAGTTTGTGAAACACACTCAAACACATAATATCTGTTCAGTAGTAATTGGTAGACATATTATCTGTTAATTCACTTTCCTATTTCAAGCAATTTCCCCCCAAAGAAACTAAACAAATATTATTTAAGGAATATACTTACCAAAAGACCCCATAGAATTTCTTGGCCTTTTTATACTTTGGCCAAAAAAAACCCAAATATATATATATATATCTCCTCACTTGATTTCTGATTCTAGAATTCCTTTGTATAAGATAATTTTGTTCATTCTAATTTTAGAAATAAAAATATTAAAATGCAAACATCTTATTTTGGAGAAATACACTCATGATGACGTAATAGCAATAACAATCTACAAGAGTAAACAGCGTATCAAATACTTATTCATGGTCAGGAATGAAGGGGAAAGGACAGCAGAGTGGTTAGAAAGTCACAATGTGGAGAAGAGATGCAGAAAAAAATAGTCAAGGAAGTGACACAAATAAGACAGCCAAAACAACAAATAAAATAGTGATCACTTAATGAACTTTGACCAAGTTAGGGGAATGAAATAAATACTTTATATGTGTTAAGTCTTAATCCTCATGGCAAACCAAATAGGGTAGATATTTACAACACCCATTTTACAGATGAGAAAACGGAGGCATAGAGAAGTAGAGTGATTTAACCAATGTCACACCACTGGTAAGTGGCAGAGCCAAAATCTGAACCCATATCTATCAGGCTCATACTTAAATTTTATCTTACTTTAGCCCCTTGTTCCATCAAAGAGATAGAGGCAAGGAGAAGCTGTTTGTTGATGTAAAGTTTCAAAACCCATATTTCTACTTATCATAGTCTGTAAAGAACTTTCTGTTTTCATTCATACACTAAGCTCTGTTTTTAAAGAGTTTAATTTCCTGTTTGTTATTTGCAGTGCTGTTTATTTTATTTCATTTCAGAAGGCAATCTTTTGCATGAGCACTCTTCAAATGCTTTAAAAGCAAAGAGTTGATTTTTGTTTGTTTGTTTCTTTCATTCTTTGTTTCTCCTAATGACCCTTCTAGCTTTGGCAAAAAAGTCAAGTGACAAAAAAGGGATTTAGGACATCCATTTTAGAAGCTAAGTTCCTCTCCCACCACACTCTCCTCTCTCTCTTTGAACACACTTAATCTCTAAAAAAAGGAGGATATTAGCATCTTTAATAATTTTGTATCTGACTAGAAAATATGAAATAAAGTTGAGCCAACTTCAGACATGAGAGAAATATTTAATGTAGTTGGTTTATTTGCATGCAGAAGATAACATAACTTCTGTGCATTCGATAAAAGGGGTCATCAGAAAGGACTCATTTCCTTTTCAATAAATTTTTGGGTTTATAGATCATTATAATGCTTTTTATATACATATCCTTGTTTTTAACAAACCATTTGACTATTTTGTACTGCATAGTAGTAGTTATGTGACCTAGCTGGTTGGCTTAAAGCTTGGTCAGTGTATTAATGAATGACTGACAGCTGGAGAGAGATCTCCGGAGGCATGTCTGAGAATGCTTTCCCTGGCTCTGAGTCATTCTGTGTTTTCATTGTAAATTTAGATGTAGACATATCAGGCATGTTTACCTAATGTGTTGATATAAAGGCCGGAAGATATAGATAATGCCTATAAGAGCTGAGTGTAGATTCGAAATGACCCTGGCAGGTTGGAGCAATGGGACCAAATCCAGCCAGATGAAATGTCGTAAGGATAAATAAAAGATATACATTTATATTCAAAAAATCAATAGCACACCGTGATCTTTTCATTCTCAAGTTGCCCCAAGAATAGAACGTGATATAACTACTGAATACCCACTTTTGAAAAAGGCAGAAAAAGTAAGATGGTGTTATATTACGTGAGTGGGGATTTGCTCATGGTAGGCATTGGGAGACAATTAGAGTTTCTGGAACAAGTCAGTTATGGAACCAAAATGTTGTTTTCTTCTAGTAGTACTAATCAGAATAAGGAGAAACCAGAATCAACGGGTCCCTAACGAGGGCTTGGAAGTAATGGATTGGAATGGACAAGAAGGAAACAACTCATTAATATTTTCATATAAAGAAAATTTACATGAGAGTTGAAAGAGAGTGCTTTCAAAGATTGTTCTAAGAGTTTTAGCCTAGAAAAATGGCATCAACAGAAATGATACTGTTAGAAAAAGGAGGTGGTTGTCAGGGCAAGAAGAGTTGATGGGGCTACATTTGCTGTATAGTAGGCCGGGGTCGGAAACCCTGGTGACCTAGTGGTTAAGTGCTAAAGCTGCTAACCAAAAAGTCAGCAGTTCAAATCCACCAGGTGCTCCTTGGAAACTCTATGGGGCAGTTCACTCTGTCCTGTAGGGTAGCTATGCATCGCAATCTACTTGACAGCAATGAATTTGGTTTGGTTTTGGTTAGGCAGGGACCACCTCAATGGAAGCTGCCATGAGCTGGTGTACAGGATGGAAACATGAATCTGGAAATTATTGGCTTAGAAAATCTACTTAGGAAAAGAGGAGGTGACGGAGGTATATTCAAAGAATGAAGTAAAAAATATATATATAAGAAAAACAACAGGACGGAACACTGATTTTACCTGCTAGGGGGCAGAAGGACACAGAACCAAAGAAAGGCATCAGTGTCTAGAGAGAGGTCTATTAGCAGCGTGGGCTCCTATAAGTTCACTGAATGGGTTGCTTTTGAAGTCAATTAATTTAGCACTTCTCCATGTTAGGAATGTGTATTTCATTCTAATTTTACTGATAACTTGTATAGGCCACATTGTGGAGATCAATTAGATTGTTAGCTACTATTTAATAAACTGTTTTCTCAGTTCTTTTACTCTCCTTTTAGCATGTATTCCTGGCTTTACTAATGTACATTGAAAGCTAATGCTATAGAAGAAACGTGGCGGTAGTGTCTGGATGTTTATCTTAATTAATGTATTTCTAATATTCTTGGCAGAAACACTAAGTGTCAACTACAAGTAGCGTATTTCAGTGTGCTGACACTCTTCTGGCAACCCCAAACTCATGCATTCAGAAGCAATCACTTTGGACAATGCTGATAGCCTGCTTTACTTTGTAGTGTAAAATCCCAGCAAGTATATTTAAATGGGCAAAAAGTAGTGATGTTTTCTATGCTTTGGCGAGGAAAGTGAGGCTTCAGCAGAGTTTCCCACAATTACATAATATAAAAATTACAATATCATATTCCTGTGCTGATCCCTGGTATTTAAATGAAAATCAGTAACAACCACCAATTGTGACATTAAAGTAACAAAAATATCAAGTACCCATGTATAGTGGTCTTCTTCCTTCTCTTTTAGGAGCCCTGGTGGTACAGTGGTTAAGAGCTTGGCTGCTAACCAAAAAGTTGGTAGATCAAATCCACCAGCTGCCCCTTGGAAACCCTATGGGGCAGTTCTACTCTTGTCCTATAGGGTTGCTATGAGTTGGAATCGACTTGATGGCACTGGTTTTTTTACTCCTCTTGATCTTGTTGGAACATTCAAACATCTGCTAAACTCACCATTTTGCTTTAAAAATATTAGGAGCTAGTTTATGAAATATCTATGTCCAGAATTATTGTGGCTGTTTTAAAATATCCTCCCATCAGACAGCATATTTGTAGTACAAGAACTGTTTTGTGTATATTTATGAATCTATGTTTTTAGTTGATTTAGGAATATTCTCCCTGTGGTATTTATAATAGAAAAAAGGACAATACATCATGAAGTCCTTATAGGAACCTCAGAAGTTCCATCTTGCAAATCATTTCCACTGAAAATGTATGTATTTGGAAATTGCCAGTAAATCTTCTCCAGCATATGTAATGTATGTAATGAATACCACCACTGGAAGTTACCAATTATAAATATCCCACATGTAACATAGCTTTAAATTGGTGTGTTGCATACATGACTTTTATACCAAAAGATCATTAAAAAAATTGGAAATGGAGATAAAAGGCAATCAGGCTACTTTGTGGGGAATACAGGTTAAATATTTTATCCAGATGTTTCTAAAGTGTTATTTGATCCATTTCATTTTCTTTTCTGTGCACCTGTTAGCACAGATAACATCAGATCTACTCAAAATTAGTTGAGTAACTATATTTAGTAACAAACAAACCTGCTATCAGTTAATGTCTGATTTGAAATCATTTGAATTTAAACATATGAATCAGAAAAGATGTCTCAGGGCAACAGTCTCGTTATCGTTAATGCTCTTAATCAGAGAGTTTCTTTTGGTTTCTATGTATGGCAACTGAAGATTATATTTTTTGAAGCTGTAGTCTTTAAAGGCAGCAAAGACTTTTTTTGTTTGTTTCTCCATACTATAAATTATTATAAATAACATACTGTAGATAACTGAGCCAAGTTCCCTTCTCTCTTGTCCTTTCCTTCTAAGTTATTTTAGCCTGGTATAAGGAGGGGCAGCAAAATTTAGGAGAGACAGGGAGGGCCTGGGGCTGGAACTGAAGCCCTTTTTCCTATCTGTCTTTAACTAGAGCAGCTTCATTTTTATTGTTGTCTTTATTGTTAGCTGCCACCGAGTCAGCCCCTGACTCATGGCGACCCTATGCACAACGAAATTGGACCTTTGTGACCCGTAGGGTTTTCATTGGCTAGAAGTGTTTTTTTTTTTTTTTTTTTTAGAAGTAGATTGCCAGGCATTTCTTCCTAGCCTGTCTTAGTCTGGAAGCTCCCCTGAAATCTGCTCACTGGAGCATTGCAGCAATGTGCAAGCCTACACTGAAGGACGACTTGCTGCTCTTGAGGTGCATTGGCGGGTATCAAACCCAGGTCCCCTGTAGGGATGTGAGAATCCTACTACTGACCCGCAACTACCCTCTCCCATTTTTACATGGTGATAGTATTTAGACTTCGAACAATATTTCATCTAGTAGAAGTGTTCTGTTAATTAAAAAGAAAGAAAACTTCAATCTCAGTACATTTGATGAAGATGTACTTTATGCAGTTGTTTAGTCTGAATTGATTTGTCTCAACAAACTTACACTCAGCCAAATAAACCCTTCAGCCAAATGGCATTCCTTACCTACTCTCAGTAGCATGGCTTATGGCACGCAACCATACATTTGTTATTTCTGTTCCACATGTACAATGTTAAAAAACACTTGAATCCTACTGTTGCTTTGAAACGCTGTTGCTCTGAAACCTGTCCTGGAAAATAATTGTAAATTTACATTCCCTACAAATAATGAATTCACAGTTGTACACTACAGCTTGTTTATTAAAGGGAAGAGGTCATTAAGTACTGGTTAACTATGTAAATTTTATGTGAAGCAGGCAGGGAAAGTACTTCTCTGGATTCTCTTCAAGTAAATTTATGTCAGTTAAATTTGTACACAGTGAATCTGTCCTTTTTATGTGTTTAGATATGAGAAGTAAACGAAGCAAAAACATTTTAATACTGAAATTCTGTGACTACTTAAATTACACTCCCTTCTATGAGAATGTAAACCCTGGTGGCATAATGGCTAAGTGCTATGGCTGCTAACCAAAAGGTTGGCAGTTTAAATCTACCAGGAGCTCCCTGGAAACTCCATGGGGCAGTTCTACCCTGTCCTATAGGGTCACTATGAGTTGGAATTGACTCCAAGGCAATGAGTTTGATTTTTTTTTTTTTTGTATGAGTACAGAGTGCTGGTGGCACAGTGGTTAAGAGCTCAACTGCTAACTGAAAGGTCGGCAGTTCGAACCCCCCAGCCACTTATCAGGAGAAAGATGTGGCAGTGTGCTTCCATAAAGATTTAAAGCCTTGGAAACCCTCTGGGGCAGTTCTACGTTATCCTGTAGGGTCACTATGAGTCAGAATTTGACTCGGACGGCAATGGGTTTTTAGTCTGTGAGAACACATCATTTCAACCTGTCTAAAGACTTCTACTTACCTGAGTGTACTAGTTTTAATAAATCATGTGACAATTCAGAATGTAAAACAACAATCTTGGAAGAAGAATAAATCATTTTCTTTTGCTATTCACCAGTACTGAAATCTCTTTCTCAGTTGATGTATACTTAGAAGCAACGCTATCTTGAGGCCAGATCAGAAGCCATTCGGTAAAGTGGAGATGGGCTGGTGAGATCAGGGAGAAGGTGAGAGGAAGTGTGGGGAACATGAAATGAAATGTAGTACTTCCAGAGAAAGGTACCAAGAAGATACTTTGGATTTCTGAAACACAACTAACAAAGTAAATTTTCATTTTAAAAGGTAGAATTTAGAACATTAGATAAGTAGCTGAAAGCTTTCACTACCTTTTTCCATTTTGGAAGACTTTTCAATCTATAAGTAATTTGTTGTTATTGTTAGTTTGCTGTGGTGTCAGTTCCAACTCGTGGCAATCCCACGTATAACAGAAAAAAATGCTTGCTGGTCCTACACTGTCTTCATGCTCTTTGGTTTGCTCAAGTCCATTGTTGTGGCCACTGTGTATTTTGAGTGTCTTCCAACCTATGGGGCTCATCTTCCAGCATCACATTAGACAATATTCTGTTGTAGCTACTTTTTGGAATTAGGTCAACAGGCTTTTCTTCCTAATCTGTCTTAGTCTGGAAGCACCAAGGAAACACGTCCACCATGGATGACCCTGATTGTATTAGAAATACCAGTGGTATAGCTGCCAGTATCATAGCAATACACAAGCCACCACAGTGTGACAGACTGACAGAAGGGTGTTGGACAAATAATTTATCCTCCCCAAAACATGCTGATTAGATGAAAAAGTGTTGTGGCCATGTTATATGAGCTTTGAATGAAGCTAAGATTCAAACCAATAATATCTAGGGTTCTATTAGTTGCTAAAGTGTTCAACTCTGTGTCGATTGCCAGCTATCTTCCTGAGAGTAGGAGGAATCTGGCTGTGACATTAAGCAAACATATGTATTGGACTGAAATGACTGACTAAGCCGGTGCCCCCTTCCTCCTGTAGCATATCCCTCCTGGTGTTGAGTGCTCTGTTTACAAGGAGGATGACTAGATGACCTAAAATGTATGCCCGAACAGTGACAGGTTTGTGAGTGAAAAGGGGTTCTATTAATAATTATGGTGGAATAAGAGCTGTAGACCAAGACATTCCTGGGTAGCCTAAGGATGTGGGAAAACAGAGAAACCACTTTTCAGCCATAGTTACACAAATAACTATGAGTTTGTGGTCTGGTCATGTCTATGTACCATTTTATTTAATGGTGTAGACGTGCGTTACATTTAATAAAGCCGAGTTTCTGTTCACCTTAATTTGACACTGTTGTTATCAGGTGCCGTCGAGTCACTTATGACTCATAACAACCCCATGTGACAGATTACAACAGCCCCTTCGGGTTTTCTAGGCTGTAATCTTTACGGGAGATTTCCAGATCTTTCTCCCTTGGAACCTCTGGTGGGTTTGAACTGCCATCCTTTCAGTTAGCATCTGAGCACTTAACCATTGTACCACCAGGCCTCCTAAATGTGGCACCAGTGTTGTCAAAATTTAGAGATAACAGATTTCTGTGTGGTTACAATACCCAGTACCTACCAGATGTTTGAAGCAGTCAGGGTTGAATATGTCTCATGATTTAGAACTAGTAGATTCAGCTAAGCAGAAGTTTTTAGACAGGTTGAAATGATGTGTTCTTATAGAAGGGAGTGCAGTTTTAAGCGGTCACAGAATTTCAGTTTTAAAATGTTTTCACTTGGTTTATTTCTCATATCAAAATACATAAAAATCTAAATTTGAAAATGGATAGTAGTGATGACTGCACAGCATGATATAAGTAATTAATGTCACTGAATTGCATATGTAAAAAATGTTGAAATGGCAATTGTTTGTTTTATATAGATATTTACCATAATGAAAATAAGTAAGTAAAATGAATGAATCTTGAAAAAAGAAAAGAATAAAAAAAAAACCTAACTATCTCTAAACAAAATCAGTTTAAGAATTGGTAGGCTGGTGGCTAAAGAACAGAGCACTTTGTTTCAGACAATAAACAATACATAAAAATAATACTATTAACCTGTAATTTTAAAAAAGTTCCTTTAGGATGTGAACATGACTGTAGAGTTTATCTCGTGTGTCACCTATTTGAATTCTACCGCTGACTGCTACTTTTCCTTCCTATGACCCCAGAGCATCTGTAGTGATATGGGAAATGTATTTTAAAACTATCATTTTTCAGGTATGATATGCTTATTGGTCCAGGAATTCAGTTGCAAAGGCTATGACCATTTCAGGAGTAGATGCAGGTGGACCCTTCCTCTCACAGTCTTCCTACGCTTACATTGCTCAGCCAATGCTGATAAAGCTGTCCTCATCTTCTCTTTAGGAGAAGTAGGGCCATAATTTACATATTTAAGTACTTTAATGGAGGCCATATGTATCAGGTTAATAAAAGCAGCAAATAATTAAGATGCCTTCAGGGAAGAAAGTACCTAGATAGCAACAAAGCAACAATTTGGACAAAATGTCTACTGTCAATAAATGTGAAGGCAATAGATGGAGTAATGAGAAGAGATTAATGAAAAGGGATGCAGTAGATCTGGGGTCCAAACTTGCCTCTGCCACTCTCAGGTAGTGTGGTGTTGAGAAAAATTACTTAACCTTTTCTTGTTTGTTTTCTCAGCTTCAAAGTGAGAGTGTTTTCTCTAGTCACTTCCAGCAGATCATGAAGATTCTAAAATTGTGTCTCATGGGTACCATGATTTCTTTCTCAGTAGAGGCAACTCTGTGGGTCCTGAGACCAGTTGGACATGTGAGCAGAATTTCAGGAGTTTTAATTGATACTGTGATACTCCGTTGTACATGATAGAAACTGTGATAAGGACCTGCCCATTCTGTCTCCAAAGGGGATCTGTTTTGAACAGAGATTAGATTGAAAACTCCTGTTGCCACAGTTCACAATTCCCTTCCAGTTTTAGCTCCTCCTCCTCCAAGAAAACCAGGATCAACACTGTGCCTTTGCCTCTAATTCAGGGATGTTTTATAAGGCATCTTCCATTTTCTCTTTGTGAACTTGCAATATTCAATTGGTGTTTTAGAATCTACTCCACCATTCATAAAAGAGATCAATGCCCAAAAGGATAAAGGGGGAAAGTGTTCTAACCTAAGACAACAAAGAAGGACAAGTTATTCCCAAGTGGATCGGTTAAATACGGTGAAATGCAGGGTATTAGAGGGCTTCGACATTGCTTAATCTGGAGAAGTCAGGGGCATATTTGATTTCAGACCCCATCTACTAAATAATGGAGCCCAACAGAGCAATCATAGTTTAGATGGCTCTAAAATACTTTGCTGATAAAATACATACAGATACTTATTAACAAACTGCATGTGAAAGCAAGGAATGTATATAAAATATGAATTTTAAACATTAGAAAATCAAATTACCAAACAATACTGAAAAAGAAATACATGGCTTCCTAATTAGAGCCTCTAAAAAGAAATAATTCAAGAAGTGGTCAAGTCTGAAATAAACGGAGTTCTCTAATGAGTTAAGTTTGAAAGGTGTGTGTGTTTGTATGTGTATGTGTGTGTGTATGTGTATGTGTGTGTGTAATAGGAGGAGAATATAATCAAGGAAGGCATATAGACCTGTGAAACTGTTATTAATGCAGTGAGACGAAGCTTTCAAAATAACCTTACGACAAGAAATTTAGCCTCTTGCCGTGTGATGAATCACTTTTGTGTGTTCTTTCTAGCCATGGTTTTGTAACCCCCACCCAAGTGACTGAATGGGACTGTGCAAATAAGGCAATTGTAGCCCACCAAGGGGATTGGTTTTCACTGGCTAATGCTTTTCAGAAGTAGACTGCCGGGTCCTTCTTCCTAGTCTGTCTTAGTCTGGAAGCTCGGCTGAACCCTGTCCTCCGTGGGTGACCCTGCTGGTATCTGAATACCGGTGGCATAGCTTCCAGCATCACAGCAACACTCAAGCCCCCACAGTACGATAAACTAACAGACATGTGGCATTAGCCAGTGAAAACCTTATGACTAGCACATCCTCTTCTGAAACCAGCCTGAGTTTCTGGCAGTTCCCTGTCGATATATAGCTGCAGCTGTTTTTGAATGATCTTGAGTAAAATTTTGCTTGCGTGTGATATTAATGATATTGTTCTATAATTTCCACATTCAGTTGGATCACCTTTCTTGGGAATAGGCATAAATATGGATCTCTTACAGTCAGTTGGGCAGGAAGCTGTCTTCCATATTTCTTGGCATAGACAAGTGAGCACCTCCAGCACTGCATCTGTTTGTTGAAACATCTCAATTGATATTCCGTCAATTCCTGGAGCTATGTTTTTTGCCAATACCTTCAGAGCAGCTTGGACTTCTTCCTTTAGTATCATCAGTTTCTAATCATATGCTACCTCCTGAAATGGCTGAACATTGACTAATTCTATTTGGTATAATGATTGTGTATTCCTTCCATCTTTTGATGCTTCCTGCATCGTCTAGTATTTTCCCCATAGAATCCTTCACTATTGCAACTTGAGGCTTGAATTTTTTCCTCGGTTCTTTCGGCTTCAGAAACGCTGAGTGTGTTCTTCCCTTTTGGTTTTCTATCTCCAGCACTTTGCACACGTCATTATAATATTTTACTTTGTCTCCTCGAGCTGCCCTTTGAAACCTTCTGTTCAGTTCTTTTACTTCATCATTTCTTCCTTTTGCTTTAGCTGCTCAACGTTTGTGAGCAAGTTTCAGAGTTTTCTCTGACATCCATCTTGGTCTTTTCATTCTTTCCTGTTTTTTTAGTGACCTCTTGCTTTCTTCATGGATGATGTCCTTGATGTCATTCCACAACTTGTCTGGTCTTCGGTCACTAATGTTCAATGCGTCAATCTATTCTTAAGATGTCTCTAAATTCAGGTGGGATATACTCAAGGTCTTATTTTGGCTCTCGTGGACTTGCTCTGATTTTCTTCATTTTCAGCTTGAACTTGCATATGAGCAATTGATGGTCTGTTCCACAGTGGGCCCCTAGCCTTGTTCTGAGCTTTCCATCATCTCTTTCCACAGATGTAGTCAATTTGATTCCTGTGTGTTCCATCTGGTGAGGTCCTTGTGTATAGTCATCATTTATGTTGGTGAAAGAAGGTGTTTACAATGAAGAACTCGTTGGTCTTGCAAAATTTTATCGTTTGATCTCTGGCACTGTTTCTATCACCAAGCCATATTTTCCAACGACTGATCCTTCTTCTCTGTTTCTGACTTTCACATTCCAATCACCAGTGATTATCAATGCATCCTGATTGCACGTTCCATCAATTTCAGACTGCAGCAGCTGATAAAAATCTTCTATTTCTTCATCTTTGGCCTTAGTGGTTGGTGTGTAAATTTGAACAATAATTGTATTAACTGATCTTCCTTTTACACGTATGCATATTATCCTATCACTGACAACGTTTACTTCAGGATAGATCCTGAAATGTTCTTTTTGAAGATGAATGCAACACCATTCCTCTTCAAGTTGCCATTCCCAGCATAGTAGACTACATGATTGTCTGATTCAAAATGGCCAATACCAGTCCTTTTCTGCTCACTAATGCCCAGGAAATCGACGTTTATGCATTCCGTTTCATTTTGGTGATTTCCATTTTTCCTAGATTCATACTTCATACATTCCAGGTTCTGATTATTAATGGATGTTTGCAGCTGTTTCTTCTCATTTTGAGTCGTGCCACATCAGCAAATGAAGGTCCCAAAAGCTTTACTCCATCCACTTCATTAAGGTCGACTCTACTTTGAGGAGGCAGCTCTTCCCCATTCATCTTTTGAGTGCCTTCTAACCTGGGGGGCTCATCTTCCAGCACTATATCAGACAATGTTCCACTGCTATTCATAAGGTTTTCACTGGCTAATGCTTTTCAGAAGTAGGTCGCTCTTCCTAGTGTGTCTTGGTCTAGAAGCTCAGCTGAAACCTGTCTTCCATGAGTGAACCTGCTGGTATCTGAATACTGGTGGCATGGCTTCCAGCATCACTGCAACACATAGTATGACAAACTGACAGACACATGGGGCACCACTAAGGCTCCTTATTATTAGCATACATAATGAAAATAATTTATATGCATTAATCACGAAAAAAAAAAATGGAGGTTGAAAAAGAAAATCAAAGAGGCAAACAAAGGAACTGCCCAGCTACGCACTTCCATCAAGCAAACATCTCTGTTGTGCAGATGGATACATCAGCCTGTCAAGGCCTGACACTAATACACGTTTGAATGATACACTGAAACTCTACTGTTTTGATTTCATGATCATCAAACAGTTGTCTCTTATAGCTTACTTATCATAGTCAAGACCCTGGGAATATTTTGTCTGCTTGACATTGGTACCACTGCAAACTAATACATTAACACCTGATTTTCTATAGCAGTCTCTGTGAGATTGATAGGATAAGGCTGTCCTTAAGAAATGGAACTCTCAGTGTACTAATGGAATTAAGTTTCTGTTTTTTGCAAGGATGAAGGCCAGCACCTGGACTATGGTAGATTCACCAAGGTAATGGTGCCACCTGTGCTATTTCTTGGCAGTCATTCAAATCCTTCCCTGACCACTTTCTAACCTTGAGGCTGGCTCAGTTTCTTTGAAACTTTTTTAGTCATGTCAGGCGGTGTATTTTCTCTACCTAAAATTGTATAGTTTAAATTAAGTGTTTTCTAATAGGTCCCAGAAGAAATAGAAAACAGACTTTCTACCTTCAGTGAGTTATAAACCACAAAATTATTACCTGTAAGTATAAAATATAAACTATGAATGTAACTACCCACAAGACATTTTTATGGTATAATATAATAATAGCTAAGGCAGATTAATAATCTACAAATTAATTATGTAAGTATTAAGAGGGTACCAAGTTAAAGAACAAAGATTGGGGTGATCAATTACATAAGATTTTCCAAATCTAGAAGGTGATGGTCCTGGGCCTGATTTGTTAATAAGGAATACTTCACAGGAGGAAGATAAAGTGATGAGATTATCAAAGGAAGTGTGCATAAAAATCTCTCTGTAAATAAATCCCCAGGTCTCACCCCTAGGGATTATGATTCAGCTAGTGTATTAAGTTTTCTATTGCTGCCAAACAAATTACCACAATTTTTGTCACCTGACAGTAGCACAAATTTTTTATCTCACAGTTTTTAGGTCAGAGATCTGGATGGGGTGATTTGGTTTTCTTAGAGTCACACAAGGCTAAAATTAAGGTGACCACCGGCCTGGGGTCCTATCTGGAGGCTCTGAGGGAGAATCCACCTCCAGGCTCACTCAGGTTGTTGACAGAATTCCCTTCCATGCCTCTGTAGGACCGAATCCTGGTTTCCTTGCTGGCTTTGACCTCCCCTTCTGCCTAATTTCCCCTTTTCTCTGCTTTTAAGGGCCCCTATCATTATGATTAGGTGGGGCCCACCTGGACAATACAGACTAGCTTCCCTTTTAAAGCCTATGACCTTAATTACATCTGTAAAGTCCTTTTCCCCTGTAATGACATATTCATGGGTTCTAGGAGTCAGGCATGCACACCTTTGGGGAGCCATTATTCAACCTGCTACAATAGGTGCCTGATGTCTGTGGCTTTGACCTCACTTTGAGAAATGGTGATATAGAACTTGAGAACTAAGTTTTCAAACATGGAGAGAAATATACCAATTCGCTGTTCTTAAGTGGAAGGGAAGAGTGTGAGATTAGGAAAGAAAAAGATCAGAAATGATATGGAGCCCAACAAATAAAGGGTAGATACTATATTAAGCAAAAACAGTGATATCTCTTTCGTAAACGTTTAAAGAACACTTGAGATTTTTTTAAGATCTATTGATTTTCACATAGTTGAGAAAAGGCATTTTATATAGTTCATTGTGAGAAAAGGAGAGTCTTCTCACTGTGCTCACAACTATTTTGACTCGGTTTGGAATTGTTTCAGAGACTATTGGGATTATTACTGCTCCTAAACTTCTTAATAAGAATCGTTTCCATTCAAAAACATGATTTAATTGAGTTATGCTTAACTGATTTTTGTGATAAAATTATGTTTTCTTTATGATTCAAGTCCTAAACTTTTAAAATTCATTTTTTAATTTACATAAAATTTACTAATATTGGTGTACAGATCTATAAATAGGACAAGTATATAGTCATATAACCAATACCACAATCATGACACAGAACTGTTTCATTACTTAAAAAAAAGAGAATTCCCAGGTGCTGCTCCTTTGCAATCAGTTTTTACCACCAGCCATAGAGCCCATTGATCTGTTCTATATTCCTCTACTTTTGCCCTTTCTAGAATCTCACATAAGTAAAGACTAAATATTTCCCATGAGAAGTTACCCACGACGGTTTCCTTTTGCTAGCAATATTCAGGGATCACTCTTGCTATAACATTAGAATTCTGGCTTTTGTTTTTATCCTTTTGTAAATAATGTGTGTGAGTCATACACAAAACTTATTTTGAGGAAAAAGTGGATTTATCAATGTATTTGAACCACCTCTGATCCTGAAAGCCTGCTTAATACCATTTTTTTATTTTGGCAAAAAAAAAAAAAAGTTGAACATTGAATTGTTTTGAAGATAATAACCAGACTTAGAGATACGGTTACCATCCAAACAATCTACTACAATGGAGAAAAATACTGTAACAAGTAATCCGGAAAACAGTTTAGTTGGGTTTTGATGCATTATGTATGAATTTTTCTCGTGGGGTAATTGATGTTTTGCTTAGGCTAACATTAAAATCATTTTTAATTCCTGAATTAAAACACAATAGCTAGTGGTAGGGCAGATGCAGCTGAGAAGCATGTAGGATGGCAGGAAGAAACTGGCTTAAATTTTATGTGTCTGTGGATGCTCAGCCGAGTGGATAAGCCACATTCAGATAATTGAGATTTGCACAGATGTGAAATTCTTCTCATTAGAATTCATGATTTCAAGCCCTACACAGTACAAGTAGATAGCTACTGAGCAGGAAACTGGAGCTTAACCTTTCCTGTCTCTTTAATATAAGCATCTCACTCATAGCTCCATACTTAAAAAGTAGACAGTTCTGTAAGTCAGTGGTGCAGCTGAAAGAATCATTAATCTTTACATATGGCATTGTTCATTCTGCACTCTGCTGGGGATCATAGAGTGCTTTTCATGTACTACTACATGAGTGTTTTACTAAGCCGTGAAGTGTCTCGGAGACGTGTGATGAATAAGAAACTAACTCACATGACTGCAGCAAAGGCTGATGCGCTAAAAACTATTTGTTAAATCTGAAACCTGTCACCCATGTTTGATGCTTGACATGCCGGAGTCAACGGAGAGCAAAATACGTTGTTTATTTTCCAACGAACATGAGTGGAATTTTCTAAAGAGGAATATTTGCATAAAGAAGTTTGCCCATGAATGAAAATCCTCTAAAGATTTAAAGGGCTTGAAGCAGAATATGATGATACAGGATCAAACTTCAGAGTGTTTATCCGTGCTTACCGAAGTTCTGGTAGACACCAGGCAGTGTGGACAGGGGGCTTAGATTCCTACTGTTTGTTGAGATTGCCATGAACTTCAGCAAAGAAACAAGAGTCTCCTCTGTGAAGCTTTCCTGAGACCTTTAGATAGCTGTTCTGTTCTTCCATGGTCCTATTTAAATAACTGCTTTTCTATTACTATGCTGACTTGAAGTTTACATGTTCATATTTCTGTTTGCTCTGGGGCTTCTGTATAATCTGCACTGGACTTTTCTCATCTGTACTTCCCAAAGCCTGCCACAGGGCCAATACATGGAATATTCTGGATGAGGCTTGTCCAGGGAATAAAATCTTAGTATGTAAAGCTGAGGAACACACTAGACAGAAATTCGTGTAAAAGACATGTTGTCAGGTGGACAAACACCTCAGGAAATTGCTTCTTAATCTTTAAACACCTGGGGTATTTAATAATTATAAAGGCCGCTAAGTACTCTCTTCATAGTTTACCTCACATTTTAAATTGTCTTCATTTCTGGGATGGTTGGTACTCTGAGTTCTAAAAAATAAATTCCGGAGGCAGGGCCAAGATGGTGGATGAGGTAGACGCTACCTCGGATCCCTTTTGCAACAAAGACTTGGAAAAACAAGTGAATCGATCACATACATAACAATCTACGAACCCTGAACAACAAACACAGATTTAGAGATGGAGAACGAACAAATACGGGAAGCAGCGATTGTTTTCAGAGCCTGGAGCCAGCGTACCAGTCAGGTAACCTTCGGCGCCCGATTTGGGGCAAAGCCCAGGGGAGCAGATGGTACAAACAAGGGGCCCAGCCCTAGCCCCCGAACTCACTCCAGGAGGGGCCCCAGCTGGTTCGCGTGGCCGGCGTGGCGACGCAGCTGGTGGGAGAAGTCCCCGGGAGGCAGTGACTGATCTTGGAGCGGGGAGAGCAGCGTCCCAGCCAGGGAAGCGTCCTGCCGGGATTTTGGCTGGGTGCAGGCATGGCATAAGCACGGAGAGCTGCTCAAACCCCCTGAACTAACCCCGGGAGGGGGCCCAGCCGGTTTGCGTGGGCGGTGTGGTGACGCAGCCGGTGGGAGAAGTCCCCGGGAGGCAGCGACTGGTCTTGGAGCAGGGAGAGCAGCATCCCAGCCGGGACACGGTCACGGCACAAGCACGGGGAGCTGCTCCACTCACCTGAACTAACCCCGGGAGGGGGCCCAGCAAGTTTGCGGAGGTGGCACGGCGATGCGGCTGGCGGGACGAGAAGTCCCCAGGAGGCAGCGACTGATTTTGGAGTTGAAAGTGCACCGTCCCAGCAGGGGAACCTTAACGTTGGGCGTGGGGCTGGCAGCGGAGTATCTGACCATGACTCCAGCAGGCCAGACCCCCCGGGGGCAATCTCCATACAGCCAGCACACATATGCGACGCGCCCGCGGGAATCTCAGATATAATAGTCATTCCAAGCAAGACAAGCAACTCTGGCTATATTCTGAGGTGCTACTCTCCTATCTCTCTGACCCCTCCCCCACCCTCCCCAGGTGGCTTCGTTAACAACCGAATAGCCTGAGCCAGAGGGAGAACTCTGATAGGGATCTGACTGCATTTTTTTTTAGCGGAGTTTCTGGAAAAACTAGTTTCCCAGTGATGGCTCGGAGACAGCAGTCCATATCAAACCACATAAAGAAGCAGACCATGATAGCTTCTCCAACCCCCCAAACAAAAGAATCAAAATCTTTTCCAAATGAAGATGCAATCCTGGAATTATCAGTTACAGAATATAACAAACTAATTTACAGAATGCTTCAAGACATCACAAACGAAATAAGGCAAACTGCAGAAAAAGCCAAGGGACACACTGATAAAACTGTTGAAGAACTCAAAAAGATTATTCAAGAACATAGTGGAAAAATTAATAAGTTGCAAGAATCCACAGAGAGACAGCATGTAGAAATCCAAAAGATTAACAATAAAATTACAGAATTAGGCAATGCAATAGGAAGTCAGAGGAGCAGACTCGAGCAATTAGAATGCAGACTGGGACATCTGGAGGACCAGGGAATCAACACCAACATAGCTGGAAAAAAAATCAGATAAAAGAATTAAAAAAAATGAAGAAACCCTAAGAATCATGTGGGACTCTATCAAGAAGGATAACTTGCAGGTGATTTGAGTCCCAGAACAGGGAGGGGGGACAGAAAACACAGAGAAAATAGTGGAAGAACTCCTGACACAAAACTTCCCTGACATCATGAAAGATGAAAGGATATCTATCCCAGATGCTCATCGAACCCCATTTAAGATTGATCCAAAAAGAAAAACACCAAGACATATTATCATCAAACTCGCCAAAACCAAAGATAAACAGAAAATTTTAAAAGCAGCCAGGGAGAAAAGAAAGGTTTCCTTCAAGGGAGAATCAATAAGAATAAGTTCAGACTACTCAGCAGAAACCATGCAAGCAAGAAGGGAATGGGACGACATATACAGAACACTGAAGGAGAAAAACTGCCAGCCAAGGATCATATATCCAGCAAAACTCTCTCTGAAATATGAAGGCAAAATTAAGATATTTACAGATAAACACAAGTTTAGAGAATTTGCAAAAACCAAACCAAAGCTACAAGAAATACTAAAGGATATTGTTTGGTCAGAAAACCAATAATATCACATATCAGCACAACACAAGGTCATAAAACAGAACGTCCTGATATCAACTCAAATGGGGAAATCACAAAAACAAACAAATTAAGATTAACTAAAAAAAATATATACACATAACAGGGAATCATGGAAGTCAATAGGTAAAAGATCACAATAATCAAAAAGAGGGACTAAATACAGGAGGCATTGAACTGCCATATGGAGAGTGATACAAGGTGATATAGAACAATACAAGTTAGGTTTTTACTTAGAAAAATACGGGTAAATAATAAGGTAACCACAAAGAGGTATAACAACTCCATAACTCAAGATAAAAGCCAAGAAAAACGTAACGACTGAACTAACAAAGTCAAACACTATGAAAATGAGGATCTCACAATCTACTAAGAAAAACGTCTCAGCAGAAAAATGTGGAAAAATGAAATGGCCAACAACACAAAAAGGCATCAAAATGACAGCACTAAAAACTTATTTATCTATAATTACACTGAATGTAAATGGACTAAATGCACCAATAAAGAGACAGAGAGTCACGGACTGGATAAAGAAACACGATCCATCTATATGCTGCCTACAAGAGACACACCTTAGACTTAGAGACACAAACAAACTAAAACTCAAAGGATGGAAAAAAAATATATCAAGCAAACAATAAGCAAAAAAGAAGAGGAGTAGCAATATTAATTTCGGACAAAATAGACTTTAAACTTAAATCCACAACAAAGGATAAAGAAGGACACTATATAATGATAAAAGGGACAATTGATCAGGAAGACATAACCATATTAAATATTTATGCACCCAATGACAGGGCTGCAAGATACATAAATCAAATTTTAACAGAATTGAAAAGTGAGATAGACACCTCCACAATTATAGTAGGAGACTTCAACACACCACTTTCGGAGAAGGACAGGACATCCAGTAAGAAGCTCAATAGAGACACGGAAGACCTACTTACAACAATCAACCAACTTGCCCTCATTGACTTATACAGAACTCTCCACCCAACTGCTCCAAAGTATACTTTTTTTTCTAGCGCACATGGAACATTCTGTAGAATAGACCACACATTAGGTCATAAAACACACCTTTGCAGGGTCCAAAACATCGAAATATTACAAAGCATCTTCTCAGACCACAAGGCAATAAAACTAGAAATCAATAACAGAAAAACTAGGGAAAAGAAATCAAATACTTGGAAAATGAACAATACCCTCCTAAAAAAGACTGGGTTATGGAAGACATCAAGGAGGGAATAAGGAAATTCATAGAATGCAACGAGAATGAAAACACTTCCTATCAAAACTTCTGGGACACAGCAAAAGCAGTGCTCAGATGCCAATTTATATGGACAAATGCACACATACAAAAAGAAGAAAGAGCCAAAAGCAGAGAACTGTCCCTACAACTTGAACAAATAGAAACTGAGCAACAAAAGAATCCATCAGGCACCAGAAGAAAACAAATAATAAAAATTAGAGCTGAACTAAATGAATTAGAGAACAGAAAAACAATTGAAAGAATTAACAAAGCCAAAAGCTGGTTCTTTGAAAAAATTAACAAAATTGATAAACCATTGGCTAGACTGACTAAAGAAATACAGGAAAGGAAACAAATAACCCGAATAAGAAACGAGAAGGACCACATCACAACAGAACCAAATGAAATTAAAAGAATCATTTCAGATTATTATGAAAAATTGTACTCTAACAAATTTGCAAACCTAGAAGAAATGGATGAATTCCTGGAAAAACACTACCTACCTAAACTAACGCATTCAGAAGTACAACAACTAAATAGACTCATAACAAAAAAAGAGATTGAAACGGCAATCAAAAAACTTCCAACAAAAAAAAAGCCCTGGTCCTGACGGCTTCACTGCAGAGTTCTACCAAACTTTCAGAGAAGAGTTAACACCACTACTACTGAAGGTATTTCAAAGAATAGAAAATGACGGAATACTACCCAACTCATTCTATGAAGCCACCATCTCCCTGATACCAAAACCAGGTAAAGACATTACAAAAAAAGAAAATTACAGACCTATATCCCTCATGAACATAGATGCAAAAATCCTCAACAAAATTCTAGCCAATAGAATCCAACAACACATCAAAAAAATAATTCACCATGATCAAGTGGGATTTATACCTGGTATGCAAGGCTGGTTTAATATCAGAAAAACCATTAATGTAATCCATCACATAAATAAAACAAAAGACAAAAACCACATGATCTTATCAATTGATGCAGAAAAGGCATTTGACAAAGTCCAACACCCATTTATGATAAAAACTCTTACCAAAATAGGAATTGAAGGAAAATTCCTCAACATAATAAAGGGCATCTATGCAATTTTTTTTTATGCAAAGCCAACAGCCAATATCACTCTAAATGGAGAGAAACCTGAAAGCATTTCCCTTCAGAACGGGAAGCAAACAAGGATGCCCTTTATCACCGCTCTTATTCAACATCGTGCTTGAAGTCCTAGCCAGGGTAATTAGGCTAGACAAAGAAATAAAAGGTATCCGGATTGGCAAGGAGGAAGTAAAGTTATCACTATTTGCAGATGACATGATCTTATACACAGAAAACCCTAAGGAATCCTCCAGAAAACTACTGAAACTAATAGAAGAGTTTGGAAGAGTCTCAGGTTGTAAAATAAACATACAAAAATCACTTGGATTCCTCTACATCAACAAAAAGAACACCAAAGAGGAAATAACCAAATCAATACCATTCACAGTAGCCCCCAAGAAGATAAAATACTTAGGAATAAATCTTACCAAGGATGTAAAAGACCTATACAAAGAAAACTACAAAGCTCTACTACAAGAAATTCAAAAGGACATACTTAAGTGGAAAAACATACCCTGCTCATGGATAGGAAGACTTAACATAGTAAAAATGTCTATTCTACCAAAAGCCATCTATACATATAACACACTTCCTATCCAAATTCCAATGTCATATTTTAAGGGGATAGAGAAACAAATCACCAATTTCATATGGAAGGGAAAGAAGCCCCGGATAAGCAAAGCATTGTTGAAGGAGAAGAAGAAAGTGGGAGGCCTCACTCTACCTGATATCAGAAGCTATTATACAGCCACAGTAGTCAAAACAGCCTGGTACTGGTACAACAACAGGCACATAGACCAATGGAACAGAATTGAGAACCGAGATATAAATCCATCCACATATGAGCAGCTGATATTTGACAAAGGACCAGTGTCAGTTAATTGGGGAAAAGATAGTCTTTTTAACAAATGGTGCTGGCATAACTGGATATCCATTTGCAAAAAAATGAAACAGGACCCATACCTCACACCATGCACAAAAACTAACTCCAAGTGGATCAAAGACCTAAACATAAAGACTAAAACGATAAAGATCATGGAAGAAAAAATAGGGACAACCCTAGGAGCCCTAATACAAGGCATAAACAGAATACAAAACATTACCAAAAATGACGAAGAGAAACCCGATAACTGGGAGCTCCTAAAAATCAAACACCTATGCTCATCTAAAGACTTCACCAAAAGAGTAAAAAGACCACCTACAGCCTGGGAAAGAATTTTCAGCTATGACATCTCAGACCAGCGCCTGATCTCTAAAATCTACATGATTCTGTCAAAACTCAACCACAAAAAGACAAACAACCCAATCAAGAAGTGGGCAAAGGATATGAACACACATTTCACTAAAGAAGATATTCAGGCAGCCAACAGATACATGAGAAAATGCTCTCGATCATTAGCCATTAGAGAAATGCAAATTAAAACTACGATGAGATTCCATCTCACACCAACAAGGCTGGCATTAATCCAAAAAACACAAAATAATAAATGTTGGAGAGGCTGTGGAGAGATTGGAACTCTTATACACTGCTGGTGGGAATGTCAAATGGTACAACCACTTTGGAAATCTATCTGGCGTTATCTTAAACAGTTAGAAATAGAACTACCATACAACCCAGAAATCCCACTTCTCGGAATATACCCTAGAGATACAAGAGCCTTCACACAAACAGATATATGCACACCCATGTTTATTGCAGCTCTGTTTACAATAGCAAAAAGCTGGAAGCAACCAAGGTGTCCATCAACAGATGAATGGGTAAATAAATTGTGGTATATTCACACAATGGAATACTACGCATCGATAAAGAACAGTGACGAATCTGTGAAACATTTCATAACATGGAGGAACCTGGAAGGCATTATGCTGAGTGAAATTAGAGGCAAAAGGACAAATATGGTATAAGACCACTATTATAAGATCTTGAGAAATAGTAAAAACTGAGAAGAACACATACTTTTGTGGTTACGAAGGGGGGAGGGAGGGAGGGAGGGAGAGGGTTTTTTACTGATTAATTAGTAGATAAGAACTGCTTTAGGTGAAGGGAAAGACAACACTCAATACATGGAAGGTCAGCTCAATTGGACTGGACCAAAAGCAAAGAAGTTTCTGGGATAATATGAATGCTTCAAAGGTCAGTGGAGCAAGGGCGGGGGTCTGGGGAACATGGTTTGAGGGGACTTCTAAGTCAATTGGCAAAATAATTCTATTATGAAAACATTCTGCATCCCACTTTGAAATGTGGCGTCTGGGGTCTTAAATGCTAACAAGCGGCCATCTAAGATGCACCAATTGCTCTCAACCCACCTAGAGCAAAGGAAAATGAAGAACACCAAGGTCACACGACAACTAAGAGCCCAAGAGACAGAATGGGCCACATGAACCAGAGACCTACATCATCCTGAGACCAGAAGAACTAGTTGGTGCCCGGCCAGAATCGATGACTGCCCTGACAGGGAGCACAACAGAGGACCCCTGAGGGAGCAGGAGATCAGTGGGATGCAGACCCCAAATTCTCATAAAAAGACCATACTTAATGGTCTGACTGAGACTAGAGGAATCCCGGCGGCCATGGTCCCCAGACCTTCTGTTGGCACAGGACAGGAACCATCCCGGAAGACAACTCATCAGACATGAAAGGGACTGGTCAGCGGGTAGGAGAGAGACGCTGATGAAGAGTGAGCTAATTATATCAGGTGGACACTTGAGATTGTGTTGGCAACTCTTGTGTGGAGCGGGGATGGGAGGATAGAGAGAGAGGGAAGCTGGCAAAATTGTCACGAAAGGAGAGACTGAAAGGGTAACTCAATAGGGGGAGAGCAAGTGGGAGTACGGAGTAAGATGTATGTAAACTTATATGTGACAGACTGATTGGATTTGTAAACGTTCACTTGAAGCTTAATAAAAGTTAATAAAAAAAATAATAAAAATAAATTCCCCTTTCTCTCTTTCTCTCTCTGTCTATCAGGGCTGAACTAGAGAAGCAGAACTAGCAGGAGATATATATTAAGAGATTTATTGGGAAAAATTGGATTACATGACTGTGGGGCTGGCTAAAACAAACAAACAACAAAAAAAAACAGTTGTCTTTGAGTCAATTCCAATTCATGTTGACCCCATGTGTTCAGAGTAGAACTTCCCCCCATAGAGTTCTTCATGGCTGTCACCTCTTAGAAGCAGATCTCCAGACCCTTCTTCCAAGGCACCTCGGGTTGTGTTCAAACTGTCAAATTAGGCCAAATTCAAAATTCAAAGGGCAAACCTTCAGGAAGGGTAGACTGGAACTCTTGGGCACAGGCTGAAATTGCATTCCACAGGGGAAATGTCTTCTTTCTCCGGGAAACATTAGTTCTGTTCTTAAGACCTTTCAATTGATTGAATCAGACTGCCCAGTTTATCTAGGCGAATATCCCTTATTTAAAGTCAATTTATTATGTACTTTAATCATAT